>NC_133130.1:139550544-139863632 GCF_048418815.1 Hemitrygon akajei
AAAGAGTACAGTTGACGTTTCAGGCTGAGACGCTTCAGCAGGACATCGATCTTGCTATTCTTCATGTCCTTCCAACTGGCTTGGTAAAAGGAGGCAGAGAGTCAGGCTGAAGGACTGTTTCTGTGATTAGAAGCCTCAGGCCAACAGTATTTACTGTTTGTAATAGATATTAATGACCTCAGTGCAAATGTAGGTGATAGGATTAGTAAGGTTGGAGATGTCATGAAGATGGGTGGTATTAAAAAGACTTCGGCTACAGAATGATATTGATGTGTTGGTGAAATGGGCAGAGAATTGGCAGATGGAATTTAATTGTGATAAATGTGAGGTGATGCATTTTGGAAGGACTAATAGTGCCACGAGAAAACATAATGAGTGACAGGCCCCTGGGAATTACGGAACAAGTAGAAGTAAAAGGATATGAACTATTTACCTTTGTTAGCCAGGACATGGAAAATAACAACCAGAGTCTAACGAGTCCTCTTCAAAGATTTAAACAGTTCTCTCTATTCAGCCACATTATTGAGCAAATGTCACTCCACTCTAAGGCAGAGGCAGGAAATTATAGGCTAGGTAGCTTGACCAGTGGTTGGGACGTTAGAGTCCATTATTAAGGATTAGGTTTTGGGGTACTTGGAAGGATGTGATAAAATAGGCCAAAATCAGCATGGTTTCCTTAAGGGCATATCTTGCTTGATAAATTTGTTAGAATTCTTTGAGGAAATGACAGGATATTGTTAACCTGGATTTTCAGAAGGCCTTTGATCAGGTGCTGCACATGAGGATGCAAAACAAGATCCCATGGTATTAAAGGAAAGATATTAGTATGGACAGAGGATTGGCTGTCTAACATAAGGCAAAGAGTGGGAATAAAATGGGTCCTTTCTGGTTGGCTGCCGGTGACTAGTGGTGTTTTGCAGGGGTTGCTGTTGGGTCCGCTACTTTTCCTGTTAAATGTTAACTATCTGGATGATGAAACTGATGGCTTTGTGGCCAAGTTTGCAGTTGATACAAAGATAGGTGAAGGGGCAGGTAGTGTTAAGGAAGCACAGGATGTGGAGAAGGACTGGAGACAGATTAGGAGAATGGGCAATAAGTGGGAGATGGAATACAGCGGGGGGATGAATCCAGAATCAGGTTTATTATCACTAACGTATATCATGAAATTTGTTGTTCTGCGGCAGCAGTATATTGAAATACATGAAATGAACTATAAATTATAATAAAAAATACTCAGTGGCCACTTTATCAGGTGTGCCTGTACACCTCGTTAATGCAAATATCTAATCAGCCAATCATGGCAGCAACACAGTTCATTAAAACATTCAGACATGGTCAAGAGATTCAGTTATTGTTCAAACCAAACATCAGAATGGGGAAGAATTATGACCTAAGTGACTTTGACCGTGGACTGATTGTTGGTTTGGGTATCTCAGAAACTGCTGATCTCCTGAGGTTTTCACACACAGCGGTCTCTAGAGTTTACAGAGGATGGTGCAAAAAAACAAAAATAAACATCCAGTTGTCAGCAGTTCTGTGGGTGAAATGCCTTGTTAGTTTGAGAGGTCAGAGGTGAATGGCCAGATTAATTCAAGCTTGTGACAGTAACTCAGCTAACTACACATCACTAACAGTGGCGTGCAGAAGAATATCTCTGAACACACAACACATCAAAACTTGAAGTGGATGGGCTTGAAGACCATGAACATATACCCAGTGGCCACTTTATTAGGTACCAAATAAAGTGGCCACTTAGCGTATTATATAATGCAATAGTGAGGTACTGTTCATGGGTTAATTGCCCTGTTACAGATAGTAACCCTCAACAATATTGTTAGGCACAGAGAGAAGCTGCATTTACTGATAAATACTTTTATTGACTCTATTAACAAGCACATGAATTAACAAAACTAAATATTAGTGTGCACTCTCACTAAGGTTCCCTGACCCTCCATGAGCAGTCAAAGAATGGAAAAGGTACTACCTGGGAAAAGGAGCCTACACTGACCAGGCATTCCTGTTGATCCCGATGAAATTTCCATGTTTCCAATGTGGGGTCATCCCTTCTGTGATAGTTGTCGCTGTCTGTACTCCCAAAATCCTTTTCCTTTTCAGATCAATTTATCTTTCAATTTCATTGGCTCAAGCTCATCAGACTGATCTGTGTCAGGTTCTCATTTGTTTTGCCCCAACGCTACAAGCAGCGTTATTTTAGGGCTCTTACCCCCAAACTTGTGCCTCTGGTAAGTTCCTTTGTTCTTTGCAGGTCAGCCAAACTCTGGGCTCAAGCTACTTCAGATCACAAACTGTTTTTTCCTGCAAGCCTGCCATTTTACATAATAAACTGCTTCTTATCTGGAAATGGCCTCAGTTTTAGCAAATCATAAGTTCATTGTGTCCACGTTTAATCGCTCTGATTTAGCTATACCCGAGCAAGAACCAGTTCACCAAATAATTCACAAAATGGCGTCCTCCATTCCTGTAACCACATGGTAAGAACAAAGACATTTGCTTTCTCTGCTTCCGTTGCACTTGCCTCATTGCCATCCACTGTTCTGCAAATTTTAGTTCTTTCTGGCCAACAGTCCATTCAGTAATCTGATGACAGAGGGGAAGAAGCTGTTCCTAAATGCTGAGAGTGTTTGTTCAGGCTCTTGTACCTCCTTTCTGAGGACTCTAATGAGAAGAGAGCACGCCTAGGTGGTGAGGGTCTTTCATGATGGATGCTGCCTTTTTGAGGCATCGTCTCTTGAAGTTGTCTTTGATGGTGAGGAGGCTAGTGCCCATGATAGAGTTGACTAAGTTCACAACCCTCTGCAGCTTTTCCCAATTCTGAACAGTGGCTCCTCCATACCAGACAGTGAAGCAACTAGTCAGAATGATCTGCCCAGTGCATCTGTAGAAATTTGCTAGACATACCAGATCTCCTCAAACTCCGAATGAAATATATCTGCTGACACGTCCTATTCATAATTACATCAACACAGACAGACAGGCAGACATACTTTATTGATCCCAAGGGAAATTGGGTTTGGTTACAGTCGTGCCAACCAAGAATAGTGTAGAAATATAGCAATATAAAACCATAAATAATTAAATAATAATAAGTGAATTATTCCAAGTGGAAATAAGTCCAGGACCAGCCTATTGGCTCAGGGTGTCTGACACTCTGAGGGAGGAGTTGTAAAGTTTGATGGCCACAGGCAGGAATGACTTCCTATGATGCTCTGTTGCATCTCGGTGGAATGAGTCTCTGGCTGAATGTACTCCTGTGCCTAACCAGTACATTATGGAGTGGATGGGAGACATTGTCCAAGATGGCATGCAACTTGGACGGTATCCTCTTTCCAGACACCACCGTCAGAGAGTCCAGTTCTACCCCCACAAGGTATTGACCATAATATGATAAGTTTTTATCTGCAATTTGAGAAGGATAAGGGCAGATCGGAGGTGTCAGTATTGCAGTTGAACAGGGGAAACTATGGAGCCATGAGGGAGGAGCTGGCCAAAGTTAACTGGACGGATATCCTAGCAGAAAAGACAGTGGAACAGCAATAGCAGGTATTCTTGGGAATAATGCACAAGGTGCAAAATCAGTTCATCCCCCGGAGAAGGAAGGATTCAAAGGGGGGAAAGGGGCCACAGTGGTTGACAAAGGAAGTCAGAGATTGCATAGCATTAAAAAAAAAAGGAAATATGACAGAGCTAAGGTGAGTGGGAGGACAGATGATTGGGAAATTTTTAAGGAAGTCAGAACTTAACCAAAAAGGCAATACTGGGAGAAAAAATGAGGTACGAATGCAAGCTAGCCAGGAATATAAAGGAGGGTAGCAAAAGCTTTTTTAGGTATGTGAAGAGAAAGAAGATAGTTAAGAATAATGTTGGGCCCTTGAAGAATGAATTGGGTGAAATTGTTATGGGAAACAGAAATGGCAGAGGAATTTAATAAGTACTTTAGATCTGTCTTCACTAGGAAAGACACAAGCAATCTCCCAGATGTATGGATGGGCCAAGGACATAGGGTAACAGAGGAATTGAAACAGATTGACATTACGAAGGAAATGGTGATGAGTAGACTGATGGGACTGAAGGCTGGCAAATCCCCAGGTCCAGATGGTCTGCATCCTAGGGTACTAAAGGAGGTGGCCTCGGAAATTGCGGATGCATTGGTAATCATTTTCCAATGTTCCTTAGATTCAGGATCAGTTCCTGAGGATTGGAGAATGGCTAATGTTATCCCACTTTTTAAGAAAGGAGGGAGGGAGAAAACAGAGAACTATCATCCTGTCAGCCTAACATCAGTAGTGGGGAAGATGCTAGAGTCCATTATTAAAGATGAAATAGTGGCATATCTAGATAGCAGTGATAGGATTGGGCCGAGCCAGCATGGATTTACGAAGGGCAAATCATGCTTGACTAATCTATTGGAGTTTTTTGAGGATGTAACCAGGAAGTTAGACAAGGGAGATCCAATGGATGTAGTGTACCTCGATTTTCAGAAGGCATTTGATAAGATCCCACATAGGAGATTGGTGGGTAAAATCAGAGCTCATGGCATTGGGGGGAAGATATTGACATGGATAGAAAACCGGTTGGCAGATAGAAAGCAAAGGGTAACGGTGACTGGGTGTTTCTCAGAATGGCAGGTGGTGACTAGTGGGGTGCCACAGGGCTCGGTATTGGGACCACAGCTGTTTACGATTTACATCAATAATTTAGATGAAGGCATTGAGAATAACATCAGCAAGTTTGCTGATGATACTAAGCTGGGTGGCAGTGTGACATGTGATGAGGATGTTAGGAGAATTCAGGGTGACTTGGATAGGCTGAGTGAGTGGGCAGATACTTGGCAGATGACGTTTAATGTGAATAAGTGTGAGGTTACCCACTTTGGGAGTAAGAACAGGAAGGCAGATTATTATTTGAACGGTGTAGAGTTAGGTAAGGGAGAAATACAAAGAGATCTAGGAGTCCTTGTTCATCAGTCACTGAAGGTGAATGAGCAAGTGCAGCAGGCAGTGAAGAAGGCTAATAGAATGTCGGCCTTTATTACAAAGGGAATTGAGTACAAGAGCAAGGAAATCCTTTTGCATTTGTACAGGGCCCTGGTGAGACCACACCTGGAGTATTGTGTACAGTTTTGGTCTCCAGGGTTAAGGAAGGACATCCTGGCTATAGAGGAAGTGCAGCGTAGATTCACGAGGTTAATTCCTGGGATGTCTGGACTGTCTTACGCAGAGAGGTTAGAGAGACTGGGCTTGTACACGCTGGAATTAAGGAGATTGAGAGGGGATCTGATTACAATTTATAAGATTATTGAGGGATTGGACAAGATAGAGGCAGGAAATATGTTCCAGATGCTGGGAGAGTCCAGTACCAGAGGGCATGGTTTGAGAATAAGGGGTAGGTCATTTAGGACAGAGTTAAGGAAAAACTTCTTCTCCCGGAGAGTTGTGGGGGTCTGGAATGCACTGCTTCGGAAGGCAGTGGAGGCCAATTCTCTGGATGCTTTCAAGAAGGAGCTAGATAGGTATCTTATGGATAGGGGATTCAAGGGATATGGGGACAAGGCAGGAATCGGGTATTGATAGTAGACGATCAGCCATGATCTCAGAATGGCGGTGCAGGCTCGAAGGGCCGAATGGTCTACTTCTGCACCTATTGTCTATTGTCTATTAACATCACTGGCCTTACGAATGAGTTTGTTGATTCTGTTTGTGTCTGCTACCCTCAGCCTGCTGCCCCAGCACACAACAGCAAACATGATAGCACTGGCCACCACAGACTCGTAGAACATCCTCAGCATCATCTGGCAGATGTTAAAGGACCTCAGTCTCCTCAGGAAGTAGAGACGGCTCTGACCCTTCTTGTAGACAGCCTCAGTGTTGTTTGACCAGTCCGGTCTATTGTCAATTCACAAGTCAATATGTTGGGCCTAGGGTAGGTCTTCATAGATGTTGACACTGAGGAACTTGAAACTGTTGTAAGTGGTATAATGACATCGACAATTTTCTAACTGGAGAGTGTATTCAGAAATCAAAGGTGCAAAGGGACTTGCGAGTCCTAGTGCAGGATTTCCCAAAGGTTAATGTGCAGGTTGAGTTGGTAGTAAGGAAGGGAAATGCAATGTTAGCATTCATTTCAGGAGGACTAGAATATAAAAGCAAGGGTGTAAAGTCAAGGCATTAATGGTCAGACTGTGAGCAGTTTTGGGCTCCTTATCTCAGAAAGGATGTGTTGACATTACAGAAGGTTCAGTGGAGGTTCACGAGAATGATCCCAGAAATGAAAGGGTTAATGTATGGGCCTGTTCTTGCAGCAGTTTAGAAAAATTGAATGGTGCAGGGGTGGGGGTGGGGGGGTTTCATTAAAACCTAACGAATATTGAAAGGCCTAGATAGCGGATGTGGAAAGGATGTTTCCTGTAGTGGGGGAAGTCTAAGATCAGAAGGCACAGCCTCAGAATAGAAGGACATCCCTTTAGAACAGAGATGAGGAATTTCTTTATCCAGAGCATGTGGATCTCGGAATTCATTGCCACATGAGGCTGTGAAGGCTGTCATTAAATATATTTAAAGCAGACATTGATAGGTTCTTGATTAGTAAGGGAGTCAAAGGTTACAGGTAGAAGGCAGGAGGATGGGATTGAGAGGAATAATAAATGAGCCATGGTGGAGTGGCGAAACAGACTTGATGGGCTGAGTGGCCTATTTCTGCTCCTTTGTCTTACAGTCTAATGGTTTGACAGGGATTATTTAATCTTCACTGGCCATCAGTGAGGTGCCAGGTAATTGGAAGAGAGCGAATGTAATCCCTTTATTTGCGCAGAGCAGGAACAAGCAAGCTACTTAAAGGTCAGAGAGTCTGTCATTATTCCAAGGGATATTATTTGACAGCGTTCTGAGGGACAGGATTAATCTAAACTTGGAAAGGTGTGGATTGATCAAAGGTAGTAGCATGGATTTGTTAGGGGGAGATCCTGTTTTCCTTAGTTGAATTTTTCAAAGCGATAACGAAGTTAGGTAGTGCTGATGATATGGTCTACAACACTTTGAAAGACCTATGACAGTATTATATGTGGTAAACTGGCCCGTACATTAGAGCCCATGGGATCAAATTGGCAAACTGGATCCAAAACATCTTGGTAATGGGCAACGGGACTTGATGGTGGCGCTTGTTTTCATGTTTGGAAGCCTGTAAAATGCGGTGTACCACGGAAGTCAGCACTCAGACCCTCCTGCATTAATAATTAGATATGAATGCTAGGGGTTTTATTAGTAAGTGTTGTTGACAGTGAGGAGATATTCTTAGGCTGAAGGATGAAAGTGATAGGCTGGTAAACTGAGCAAAACAATGGAAAATGTAATTCAATCCTGGTAAGTGTAAAGTGAAGGAACAATAAGGCTAGAAGATACACAATGTATAGTAGGATGTTGTGGAATATTGAAAAGTGGGATCTTGGAATACAAGTTCAAAGATCCTGGAAGCTGGAGACAGAGAGAGAGGATGCTGATGTAGCCCTATGAGATGTCTTGACGAAGGGTCTTGGCCCGAAACGTCAACAGTGCTTCTCCCTGTAGATGCTGCCTGGCCTGCTGTGTTCCACCAGCATTTTCTGTGTGTTGCTTGAACTTCCAGCATCTGCAGATTTCCTCGTGTAGCCCTATGAGATGCTGACCTTCATCAGCCAGGGCATACACATTTATAAAATGTGGAATAATACCAAATTAAATTAATTCCATTAGCCTGAACATGGTCCATATCCCTCTGTTCCCTAGCTGGTCATCTGTTCTCTAAATGCCTCTTAAATGTCGCTATCATATCTGCTTCTACCACCTCCACTGGCTGCAGATTCCAGTCACTTACCAACCTCTGTGTAAAAAAAAACTTGCTTCACAAATCTCTTTTTAAACTTTCCTTCTCTCAGCTTAAATCTATGCTCGCTAGCAAGTGCTGAAAAATAGGATTAATATAGTTGGGTATATGGAGGAATTTAAGGTGGGGGGTTATATGGGAGGCAGGGTTTAAGGGTTGGCACAACATTGTGGGCCTAAGGGCCTGTACTGTGCTGTATTGTTCAATGTTCTATGTACAACGATAGCATGAGTAAGATTTGCCGAAAGGCCTTTTTCTGTATGTCTCTGTAACCCACTGAAGCCTTTGGGCATCTTCCTTACTGATCACACTCCCAACCTCACTTCAAACCTGAAGATATCATTGGGTTAGAAAATCCATCATCAATGACGTTCAAGCATCCATTTACAATAAGTCCCATTTTTATTCTCCCCACAATTCCATCACCTCCCCCATAATTAAATCATTAATAAACTGTTGGGAAGGGGTAAATCATTTCTTTGGAGAAGCAGAACTCTTGAGTTTGAACATGAGTCAGTTCCTCTGTCTCAGATTTATCTTCTCTCAGGCTGAGTCTTTTCATTTCAGAACTGCTGAGATGTCCTCAAAGAAAGGGGCTGCCCTCACCCACATCTCTTCCATTAAGCGCACGTCTGTCCTCACCCCATACTCCCACTGCCACACCAGGGATAGGATTCCTCGTCCTCACCTAACACCCCACTAGCCTCTGTGCCTAGCACATAATTCTCTGTAACTTCCGTCATCTCCAGTAGGGTCCCACCATCTTTCCCTCACCCGCCCCCACTTTCTGCTTTCCACATGGATCACTCCCAATGTGACTTCCTTGTCCATTCATCCCTCCCCACTGATCTCCCTCCTCATACTTAAACTTGCAAGCGAAGCAACTGCTACACCTACCCCTATATCTCCTCCCCCACTACCATTCAGGGCCCCAAACAGTCCGTCCAGGTGAGAGAAAACTTCACCTGCGAGTCTGTTGGGGTCATATACTGTATCTAGTGCTCCTGGTGTAGCCTCTGGTATAGATCAGGATCTGCTTCACCTAGCAGAAAAAACATGATCTCCTGGTAGTCACCCATTTCACTTCCCACTCCCATTCCAACATGTCAGTCCATGGCTCCTCTACTGTGGTGATGAGGCCACACTGAGGTTGGAGGAGCAACACCTTATATTCTTTCTGGGTAGCCTCAAAACCGATGGCATGAATGTCAATTTCTCGAACTTACAATAATGCCCCCCCCCACTTTTCACCATTCCCCATTCTTGTTACCTCCTCTCACCTTCCCTTTTACCTGCCATCACTTCCTTCTGTCCCTTTCTTCAATGGTCCTGTACCCTCTCCTATCAGTTTCCCCTTCTCCAGCCCTTATCTCTTTCACCAATCAACTTCCCAGCTCTTTATTTCACACTTACCCCTCTCCCGGTTTCACCTATCACCTACCACCTTGTATTTCTTCTCCCCTCCCCCCACCTTCTTACTCTACTCTCTTTTCCCCCCAGTCCTGATGAAGGGTCTCAACCTGAATTGTCAACTCTTTATTCTTTCCTATAGATGCTGGCTAGACTGTTGAGTTCCTCTAGCATTTTGTGTGTGTTGCTTTAGAGCTCGTGTGTTGCTCATTTGCGCCACCTGGTGGCTAACGAGGAGAGTTGCCACATTATATATACAACAAATTCCACCAATTAGTAGAGGATGCTTTAAAAGAAGGGAACATACAGTATATTGAAAATATTGAAATCACTTATTATACGTTATTCCATTAGACTAAGAAACATTTATAGTGAAACAGGATTTCCTAAAAATGAGATTCAAATGACATCTTAATTTAAGACCTAAAACTGCATTATCTGCAATGCATCTGTCTGTGTCTTGTCTGTTGAAACTAATGGTTTTCACAGGTGAATTACCTTGTCTGCTGAAAACACTAAATTGAGCAAACGTCTTTATTCTTAGACATGGAAATGTTTATTAGCAGACATGACTGTAAAATCACATGGAAAAGGGGAAGATCTGAATTTGAGGAAAACACAGCAGTATGCATCCCTTTTATTCTTCCATCTGGTATTCTCCCCTCCTTAACTGCTTTGCATTCTCCAGTAGGCTGACTTTGCTTATCCAATCCCGGCAGCCCACACTGTGTTGCTGTCAGCACCAGGTTCTGCGTGCTTCTTGCCTAACACCACATACTGTACTTCACATTCCAGAATAGGCTTGTTGGACAGTGATCAGTTTTCTGCCTTCCTATGTTAAGACTAACAGCAACATCCTATTCAGATCACTTATTTCAACAGAGTGCAACACAGATCTTTTAACTCTAGATGGTACAATTACCTTCCAATAACTATAGCTGTAAATTATTTTAAATGTACATGTATGTACTGTATATAGTAAGAGGCAAGACTATCAGCCAGTAGCACTCACATCCACTGTGATGAAGTGCTTTAAGAGGATGGTGATGAAACATATCAATTCCTGTCTATGGACCAACTTAGATCCACTCTAATCTGCCAACCGTCACAAACAGGTGAACAGCGGATGCCATTTCATTGGCTCCTCACTCAACCGTGGAACACAAGGACAGCGAAGATGTATATATCAGGATACTCTTCATTGACTACAGCACTGCATTCCACACTATCATCCCCTTAGAACTAATCAATAAGCTCCAGGACCTAGGCTTCAATATCTCCTTGTGCAACTGGATCCTCAATTTCCTCTCTTGATGTGTGCTTAGCCATCTGCTCTACTCATTTTATACCAATGACTCTGAGGTTAAGCACAGCTCCAATGTTAAGTTTGCTGATGACACCACTGTTGCTGGCTGAATCAAAGCTTGTGATGAATCAGCATATCGGAGGGAGATTGAAAATCTGGCTGAGTGGTTCCACAACAACAACCTCTCACTCAATGTCAGCAAAAACCAAAGAGCTGATTATTGACTTCAGGAAGAGGAAACTGCAGGTCTATGAGCCAGTCCTCATCAGGGATCAGAGGTGGAGAGAGCCAGCAACTTTAAATTCCTCAGTATTATCATTTCAAAGGATCTATCCTGGGTCCAGCATGTCAGTGCCATTACAAAGAAGGCATGGCATGGTAGCACCTCTACTTTCTTAGAAGTCTGCGAAGATTTGGCATGTTGTGTAAGGTGTTTCATTGATTCTACTGTGCTTCTTTGTATTTACTGTGAATGCCCACAAGAAAATGAATCTCAGGGTTGTATATGGTGAAATTCATATTTTGATAATAAACTTACTTTGAACCTACATAGAACATAGAAAACAGGCCCTTCGGCCCACAAAGCTGTGCTGAACATGTCCTTACCTTAGAAATTACCTAGGGTTACCCATAGCCCTCTATTTTTCTAAGCTCCATGTACCTATCCAGGAGTCTCTTAAAAGGCCCTCTCATATCCACCTCCACCACCGTTGCCGACAGCCCATTCCACATGCTCACCACTCTCTGCATAAAAAAACTTACCCCTGACATCTCCTCTGTACATACTTCCAAGCACCCTGAAACTGTGCCCTCTCATGCTAGCCATTTCAGCCTTGGGAAAAGCCTCTGACTAGCCACACAATCAATGCCTCCCATCATCTTATATACTTTCATCAGGTCACCTCTTATCCTCTGTCTCTCCAAGGAGAAAAAGCCAAGTTCACTCAACCTATTCTCATAAGGCTCCCCAATCCAGGCAACAATCTTGTAAATCTCCTCTGCACCCTTTCCATGATTTCCACATCCTTCTTGTAGTGAGGCGACCATTACTCCAAGTGGGGTCTGACCAGGCTCCTATATAGCTGCAACATGACCTCATTACAATAAGCTCAGTCCCACGATTGATGGAGGCCAATGCACTGTATGCCTTCTTAACTACATAGTCAACCTGCGCAACAGCTTTGAGTGTCCTATGGACTCAGACCCCAAGATCCCTCTGATCCTCCACGCTGCCAAGAGTCTTGCCATTAATACTATATTCTGCCATCACATTTGACCTACCAAAATGAACCACTTCACATTTATCTGGGTTGAACTCCATCTACCACTTCTCAACCCAGTTTTGTATCCTATCAATGTCCTGCTGTAACCTCTGACAGCCCTCCACACTATCCACAACACCCTCAACCTTTGTGTCATCAGCAAATTTAATAACTCATCCCTCCACTTCCTCATCCAAGTCATTTATAAAAATCACGAAGAGTAGGGATCCCAGAACAGATCCCTGAGGCACACCACTGTTCACCAACCTCCAAGCAGAATATGACCCGTCTCCAACCACTCTTTGCCTTCTGTGGGCAAGCCAGTTCTGGATCCACAAAGCAATGTCCCCTTGGATCCCATGCCTCCTTACTTTCTCAATAAGCCTTGCATTGGGTAACTTATCAAATGCCTTGCTGAAATCCATATACACTACATCTACTGCTCTTCCTTCATCAATGTGTTTAGTCACATCCTCAAAAAATCAATCAGGCTCGTAAGGCATAATCTGCCTTTGACAAAGCCATGCTGACTATTCCTAATCATTTGCCTCTCCAAATGTTCATAAATCCTGCCTCTCAGGATCTTCTCCATCAAATTACCAACCACTGAAGTAAGACTTACTGGTCTATAATTTCCTGGGCTATCTCTACTCCCTTTCTTGAATAAAGGAACAACATCTGCAACCCTCCAATCCTCTGGAACCTCTCCCGTCCCCATTGATGATGCAAAGATCTTCACCAGAGGCTCAGTAATCTCCTCCCTCGCTTCCCACAGTAGCCTGGGAAACATCTTGTCTGGTCCTGGTGATTTAACCAACTTGATGCTTTCGAAAAGCTCTAGCACATCCTCTTTCTTAATATCTACATGCTCAAGCTTTTCAATCCACTGCAAGTCATCCCTACAATTGCCAAGATCGTTTTCTGTAGTGAATACTGAAGCAAGTATTAATTAAGTACCTCTGCTATCTCCTCTGGTTCCATACACACTTTTCCACTGTCACACTTGATTGGTCCTATTCTCTCACGTCTTATCCTCTTGCTCTTCACATACCTGTAGAATGCCTTGGGGTTTTCCTTAATCCTGTCTGCCAAGGCCTTCTCATGGCCCCTTCTGGCTCGCCTAATTTAATTCTTAAGCTCCTTCCTGCTAGCCTTATAATCTTCTAGATCTCTATCATGATCTAGTTTTTTGAAACTTTTGTAAGCTTTTCTTTTCTTATTGACTAGATTTACTACTGCCTTTGTACACCATGTTTCCTGTACCCTACCATCCTTTCCCTGTCTCATTGGAATGTACCTATGCAGAACTCCACACAAATCTCCCCTGAACATTTGCCACATTTCTTCCATACATTTCCCTGAGAACATCTGTTCCCAATTTATGCTTTCGATTTCCTGCCTGATAGCCTCATATTTCCCCTTACTCCAATTAAACGCTTTCCTAACTTGTCTGTTCCTATCCCTCTCCAATGGTATGGCAAAGGAGATAAAATTGTGATCACTATCTCCAAAATGCTTTCCCACTGAGAGATCTGACATCTGACCAGGTTCATTTCCCAATACCAGATCAAGTACAGCCTCTTCTCTTGTAGTCTTATCTCCATATTGTGTCAAGAAACCTTCCTGAACACACCTAACAAACTTCACCCCAACTAAACCCCTCACTCTAGGGACATTCCAATATTTGGGAGATCTAACATCTCTGACCATGACAACCCTGTTAATATTACTCCTTTCCAGAATCTGTCTCCCTATCTGCTCCTCGTTGTCCCTGTTACTATTGGATGGTCTATAAATAACACCCAGTAGAGTTATTGACCCCTTCCCGTTCCTAACTTCTACCCACAGAGACTCAGTAGACAATCCCTCCATGACCTCCTCCTTTTCTGCAGCTGTGACACTATCTCTGATCAACAGTGCCATGCCCCCACTTCTTTTGCCTCCCTCCCTGTCCTTTCTGAAACATCTAAAGCCTGGCACTTGAAGTAGCCATTCCTGCCCCTACACCATCCAAGTCTCTGTAATGGCCACAACATCAAGGCTGCAAGTACTGATCCACGTTCTAATCTCATTCGCTTTGTTTATAATACTCCTTGCATTAAAATAGACACATCTCAAACCATCGGTATGAGCGTGTCCCTTCCCTATCACCTGTCTATTCTCCCTCTCACACTGTCTCTAAGTTTTCTCTATTTGTGAGCCAACCACCTCTTCCTCCGTCTCTTAAGTTTGGTTCCCAACCCCCAGCAATTCTAGTTTAAACTGTCCACAATAGCCTTAGCAAACCTCCCCGCCCTGGGATTCAAGTGCAACCCGTCCTTCTTGTACAGGTCACACCTGCCCCAAAAGAGGTCTTAAAACTTTGACAAACTTCTACAGATGCATATCGTCTGCAAACTTAGCATCAATTCTGTCATCCAGATTGTTGACATCCAACGTAAAAAGAACTGGTCCCAACACAGACACCAGTGGAACACCACTAGTCACCAGAAGCCAACCAGGAAAGGCTCCCGTTATTCCCATTCTTTTCCTCCTGCCAATCAGCAATTGCTCTATCCATGCCAGAATCTTTCCTGTAATACCCTAGGCTTTTATCTTATTTAGCAACCTCATGTGCGTGATCTTCTGAAAATCCAAGTACACACCATCCACTGATTCTCCTTTGTCTATCCTGCTTGTTAATTCTTCAAAGAATTCCAACAGATTTGTCAGGCAAGATTTTCTCTCAAGGAAACCATGCTGACTAATACCTATTTTATCATGTGCCTCCAAGTACCCCGAAACCACATTTTTAATAATTGACTCCAATATCTTCCTAACCACCGTCAGGCTAATTGGCCTATAATTTCCTTTCTTTTGTCTCCCTCCCTTCTTGAAGAATGGAGTGACATTTGCAATTTTCCAGTCCTCCAGAACCATATATTGATTCTTGAATGATCATTCTTGAAAGAACACCACCTCTGCTTGTAAACCAACATCCCTGTCCTCAGCCCTATCACTCTGGTTCTCATACCCCTGCCAAATTAGCTTAAACCCTCCCCAACAGCTCTAGCATACTTACCTTCAAGGCTGTTGGTACTCCTTGGGTTCAGGTGCAGCCCGTCCTTCCCCAGAAGAGAGCGCAATGATCCATAAATCTGAAACCTGCCCCCTACAACAGTTCCTCGGAATTCATCCGCCAAATCATCCTATTCTTGCCCTCATTGGCACATGGCACAGGGAGCAAACCAGAGATGGTTACCCTGCAGGTCCTGCTTTTCAGCTTTCTACCTAGCCCCCTAAATTCTCTCTTTAGGGCCTCTTCTTTTTCTTTCCTATGCCATTGGTACCAATATGTACCAAGATGTCTGGCTGTTCACCCTCCCCCTTTAGGATGTCATGGACACGATCCAAGACATTCCTGGCACCTGGGAGGCAACATACCATCTTCGTCTCTCTGTTGCATCCACAGTCTCTCCTATGTACTCTTCTAACTATGGAATCTCCTAACATCACTGCATTGCTCCTCTGCCCTTCCTTTCCGAGCCACAGCTCCAGAGACCTGGTCATTGTGGTTCCCCCCAAACAGTGTCCATAATGGTATACGTTATTGAGGGGAACAGCCACAGGGGTACTCTGTACCCACTGCCTGTTTCCCTTCCCTCTCCTGACAGTTACCCATTCAGCTGCCTGCTGCAACCTGCGGTGATTACCTCTCTGTAACTCCTCAGTTTCCCTTACAAGATGAAGGTCATCAAGTTGCAGCTCAAGTTCTTCAAAACATTCCGAGCAGCTGCAGTTCAGTGCACCTTGTGCCGATGTGATTATCCAGGAAGCTGGAGGTCTCCTAAATTTACCTACAACTCACACACAGAACAAAAGACAGCCCCTGGAGCCATTCTTACTGCCCTAACTATACACTTACAGATGAAGAATGAGCAAGAAGCAGCTTACCAGATACTAACGCTGCCCACACCTATCTATTGACTAAGCCTATTGAGCCAAATCCAAGTCTTCCTCTTCTAACACTGCCTCACTCCAACAGAGGCCACTCCACTTGCCCCTGCCTTTTTTAATTTGACCTTGCTAATGAATCCTGAACTCTGGTTGCTGTTCAAGCTCTGAAAAGGTGGCTATGAAGCACGGATTTTTAAAGCCCTTTCCTCAGACTGTGTGAAGACATGGTTACCTTTTGCCTCCGAACTCTGATTGGTCACTGTTCAAACGAATCAAAGAGTATACCGAGTGGCCTTAATGCCCTTAAATGGAAAAGGCTACAAAAAGTAGTGTACACACCCCAGTCATTCACAAGTAAAGATTTCAAGATTGTTTAATGTAATTTCCTGAACAGAAGTGTAAGAAGAATGAAATAATTGTTACTCCAGATCTGATGCAGCACAAAAAGATCATGAAAGATAAAGAACACAATAAAATTAAAAACACAACAAATATAAATGCATGAGATGGTTTACATACATACAGTAGATTAATTCTATGTCTATTGTTATGACCTCGGCCCCCTCCTTTGTGAGAATCGCAAGAGCCCTAGTCAAGGGGGGGTCAACTGACCCAAGAGGGGGAGAGACGTGCTGAATAGACACAGGAAATGGGAGAGAGAGAGGGAGACGTGCGGAAGACCACGTTCTCCCGAGAAGCAGAATAAAGGCGATATTGACTATTGTCTCATGAAGACCACGTGAAAAGCCCTCGGGCAAAGTGGGCTGGTTGAGAGAGAGATCGCATCACCTGCAACCTGATTGACACCTGCGATCCCGTGAAGAAGTATAAAGGAGGGTCTGGGGGGGGGGGGGGGGGGACAACCCTCAGACGCACCAAAGACGCAACAAGGAAGTACGATACCGATTCCCGTGGGAGCGGGAAGGCATTTTGAAGGAAGCCACGTGCGTTAGATTCCAAATTTTGAATCTGTGGCTAGAACCTTGGAAGACCGCTTTTAAATAACAACGGGGAAGCCTGCTCCCCTGATTCCAAGGATTTGCTCTGTAAAGACAACGGGCAAGTGTTTGTCCTTTCTCAACCATCTCTCTCTCTCCACAACGTGAAACCCCAGCGGTTCCCAAAAGGGAAAAGCCTGCAAACTTCTGAGTGACTCTTTATATTTCAATTGGACTCAGTATTATCCCCTAGACAACTATAGAGCTTATTTCTGATTGATTATTATTACACCAGTGTTTTAGATTGAGTTTTGACGATGTATATGATCTGAATGTTTTGTATTAACCATACGTTTGTGCCCCTTTTTGAATAAAATGTTTGAAAATAGTAGCATCCGACTCAGCTGATCCCGCTATCTTTGCTGGTAAGTTACCTGGTTACGAGGTTACGTAACACTATATAGTAGCACTAGGCTGTCCATAAGGTGACTGATGGGAAAAAATATAGTGGTCGAGTTAGTAAGTGGAGGTGTTGATAAGCCCCTCTGCACCATTGAACACATCTACAAGAAGCACTGTAGCAGGAAAGCAGCATCCACCATCAAGGACCCCTACCATCCAGGTCTTGCTCTCTTCCCACTGCTGCCATCAGGAGGCAAGTACAGGAGCCTCAGGTCTCACACCTCCAGGTACAGGAATAGTTATTAGCCCTCAACCATCGGGCTCCTTAACCAGAGGGATTATCTTCACTCACCCCAACACTGGATTGATTCTACAATCAATGGACTCGCTTACAAGGACTGTACAACTCATGCCTTTGATATTTATTATTTATTTATTATCTTGGTTTTCTCTTTTTACATTTGCAAAATGTGTTATGTTTGGCACACTGATTGTCATCTTTGTTGTATGTAAATTTTCATTGATTCTATTGTGTTTCTTTGCATGCACAGTGAATGCATGAAATTTAACCTCAGGGTAGTGCATAATGACATATATGTACTTAGATAATAGATTTACTTTATGTTTTGAAGATCTCCCATACAGATATCAGCATTTTTATAACCATATAACAATTACAGCATGGAAACAGGCCATCTCGGCCCTTCTAGTCCGTGCCGAACGCTTACTCTCACCTAGTCCCACTGACCCGCACTCCGCCCATAACCCTCCATTCCTTTCCTGTCCATATACCTATCCAATTTTACTTTAAATGACAATATCAAACCTACCTCTACCACTTCTACTGGAAGCTCATTCCACACAGCTACCACTCTCTGAGTAAAGAAATTCCCCCTCATGTTACCCTTAAACTTTTGCCCCCTAACTCTCATCTCATGTCCTCTTGTTTGAATCTCCCCTACTCTCAATGGAAAAAGCCTATCCACCTCAACTCTATCTATCCCCCTCATAATTTTAAATACCACTATCAAGTCCCCCCTCAACCTTCTATGCTCCAAAGAATAAAGACCTAACTTGTTTAATCTTTCCCTGGAACTTAGATGCTGAAACCCAGGTAACATTCTAGTAAATCTCTGTACTCTCTCTATTTTGTTGATATCTTTCCTATATTTCGGCGACCAGAACCGTACACAATACTCCAAATTCGGCCTTACCAATGCCTTGTACAATTTTAACATTACATCCCAACTCCTATACTCAATGCTCTGATTTATAAAGGCCAACATACCAAAAGCTTTCTTCACCACCCTATCCACATGAGATTCCACCTTCAGGGAACTATGCACCATTATTCCTAGATCACTCTGTTCTACTACATTCTTAAATCCCCTACCATTTACCATGTATGTCCTATTTGGATTATTCCTACCAAAATGTAGAACCTCACACTTATCAGCATTTTTGTCTCATGTGATTCATTTTTTAATGTTCTCGAATTTCTCTCAACACTCTGGCTAAACAAGACTTGACAGACAAGTTTTATTTTTGGGGTTTGGGTGTTACAGCCATGATCAGCAATTTTTATCCATCTCCAATTCCCCTTGAGAATTTATGAAGGGGACTATCTTCAAGAACTGTTGCATTCCAGCTGGTGAGGGTGCATTTTTAAAACAGGCGTTAAGGAGGAAATACCAGGATCTAAGCCCAGTGACGATGAAGGACCAACAATATATTGCTGAATCTGGATGCTGTGCATCTTGCAGGAGAGCCTGCACTCATCCACCCCGATGGTGGGGATTGCAGATTGGGAAGGGCCTGTTGTCAGTAGCCTGGGTGGGTACCTGGTGGTTTTGTAGATAGTACACTGCAGCCACTATGTGCTCTTAATGACAGAAATTAGTGTTTAGGGTGGTTGAGTGGCGTGTTTTATTCTGGATGATGTTCCAGTTTTTTTGAGAGTTGTGGGCACTGTTGAGTATTCCGTCACACTCTGAACTCTACCTCACAGATGGCTGGAAGGTCCTGGAGCATCAGGAGGTGAGTGATTTGCCATGAACTCTAACCTTATAGCCACAATACTTATTTAGCCAGTTCAGCTGAGTTTCTGGTCAGTGGTAGCCCCCAGGATATTCATGGTAGAGGACTCAGAGACAACGCTTCTCAATGACAGGTAGGGTTCGCTTTTCTCTTGTTCACTGCCTGCTCCTCCTTCTGTTACAGAAATGTTACCTGCCATTCATCAACCCATGCATGTATGAATGTTTTCTTTGTCCTGCTGCATGTGGGAATAGGCGATTTCACCTGCTGAAGAGCTGTAGAAGAAATCGAACAATGTGCAATCATCTGTGAATGTCCCCACTTCTGACTCTATAATGGAATGACAAGTCATCGATGCAGTTGTTAGAGATGGTTGGACCTAGGGCAGAGTTCTGAGGAGCTTCTGCAGCGATGTTCTGGTGCTGGGATGATTGACCTCCAACACCCACATTTTATACACCATACTGTTTCCCAGATGGTTCTTCTGTGTGAACCACGACTCCAACCACTGGAATGTTTTCAGTCCGACTCCCCCTGACTTCAGCTTTTCCTGATGCCATATTTTATTAAATGCTGCCTTGATGTCAAGGGAATTCTCTCTCACCCCACTCCTGGAATTCAGCTCTTTGCTCGCTGCTTAGATGAATGCTGTGACTAAGTATGAAGCCAAGTGGCCAAGGCAAAACCCATACAGAACATTGGCGAACACGAGAAAATCTGCAGATGCTGGAAATCCAAAGCAAAACACACAAAAGCTGGAAGAACTCAGCAAGCCAGGCAGCATCTATGAAAAAGAGTAAATCAGTCAACATTTTGGCGGAGACCCTTTGGCCCAATGTGTCTATTCTAGCGGTGAAAGGGGTTTACAATGCATTTCACTCTTAATGCTTTGCCCTGCACATTTGTTTCTTTTCTGAGCATATAATTTGAATTTGAATTGAACTAATTTGAATTGACTTAATTACCTACATCCTTCATATACATGAGTAAAAATCTTTGTTACATCTCCATCTTAAGTGTGCAATGTGCAATTTATAGTAATTTGTAATAAATAGTATGTACAACAGGACAGTCAATGTAACAAAGAAATACAATTGTATCAGCATGAATTAATCAGTCTGATGGCCTGGTGGAAGAAGCTGTCCCGAAAACTGTTGGCCCTGGCTTTTATGCTGCGGTACTGTTTCCCGGATGGTAGCAGCTGGAACAGTTTATGGTTGGGGTGACTTGAGTCCCCAATGATCCTCCGGGCCCTTTTTACTCACCTTCCTTTGTAAATGTCCTGAACAGTGGGAAATTCACATCTAAAGATGCACTGGGCTGTCCGCACCACTCTCTGTAGAATCCTGCGATTGGGGGAAGCACAGTTCCCATACCAGGCAGTAATGCAGCCAGTCAGGATGCTCTCATTTGTGCTCCGTTAAAAAGTTCTTAGGATTTGGGGGCCCATACCAAATTTCTTCAACTGTCAGAGGTACAATTCTAAATTAAGTACCCAGTCCCAACTTTAATCTGCTTCTACCTTTTATACTTCCATATCTTGGCCACTCACCGTGCAATAAAGGTGCTGCATAAAATTCCAAGGTCACTTTGGAAAATGACTAATATCTATTACAACCATAACAAAAAATTTTTTTTCAAATTTTATTTTTAGAATTTTTTTCCCCGAACCCTTGAGTCAGTGTTAAAACTATGTAAACCATAGCTTACAAAACATAAAATTATCCATAAAATAAAAATAAACATGGCAAAAATAAATATCAATGTAATAACCAAGTGTGTCTATTAGACTTCTAATAAAAGACTACCATTCAGCAATATGCTTCACCACTACATTCACCACTATTCCCCCCCCCCCAGGAAACCTAAATATTTGCCCCATTTTTGTGTATAGGTGTCCAATCTATCAAACTGTGTGTAAGGCATGCGTTCAAAAGCTGCCACTTTGGCTATTTCTGTGTATAATTTGTCTTCCTACCATTATACTTGTCTGGATCCAATTTTGAGAGTATTTATCCCCAAGTAACCCAAGTGTGTCTCCCAAGACAAAAAGTGTGGGGCAGAAAGGGAGTTGAATGCCTGAAACTTCACCAATATACCTCTGTATCATAATCCAAAATTCTTGAATTCTGGGACGGGACCAAAGAGCATATGTACTAAGTCTCCTTTATCGGCTCACAGCCCCAGCATTCAGGGGTATTTTTCAACCCTAATCTATGTTATCTTGCTGGAATCCAATAGAAAATAGAATGTATTTTAAAAAACAGAAATTCCCTCCCACCAATATTGAGTGTTTCTAATTTTATTTCCAACCCTACCAGACAGGGCACTGCACCATATCGTCAGAGACGCCGCATATTGTGACCGGGCAAAAGGGGAGGCGATAACGCTGTTACTAGGCAACAGCAACTCATAGCCAATCACAAGCAGCTCCGCTGGGTTGAAAGGAAGCCGGCAGTGGAGGGGCGGGCATATACGTTGATTGACATTGAACTCCAATCCAGCAGCGGCATCATACACTTTGATTGACAGTAAAATGTCCAATGGAGGGCTGAGAAGATGACTAAGGATTCGCTTAAATCTGTCTGTCAGCATGAGGGAGATTGTGCACATTCAGGCCGGTCAATGCGGGAACCAGATCGGGGCAAAGGTGTGTAGCGTGGCCGCAGAGGCCCTGAGATGACCTCGTGCGACCGCTGCCGAGAGCCGATAAAAGAATCGTGCAAGCGTCGGCCATCTCAATCCTCCCCTCTTCCCGCCATTTGGCCAGGACTGCACTAACGCATGCGCAAAATGCGCAGTTAAATCGGCCGCTACGCAGGCGCAGTTGGCCGGTGTCTGGCCTAGCTGTTGTGTGTTATCCATGTGGTGATTGATGCACGGTGGGATACTCCCTGTAGATACATAGTCATGATCGCCTGTTTTTATGTGTGTGTGTGTGTTTGAGAAGTTATTGTTTGGGCGGGGTAAAGGAAGCTGACCTGGGGCTGGGGACCCCGCTCACCCGGGTACAAGTCCAAACACTAGGAGTCCTAGCAGATTCTCTACTTTCCACTGCCAAACATCCAAAGTTACCGCGGCAGTAATGCTTCAGTCGGAATAGAACTGTGCAGCAACTTTTTCCATCGCACATCAAACACACATCCTCCTGTAGTTCGATATTTCCTCCCTGGGAAAGAAGCTCTGGTGTTCTACCCTATTGAAACTTCTGTCAGGTCTCCGCTCAGCCGCCGATGCTCGAGAGAAAACAATCCAAGTATATACAACCTCTCCTTATTGCTAATGCTGTAATCGAAGCAACATCTACTCCATCATCTTCAAAACTTCCACCTTCTGTCTGTAGCGCTGTAACTAGAATTGCACTCAACTGTTGAAGTAGGAGTATAATAGGAAGTTGAGTAGGTCATCAATCAATTTTACAGTCTAATCCTCTTTCTCAATCACTCTGGCCATATTCCTTCTTGTTTTTTTTGTATCTAGAAATCAATCTACCTCCATAAATACATCAGAGTCATACAGCACTTTGACTAGCCGGTTTGCCAACCACATTGTGCCAATTATTACATCCTTTAATATCCATATTAGGTCATTGGCCTGCTCTGCTTTGATGGCAGAAAAAGGTTGGGAACTCCTGGTCTAAATGCTTTTTAAATGCAGGAATATCTGCTCTGCTTCCTCTTTCTCTTAAGGTGCTGCATTCCAGATTGCAACTGCTCTTAAAATAGTTCTCTAAATCTTCTACCATGGGAAAATGATTCTTACTATTTACCTTTCATAATTGTGAGCAGTGCTGGTAGGCCACCCCAGGGAAATCAACCAGCCTATTCAGACTACTGGTAACTGGAAAACCTTCCCCAGGCAATATCCTGGTGAATATCTTCTGTGCCCTCTCCGGTGTAATATCATCCCTCCGATAGTATATTGATAAAAAGTGCATACAAAGCACAAAGCTGGGCCCCACCAATGTTTTATAAAGATGTTAAATGATGTCCCAGCTCTTATATCAAGCCATTTGATATTCCTTCCGCTACCCCCACCTTCTCATTCTGGTTTCTGCCCTCACCCTTTCCAGTCCTGATGAAAGGTCTCAGCCTGAAACATCAACTCTCTGTTATCCATCACAGGTGCTGCCTGACTTGCTGATTTCCTCCAGCATTTGTGCAAGTTGCTCAAGATTTCCCGCGTTTGCAGAATCTCTTGTGTTCCAAATTGTTATACATTGCTTTCCAGTGAGTTGCATTGAAATGGAAAAATCTGTTCTAACGTTGACTGTCTTTAAAATAACATTACGATGTTGCAAGATGGCAGACAGCCACAAAGACCATAGCAAGAAGGTCAGATTGCAGTGCTGACTTATGAAGACTGGCAAATGAATGACGGGATGGCTAAGTTTCAGGAAACTGAAATACTGTACTAGCTTGGAAGCAGTGGACATCCACTGTTCCGTGTGTGGGTTCTAGTCAAAACAGGAGCAGAGCTGGAGATGAAGTTGTGTGCCTCCACAGAGAAAGATTGCAGATATGAGGATTCTGCATCTGCCATTTTGTCTATAGATTAGGGATTTGAAAGTAGACGTACAAGGGGTGATTGATAAGTTTGTGACCTAAGGTAGAAGGAGTCTATTTTAGAAAACCTAGCACATTTATTTTTCAGCATAGTCCCCTCTTACATTTACACACTTAGTCCGGCGGTCGTGGAGCATACGGATCTTGGACCTCCAGAAAGTGTCCACAGCAGGGGTGATTGATAAGTTCTTGGCCTACAGTAGAAGGAGATGAATTACACAGCTTTCGTTACGTGCACATGCAGGGCAACTCTTTGAGTGGTTATGCAGAAAGTTTGAAGTTAATAACTCATCTCCTTCTACCTTAGGCCACAAACATATCAATCGCCCCTCGTATTTACAATAGTGTGTAACTTGATGGGGAACCTGCGAGTGATGGTTTGCCTATGTAGTATCTGCCCTCGTCCTTCCTAATGGCAAAGGTAGTGTCTTGGGAGGTACTGTAAGAGTAAGCCTGAACCTAAGGCAACATCCATGATGTTGATTGTGGAGGTTGCATCCTAGCTGTCTACTTTATTGGTGCAGTAGCGTCAGTCAATACACAAGCCAGGGCAGTATGATACGGAGAGCAAGCTGTTGCACATGCAGCAGGCCTCCCCCTCTCCACACAGCTAAGGAATGACCGAGGCCGATACAGTTTGGCACCAGTGGCGTCACAGGAGTTGTCAGTCAGCATTGAACTCAAAGTAGGACTGCCTTAAGGACTCCAGTTCCAGATTTTTCCCTTGGAGTTTACTCCTGAAGCCTTCCCCATGAATGTGTGTATAAAGTTCTTAAGATTGTTAGAGTGAGGGTGGGGGCAGGCTGAAGTATCTATTAAATGCTCCCAATGACATGTGCCTCAAATAGCGTCTGACAACCAAGTTCAGCTCGTAGTCTTCGAATGTCGCTTAGCTTCGAAGCCTGCCGGAACCATTTGTACTGACAGGAGAAGTAGCAAAGTGGGTTGCTGGCGCTTTAAACCCAGTCGCTTTGGGCAAACGAGGCTCATCAGACGTGGTTGGCAGCTCATCTCGGAGAAGGAAAACTGATCTCAAGCATCTGCTGCCTTGAGGCTATAATGTAAGCAGGTCAGGCAACACACTTTGTAAATGGTGCATAGCAAAGCCACAATCCTCTGGTGGTGGAGTGAATTAATATTTAGTGTGGTGATAGGGAGTCATTCAGCTGGGCTGCCTTGTTGTGGGAAGTGTTGAGATTTTTGTGTTGTTGGAACTGCTCATCCAGGCAAGTAAAGTGAATTTCATCACGCTCCTGACTTTGCCTTGAAAGTGGAAAAAAAGCACTTCAGGGAGCCATTCGCCAAATGCTGTAGAAATGTTGAACATAGCGATTTCTGCCTGGGACAACCTTCCATAATTTTTATTTCTCATTCCTTACGGTGCTGCTGTTAATTGTTATTAAGTTATAAAATATTTCTTGTGTTATGATTCTGAAGAAAAGTGGTATTTGATTTATAATGCTAAATTGCAAATAACAAAATTAAGCTAAATATTAATTCTTATGAATGTGGCTCAACAACATCTTGCTTAGCAAAGAATCATTCTAAGTTGAAAAGGATGATATCTCTTCAGCATCTGCAAAATGTCTTCTAGTTCTCTGAGATCCTGACATTTAAAATGGTTTGATTTTTCTTCCTATATTCTCTGAAAAACATTGTACATTTTCTTCCATAAATATATTTAAATAACTATAATTGGATCTGTTATACTGTGAACTTTTTGACTTCTGCAAGCATATTTTTATCTAACATGTTTAACTTCTCTAGTGAACTGTGGTTTTATGACTTTTTCAAAGGCAACGCAAGTGAATCTGCAGATGCTGGAAATAAATAAAAACACAAAATGCTGGCAGAACTCAGCAGGCCAGACAGCATCTATGGGAGGAGGTAGTACTCCTGATGAAGGGTTTCGGCCCGAAACGTCATCACTACCTCCTCCCATAGATGCTGTCTGGCCTGCTGAGTTCTGCCAGCATTTTGTGTTTTTTTAATGACTTTTTCAATGGTTTTCAATTTGCTCCAAATTTCTTAAATGTGAGGCTTTTCTGTCTTGGTTTTAAATTATGCTTCTACAATATGTAAATCTACTCTTTAGTCACGTCTCAGTAGTGTGAATGTCTAGATTTTAGATTCTGATTTTGAACTTCTCACATCGCTTGAAAACTCTACCATATTAGCTGTGAACATCAGATAACTAGTCTAGGCACTTAACCACAGCTTAAATTTATATACTGCCTCTAATGAAATCACATCCTGTGATTCCTTTAATATCCGGAAATCTACTGAACTTGCTTTTAAATGCACTGCAATCAATATCTGAGCCTCCACAGCACTTCAGGTGAAGACATTTCTTATTTCAGTCCTAAATATGGCCCAATACTTATTCAGAGACTATAGCCCCTAGTTCTAGACTCCTCAGCCAGGGATAGCATCCTTACTTTGTATGCAACACACACAAAATGCTGGAGGAACTCAGCAGGCCAGGCAACATATATGGAAAAAAATGTACAGTCGACATTTTGGTCCGAGACCCTTCGGCAGGACTGCGACCTGGCCTGCTGAGTTCTTCCAGCATTTTGTGTGTGTTGCTTGGTTTCCAGCGTCTGCAGATTTTAACGTGTTTGTGATTGGCTCACTGTATGTTTCATTTTGATCAGCTCTCATCCTTCTAAGCTCTGGAGAATAGGGATTTAACCGATTCTATCTCTCCACATTTGACAGATCTGCTTTGCCAGGAATCAGTCTGGTGAATCCCAGCTGTGCTTTTTTATGACTAGTATATTCTTTGTTTTACATAAGATCAAAATTGTACATAATAATTAAGCCTCTCTCACTCAAACACTGTATAATTGCATGAAGGCACCTTTGTTCTTGTGCTCAAATCCTATTGCAATAGGATTTCCCAAGGTGAGATGCACCTACACGTTAGCTTTTTGTGACATGTATCCAATAACGTCCAGGGCTTTTTTAAACAACATTTCCCAATCTCACCATTTAAGCAGGAAGTTAATTGGCTACTGTAAATAGACTGTAGTATAATAAGTGACAATGATTCAAAGAAGAGTGATTGAGCATGTGAGGGAGGATGTCAGAGGGAAATACGCGAATCAATGAATAGATTTCTTTGCTGGGACCCAGCATGTACTTGATCAGCTATATGACCTCCTGTGCTGTAATGTATGTATGTTCAGCACGTAGATGCAATCATGGAGAAAGTGCACCAGTGCCTCTGCATGTTTAGAAATTTAACAAGATTCAACATGTCGGCAAATACTCTAACAAACTTATACAGATGCATTGTTGAAAGTATCCTGACTGGTTGCATCTCGGACTCATACTGCAACAGCAATGCACAGGAACACAGGGAATGGACACTGCCCAATCAATCACGGATACAGTCTTCTCCACTGTAGAAAGACTACCTGAGATGCTGCCTCTAGGTCTCATCTATCATCAAGGATCCCCACCACCTCCACTGCTACCATGCTACAGGAGGTACAGAAGCCTGAAGTCTAACAACCAATAGGTTCTTGTTCAGATCTGCACAATCCTAATCTTACCTCAGCAAAGGCACACTATAGACCACTCTAGCATTACCATGGACACTTTTCATTGTAGGTTGAACAGGCCCTTTGGTTGAACAGCCAGATTGCCCAGAAACCCACCTATTTAACCCAAGCCTAATCAGAGGACAATTCACAATGATCAATTAAGCTGCTAAGCAGTGTGTCTTTGGACTCAGTGAGGAAACTGGAGCACCCGGAGGAAAGCCACACAGTCACAAGAAACACATACAAACTTCTTACAGTTGATGCCAGAATTGAACTCTGATGTGCTGAGCTGTATTAGCATCTAACCACTAGGCCACCATGACTTGTTTCTGATTATGATTTTTATTTGCAATGGCGTTTTGTTTTGCACGCGTTTTTCTTCATTATTTTGTATAATCAATGGAATTTGTGCATAATTTACTGTATGGTCTGTGTGTTGTCTGGATCTATGTGCCTGTGATGCTGCTGCAGGCAAATATTTCACTGTACCTGTACTTCACCATTCTTCTGAAAATGATAATAAACTTGATGTTAAACAGATGGTAAATATTTATTTACCATCTGTTATTATTTGTTGTACTTTCCTCCTTATTACTTTGCACACGATTTCTTCTTAAAAAATTATATTTCTTTCTAGTTGGCTCTTTGTTTTCAATGTATCCATTTCAAGTGCTATTCTTTTCTAGTTTTTTAACTTATTTTTAAGCTTATGCTTCCCCTGGCAACATTAAGCCTATTACCTAATATAGTCTTTACCTTTTCTAGTTAACCATTGGAGTCTGCTTTCACCAAGGGGTGTGTATTTGTGAGAGTTATGACTCTTTATATATGTATTTATATCATTGCTTAACCACCTCTGATGTAGTTTTCCAGTAATTTCACTTTTCCTGTCATCTCCATAGATTGGCTTTTTAAATTTAAGATCTTGAATTTGAACTTAATAATTAGTCTCAAAAATAGCATGTAATTCATTTTGGCATATGCAGTTTAGTAATGGTATTACATAATTAGACACAAGAAAAAAGAACAACTTGTATTTAGATGGTGCTTCATTGAAGTAAAATACATTGAAAGATTTATCTAGAAAAACTTGACACCAAAACATAAAGGTTTACAGTCTTAAATGTGTATGTTAAAGGTAAAAGAAGCAGAGAGATTTGAAGAAATGAATTACTGAGATGAAAGTACAGTGACAATGATAGGCTGATTAAATAAAAAGATGATCATGAGTGCAGTATTTAAGCAGCACAGCAACCTTGGAGGTAGGAAGGCTAAAGAAGATTGCAGATATTGGGAGAGGTGAAACTCTGGAGAGGTTTAAAAGTAGGGTTGAAGATGTTTTTCCTGAGCCTCTCCTCTTCCATAGCCCTTGAACACACCTCAGTCTAGTTCCTGCATTCTGCGCACACGCCCTCTCCTGGACAGAACAAGAAGTGCTCACTGGTCCATCTAACCAACCATCCTCTGCATTCAATCGATCATCCTTCACAATTTCCAGCACCTCCAGCAAGATACCACCACCAGGCACATGCTGTACTCATTTCCCTTCGCCTTTGAGTATTTCAAAGGGATTGCAGTCTTTCCTCTTCTACCCCCCAACACCCTTCCTTGTGGCACACTCCCTTGCAATGACGCCTTTCCCTTTCACCTCTTCCCTTCTCACCATCCAGGGCCTCAAATAGTTACTCCAGGTAAAGCAAGCATTTGCACTTTTTCCTACCGACAGCACTACGTTCAGTGTGCACAATGTGGACTCCTCATTTTCTTTGACTTAATAAAGAAATTATTTGCATAATTGCAAATAGAAGGATCCGGAAAATGACTGTTATTTAGAAGCAATTTTCATTTGAAGAAAATGTATATTATCTTGGAAGAAATGCAGTACAAGCAAAGCACAATTAAGCAATCGCAGAAATCACTTTGAATCTCTAGAAGATTGATACTGGTTTCTCCAAAGTAAAACTGGGCAGTGAGTGGAGTGGAAGTCAATTACCTGGGGACTAGTGTTGAACAGAGGGATCTTGGTGCGCAGACTTCAGAAGGTTGCAGCAGGGTGTGGCGGGGAAGGACCTGATAGAGATATATAAAATTATGAGGAGTGTAGATAGTGTGGACAGTAAGAAACTTTTCCATATTAGAGATGTCTAAAACCGAAGAGGATAGGATTAAGGTGAGAAATAAAAGGGTTCGCAGGGATCTGAGGAAACAGTTTTTCTCCAAGAGTGTGGTTGTAGTCTTAAATGCACTGCCTGAGAAGATGATGGAGGCAAGTACTCTCACAACATTTATAAAGTATCTGGATGACCACCTGAATTGCCAAGACACCGAAGCTGTGGGCCAAGTGCTGGTAAATGTGATTACTATAGAAAATTTCTTGGGGTTAGTATTGACCTAAAGGTCCTGTTTCTGGTGTTGGCTGAAGGGAAAAACGCATGTAATTTCTCTTTAGAAATAAATGTATCATTAGTTACAGGATTCCTTAACATGTTACCGTAATGAATGGCACATTGGAGTGAATGTTGTTAACTAGTTAGGACTACTAACCATTTTGATGACAGTACATCTCAAGTTTCGCTGAGCCATTTTAGTGACAGTATAGCTCAAGTTTAGCACATGCTGACTGTCTGTGATGCCAAAAAGATAGTCCAGCAGCAGACTATTCTGGCTTTCCAAAGCATTGCAAAAGGAAATCTACACCCAGTTTCTGCTCCAGGTTAGACTCTGTGGGAAATTGATGCACCATCAATAACTCTTGGAGACGTGAGGCGAGATATAGGCTTTTATTGGCTGGAAGAAAGAACAAGCAGCAATTGACCACCACACTACATCCTGGAGACTGAGGCCGGGGCGGTGTCTCCAATTGCCTTTATACCGGGGTCCGTGGGAGGAGCCACAGGAGCAGTCAGCGGGGGGGGGGGGGGGGGGCGTGTCCAGACAGGTATATGTATATATGTAGTTCACCACAGAAAGATAAGTCTCTATTCATTTGTGATTATTAGGCTTTGCATTAGGAAGCAGGTAAGGTAAACTACTTCTTTAAAATTGTTTTACTTTAGCTTATCTTTTTGTTACCACATTTTTTTTCAAATCATATAAGTCTTTACCTCAAATTTAAGAAAATCTTTAAAAACTGTAAAATAACCCTCTAAGGATTTTCCCAACAAAACTGGAAATCACAGTTTTCTATCTGTCAAAGGATTTTGGAAGAAGTCATTTGGAACTGTACTGCCAGAGGCCCTTCTGGGAGGAGGTGATGAGAAGGTGGGAGAACTTTAAAAAATGGGATGAATGTGGAATTAATGTAAATGAGTAGCTGATGGTCAGCACAGAATTGATGGTCTGAGGGGGCTGTTTCCATACTGTATGTCTCTTAAAGTCTTGGGTGTTGTGGGCCGTAAGGTTGTCTCTGTATCCAGTCTATATAAGTACAGTGATCTTCGGCAGGATGCTTGCCACAAAGGAAAGCACAAGCTCCATCCTTCCGAGGCAGGGGTTCCCAACCTTTTTTATGCCATTATGCAAGGGATCTCCTGTCCGAAGGCAAAAACCTCAGCAAAGGTGGTTTCAGCTCATTATTGCTCATTAGAAAACTACTTTTAATTCTTCTCTTTGTTAGTTTTATTTTCTCAGGTTTTTCTTTTCAGGAGAAAGAAAATGAATTTTTAAAAATGTAAACTTTCTTTTCAGTTCCTGCATCCACATGGTCTCTTGGGGCTGTAGTAGAGTTGTTCATGCATACAGGTTGGCATAAGCTCAATCCGGATCATTTAAACATGAGTGAAGTTCATGGTACCTTTGTAAGGCATTTCATAGGACCACTTCTGTAGAGTGGAAAAGTTACAAGTGTGTTACAGCAACGACACTGAACTGTCATCTATTACAAAAGACTGGACAGTTGTTTCATTTAGATGTATAAAAGCTGATGAGTGATTAACCCGATGGTCCTGCTGAAGGGTCTCAGCCTGAAAAGTCAACTGTACTCTTTTCCATAGATGCTGCCTGGCCTGCTGAGTTCCTCCAGCATTTTGTGTGTGTTGCTTGGATTTCCAGCATCTGCAGATTTTCTCTTGTGGATGATTAAACTGATGTCATTAAAATTGTGAAAGTATTTGATAGGTGTCAGCTGAGCTCATGGAGTAAAAAACTGTCCTGAGATATATGTGCCTTTTGCTTAAAATAGTAACCAGTGTAGTAGTAGTTGGAAGTCAATAGAAGAAATGTTTGGAAGCTTCCATAAATATTGAACACATTTGACTGAAGATGCACTTTATGTCTAGGCTGAATCTGGAACTTAGAACCGCATTCAAATTTCTTCAAAAATTGTTTAAGGTAATAATTGCTGAAGGTTATTCATATATGTGCTCTTATTCCCTGCTTAGTTCTGGGAAGTCATCAGTGATGAGCATGGGATTGACCCCACAGGAATGTACCGTGGAGAGAGTGATCTGCAGCTTGAGAGGATAAATGTCTATTACAATGAGGCAACAGGTATCAGTCTTGCACCTTATCATATTTCAGGAGTGCTGCTGCTTTCTACTGTTTGTTCATTTCACTGTGTTTAATACTATATTTAAATAGGTGGTAGATTTGTGCCACGTGCTATTCTTGTGGACCTGGAACCTGGTACAATGGACTCTGTTCGTTCTGGACCTTTTGGGCAGATATTCAGACCTGATAACTTTGTATTTGGTAAGCAAAGGTTTTATAAAAATACCGTGATTGGTATAATCCTTCAATTTAAAGTTATTTATTAGTTGTATTCAGAACTAGTTTAGTTGTCTGGTAATAAATTGGTTGTACAGTATTATATTTTTATAATTGTGAACCTTTTAAAAAGCAGTTTAAACCAATTAAACACAATAATGTATCAATGTATAGATATGCAAGATAAGGTGGATGACAAAGCTCTGGAGTTTAAGAAGAGTTCTACACTTGCAGCTAAGAAGCACTGGTTAGAGAGATGGGGCAGAACTATTGTAATCAAAACATTCATTTACTCAAATCTTACTGCAGTCAGACTATTGTAATTGTTGTTCAAATCTTGAATTTAATATTTAGAATATTACCTTTATTCTACAAAAATAAGTAGCAGAGCATCATTTAGACCAGGGGTGGCCAACCTTCTACATTCCATGCGTCAATTTTTTCACGCATGAGTTCAGATGCGCCATACAACTCTTGCACCCCCCCCATTCAATTCTTGTGAAAATATGCTAATATAGACATATTTAGCATTTTACATGATATATTGATTTAATATAAAAACAACATGAACATTACTTACCTTAATGAGACTTTTAACAAATATATTTTGTCTTCTTTTGATTTTGTCCTTTTTCTTAATCACATATTCTTTCCATAACTCAGACCCAAGAACTAGCTTCAGTTTTCCTTCTATTTCGGTCTGATGTTGTGTTTTATAGTGTCTATTAAGATCATGTATTCTATTATGTGAGAAAGTGTTTTCACAAACAATACACAACGGTTTTCCTGACAGACCTGCTATAAATAAGAACTCATTTTCCCACTGTTCATTGAATTCACGCTTACTATCATTTCTGCTTTTCTTTTGCACTGTGATGGGTAACTGAATGTAAAAACAAGGCTTAATTTTCGAAAAAGTACAAAACTGCAAATGTTCACAAAGGACGAACAAAGCACAACTCCGTAGCGCACGAGTGTCAATTGTAAACTGACTGGCTAGCTTTCATCTTTCTGTCGTGTTTTTGTAAGTTGCCTTCTGTTGGTTTTTAAAAGCTTCTCAATCCTCTAACTTTCTACTAATTTTTGCTATATTATATGCCCTCTTTTTTGCTTCACTGTTGTCTTTGACTTCTCTTACCTTAACCTCCCTTTAGAATACGTCTTTATCTTTAGGATGTATCTATCCTGCACCTTCTGAATTGTCCCCAGAAATTCCAGCCATTGAGGTTTTGTCATCGTCACTGCTAATGTCCCCTTCCAATCAACTTTGACCAGCTGCTCTCTCATGCCTCTAATTCTCTTTACTCCACAGGAATACTGATACATCTGACTTTATCTTTTCCCTCTCAGACTGCAGGGTGAATTCTATCATATTATGATCACTAGCCCCTAAGAGTTCCTGTACCTTAAGCTGCCTAATCAACACAATGTTGGTTCATTACAAAATGTCCATTCCAGAATTGATTTTCCCCTAGTGAACTCAACCACAAACTGCTCTAAAAAGGCATCTCATAGGCATTCTACAAACTCCTTCTCTTGGGATCCAGCAACAACCAGGTTTTCCCAATCTATCTACATTGAAATCCCCACGACTATCATAACATTGTCCTTATTCTGTACCTTTTTTTTATTTCCTGTTGAAATTTATATCCCACATCTTGGCTACTGTTTGGAGGCCTGTATATAATTCCCATCAGGGTCTTTTTAGCCTTGAAGTTTCTTAACTCTACTCACAAGGATTCTACATCACCCAATAATATAAGGCTTTGTTTTCATTTTTTATCAATAGAACCATGCCATCCACTCTGCATACCTGCCTGTTCTTTCGATACAAGATCTATACTTGGATGTTAAGCTCGCAACTATGATCTTCTTTCAGTCACGATTCACTAATGCCCATAGTGTCATACCTGCCGATCTCTGACTGCGCTACAAGACCATCTGCCTTACTCTTTATACTGCATGCATTCAAATAAAAACACTATCGGTCCTGTGTTCACCACCATTTGTGATTTTGCCCCCGTGTTACACTTAAACATACCCCACTGACTGCAATTTTGCCCTATCATCTGCCTCTTCATCTTCACAGTCTTAGTATATACTGCATCGACTTGTGTACCAACTGCCCCGTCCTCAGGCCTATCATTTCAGTTCTGATGCCCTGCCAACTTAGTTTAAACCCTCCCCAACAACTCTAGCAAACCTGCTCACAAGTATATTGGTCCCTCTCATGTTCAGGTGTAACCAGTCCCTTTTGTACAGGTCATACCCTCCTAAGAAGCGATCTCAATGATCCAGAAATCTAAAACCTGGCCCTCCACACCACTCCCTCAGCCACTCATTTATCTGTACTATCATCCTACTCCTGCCCTAACTAGCATATGGTAATGGGAGTAAACCAGAGATGACTACCTTGCAGGTCCTGCTTTTCAGCCTCTTCTCTAACTCCTTCTACTCACTGTGTGGGAGACAGTGGCTTGATTCTCTTTAGCTGGATCTTCTTCAAGGGATAAGCAAGAGAAGGTGTCTGAGAGCTGTAGCTTGGCCTCAGCAAAGTAGAGGTCAGTCTGCCAGACTACAGCAGCAGCCTGTTATGTTTGTAAGTGTAAAAAACTAATTGAAAGAAAATCACAGGAGCCAGGATAACATGCGTGCTTAGCATTTCTTTAGTGAGGCGCTCACATAGAACATGGTGGCACAATGACATATTCATTCACGTACTTCTTATATATAACCCATACTGATTCATGTAAACAAGAAAGCTTAATCAAACAATATATTTACATTATTACTGAAATATTAAAATACACAATATTCCTCCATGCTCACACATGCACATACATACATACTCTGGACACTTTTCTTCCCTAACAGTTGACTCTGCTCTCCTCATCTGATCAATGTGTTGTCTCCAGACTGCATTCGACGGAACCTCCACTGTGTAGGAGGACAATGGTCCTGCTCTGTCCTTAATCTTTCCAGGTACCCACTTTCAATCATCTCTGTAGTCCCTCGCCAGGACTGCTTGTCCGGGAGTGAAGCATCGAACCTCCTCGCTTGTGGAGCCTCCCAGTTTATCTCAGCTCTTTGGCTTGTGTACTCCTTCTGAGATTGGGTTTGAGGTGATCCGCGCGTGAGCGCAAGGGGTGATCCAGGAACAACATCGCTGGTGAGTTCTTGGTTGTAGGGTGTGCTGCATTGCGATCTGCAAGGAGGAAATTGGCGAGCTTCTGACTCAGTGTTAGTTGATGTAGTGTGGTCTGAGGCATTGTTTGCAGTACATTCTATAGTCTCTGGACAAAACTTTCCACAAAGCCATTTGTAGCTGGGTGGTTCAATGCAGATGTATTTGTCTTATTCCATTCATTTTCAGAAATGACTGAAATATTCCACAACAAGTTGTGGTCCATTGTCACTGACTAAGTGTTCTGGAACACCAGTCCTTTAGGAGAGGCTGCTGAACACAAGGTGCAGCTCTTGGCATCTTCTGGACATGTTGGCATTACAAACAGTACATGATGAGCTGCTCGATCTGCTGGTCTTTTCCAGGCCACCTAGATGTCTGGTGTGCAGTTGCTACAACACCTTCGCCCTCAGCTTGGGTGGTTTAACAACTCTCAATCCCCACAATAGGCAACCCATGTAAAGAGCAAGTTCATTCTGGCACAGGCAAAAATCGGAGAACAGGAATTTCTGCTACACATTCCAGCCATTTTGGGTTACAATGTAGACCTGAGACAGTGTGGGGTCTTTTCTGCTTTTCCTTTGGATCATCTCTGTCATAATAAGGAGATTTTCGATTTGCATTAGGGAGAATATGTTAAGGGGGTGTCCTCTATTGTAAGTTTTTCCAGATATTTCCATTTCCAAGGGTAAATGGGACAATCTATCAGCATTTCCATGATTAGTTGTGTTCTTTTATTCTATCTTGTAATTGTGTCCTCCAAGAAACAGAGCCCATCCCTGCCTGGTGCTGCTGCTATTTGTGGAGCACCCTTGTGGAATTAAAATGGATACCTGTGGTTGGTGATCAGTATTAAGGATAAACTCTCTCACATTCAGGCACTGGTAGAAACGTTTTACACTCTAGCCCAAACCCAAGGCCACTCTCAATCTGTGGGTAATGTTTCTCTGCAGCGGTAAGAGAGTGTTCACTATCAATCAGTCATAACATGTGACATGACTGCTCCTATTCCATAAAGTGAGGCGTCACAGGCAAGCTTCACTGGATGATGTGGATCATAATGTGTGACTACAGCGTCTGACATCACCACTTCACACTGCTTTGTCCATTGCCATTTCTTCCCAATTAATGAGTTCGTGCACAGTAGCCAGGTTTCGCAGGAACCTGTTATTGTAATTGACAAATTCTAAGAAGGACCACAACAGTGACTCATCCTTTGGCCTTGGGGCATCTGCCGCTGCTTGAATTTTCTCAGCATGCTCACATAAATCATGTGCGTCAATGGTGTGACCACATTAAGTGATGCTTGGTTTAAAGGATTCACACTTGTTGCGCCGTGCTCTGAGCCCACAATCTTTTAATCTTTTTAACACTGTCTTGACATTTTGGAGATATTCTTTGTCATCCTCACCGGTAACAATGATGACATCCAAGTAACACTGAGTGCCTGGGCAGTCTTGCGTCACCTGGTCCATAGTTTTTGGCCAGAGTGCAGACTGCAGATGCTACTGTTAAAAATAATCCTATGATAGCGATAAAGCCCTTTGTGAGTGTTTATAGTCAGAACCACTTTGCAGTCTTCTTCCATCTGTAGGTAGACCTCAGCTAAGTCCACTTTGCTGAAGGGTTTCCCTCCAGAAAGTCTTGCAAAGAAATTATTATTGTGGGCAAAAACTGATATCATGAACATAATGCAGGAACATTTAGAACTGAAACCATTGTTGATTGCAGAATGTTTTAGGATTCGTAAGGAAGGGGAGTCGATTTCATCTTTTGTAACTGGATTGAATAAGCTGTCTGAGCATTGTCAATTCACTGATGAGACACTGAGAGATCATTTAGTTTCAGAAATTGATGTTCATGCCATCAGGTTGGAGAGATCAGACCAGAGAGGAGGGTTGGTGTTGTTCAGGGAAAGCAGGGTGGGAGGAAGACAGGGGCTCAGAGGAATGGATGAGGGATAGAGGGGAGCCTGAGAGACCAGGGATGAGTTGGTGGGGGGGGGGGGGGGCTAGTGGTGGAAGAAGAGGAGCAGTAGGACCCACTGTTATTGAGAGAGTTCTCAACCTGGAGTTGTTCAGGACCAAGATTACAGTTGGAGTTGGCCCATGGCCAAGGGCCATATGCCTTCCTTACCACCCTGTGTTCCCATTTTTGAGAACTAGGTACTTGTACCCCAAGGTCTTTCTGTTCAATAACATTCCCAGGGTCTGCAATTCTCTATTTATTTCCTGCTGTGGTTGAACTTTCCAAGATGAATCACCTTTACTTGTTCAAGTTAAAATCCATCTTGCATTTCCTTGCCAACTTTCCCAATTGGTTTATGTTTGGTTGTAATCTTAAAATCTTCACTGTCCACTATATCACCAATTTTGCTGTCGTCTGAAAACTTACTCATCATGCCACCTACTTTCTCATTGAAATGATAAATATATATGAAAATGTACAAAGGACCCAGCACTAATCCTGCGAAGCATCATTGGTCACAGGCTCTCAAATTCAAAGACAGCCCTCCACTAGCTCCCTCTGTTTCATATCGCCAAACAAATTTTGTATCCATTTTACTAGGACACGCTGGGTCCTATGTCTTCTAACCTTCCAGACCAGTGTACCATGCTGGGCATTGTCAAAGGCCTCGCTAAAGTCCATACAGGCAACACCTACTGTTTTTGCGTTCATCAATCCTCTTGGTCACCTCTAAAAAGAACTCAAATTCATAAGACATGATTTCCCACACACACAAAGTCATGCTGACCATCCCCAATCAATCCTCACTTTCCAAAATGCAGATAAATTGTGTCCCTCAGAATTCCTTTCAATAACTTTCCTGCCACAACATATTCATCTGTTACTTTTTATCAAAGTGGATAATGTCACAACATTTCCAAATTGCCCTTGAGAAATTGATGGTTAACCTTCCTTCTGAACTGATGCCATCCTTGGTATGAAAATCATACTAGGTGTAGAATTCCAAGATTCTGAGCCAACAAGGATCAACTTGTGATGTGTTACATGGAGACAAATGTGGGGGTGATGTGCATCCGTTTACCTCATTTTCAGATTTTAAATGTGTTTTTGTCTGTAAAAATACTTTAAAACTTATTAGCTATCTGAGTCTGATTCAGTTTCTTTCCTTTTATTTTGAATGTCAAGTCAAGTCAAGTCAACTTTTATTGTCATTTCATCCATAACTGCTGGTACAGTGCATAGTAAAAATGAGACGTTTTTCAGGACCATGGTGTTACATGACACAGTACAAAAACTAGACTGAACTACGTAATAAAAAAAAACACAGAGAAAGCTACACTAGACTACAGACCTACACTGGACTGCATAAAGTGCACAAAAACAGTGCAGGCATTACAATAAATAATAAACAGGACAGTAGGGCAAGGTGTCAGTCCAGGCTTCGGGTATTGAGGAGTCTGATAGCTTGGGGGAAGAAACTGTTACTTAGCCTGGTTGTGAGAGCCCGAATGCTTCAAAGCCTTTTCCCAGACAGCAGGAGGGAGAAGAGATTGTATGAGGGGTGCATGGGGTCCTTCATAATGCTGTTTCCTTTGCGGATGCAGCGTGTAGTGTAAATGTCCGTGATGGCGGGAAGAGAGACCCCGATGATCTTCTCAGTTGACCTTACTATCTGCTGCAAGGTCTTGCGATCTGAGATGGTGCAATTTCCGAACAAAGCAGTGATGCAGTTTCTCAGGACGCTCGCAATACAACCCCTGTAGAATGTGATGAGGATGGGGGGTGGGAGATGGACTTTCCTCAGCCTTCGCAAAAAGTAGAAACGCTGCTGGGCTTTCTTTGCTATGGAGCTGGTGTTGAGGGACCAGGTGAGATTCTCCGTCAGTTGAATACCAAGAAATTTGGTGCTCTTTACAATCTCTACCGAGGAGCCGTCGATGTTCAGTGGGGAGTGGTCACTCCGTGCCCTCCTGAAGTCAACAACCATCTCTTTTGTTTTGTTCACATTAAGAGACAGGTTGTTGGCTTTGCACCAGTCCGTTAGCCACTGCACCTCCTCTCTGTAAGCTGACTTTTTGTTCTTGCTGATGAGACCCACCACGGTTGTGTCATCGGTGAACTTGATGATATGGTTCAAGCTGTGTGTTGCAGCACAAACGTGGGTCAGCAGAGTGAACTGCAGTGGACTGAGCACACAACCCTGGGGAGCCCCCTTGCTCATTGTGATGCTGTTGGAGATGCTGCTCCCGATCCGGACTGACTGAGGTCTCTCAGTCAGGAAGTCTAGGATCCAGTTGTAGAGGGAGGTGTTCAGACCCAGTAGGCTCAGCTTTCCAATCAGTTTCTGAGGGATGATTGTGTTGAATGCTGAACTGAAGTCTATGAACAGCATCCTAATGTAGTGTTTATAAAAATAGTTTGAATTTAAATAACCTGCTTCAGTCTGTAAGAGAAGCAATAGAGTATTCAATTTGAAAATAAAATTCTGATTTATCAAATAAATATATCAGATAGCCAGTTGAATGAGTGAATCAATATTGGGCATGAGACAAGCGATGGAAACATGAGAACATAAGGCCATAAGACATAGGAGTAGAATTAGACCATCAAGCCTATGCTGTCATTCCATCATGGCTGATTATTATCTCGCTTAATGACATTCTCCTACTTCCTCCCTGTAACTTTTTGACACTTTTACTAGTCAAGAATCTATCAACCTCTACTATAAATATACCCAATCACTTGGCTTCCACAGCAGTCTGTGGCAATGATTTCACAAATATGCCACCATTTGGCTAAGTAACTTCCTCATCAGCTCTGTTCTAAAGGGATAACTTTCTGTTCTGAGGCTTTGGTCCTAGACTTCTGCACATCCAGTGTATCTCTGTATCTAGGCCTTTCAATGTTCAATAGGTTTCAATGAGACCTGCCCCCCCAGTACAGGTCCAGAGCCATCAAATGCTTCTCAAATGTTAACACTTTTATTCCCAGAATCATTCTTCCCAGAACCTCCTCTGGACCCTCTCCAATGCATGCACATTTTTTTCTTAGAAAATTAACCCAAAATTGCTCACGATACTCCAGGTACAGTCTGACCAATGCCTTAAAAACCCCTGTGTTGCAGCCTTGGTTTTATACTCTAATCCTCTTGAAATGAGTGCTAACTTTTCATTTGCCGTCCTTACTTCCGACTCAACCTGCAAGTTAAACTTTAGGGAATCCTGCACAATGTCTCTCAAGTCCCTTTGCACCTCTGATTTCTGAATTTTCTGTCTGGTTAGAAGACAGTCTACATCTTTACATATTTCCTCTAACCAAGTACATGACCATACATTTCCCTGTACTATATTCCACCTGACACTTCTTTGCCCATTCTCCTAATCTGTCTAGGTCCTTCTGTAGACTCCCTGTTTCCTCAACAGTACTTGTCTTTGTACTGAAGTTAGGCTAACTGGCCTATAGTATCCCATCTTTTCCCTCCCTCCCTTCTTAAAAAGTGGAGTGGCATTTGCAATTTTCCAGTCCTCCAGAACCATTCCAGAATGTAGTGATTCTTGAAAGATCACTACTATTACCTCCATAATCTCTTCAGCTACCTCTTTCAGAATCAAAGAATGTAGCTGTAGGTAGTTTATCAACTCTCAGACCTTTCAGCTTCCCAAGTACCTCCTTAGAAATAGCAACTAACTCACTTCTGTTCCCTGACATTCTCAAGTTTCTGGTATACTGCTGGTGTCTTCCGCAGTGAAAATTAACACAAAATTCTTATTAAGTTCATCCACCATATCTTTGTCCATCCTTTCCAGTGGTCCAGTATCTACTCTTGCCTCTTCTTTACTCTTTATACATCTGAAAAAGCTTTTGCTATTCTATTTTATATTATTAGCTAGTGTAATTTCAGATTTCATCTTTTCTCACCTTATTGCTTTGTTAGTTGCCCTTGGGTGGTTTTTAAACATTTCCCAATCACCAGCTTTCCAAAGTTTTTGCTATTTAGATGCCCCGTTTTTTGCTTTAATGCTGTCTCTGACTTCCCTGATCAGCCATGGTTGTGTAATTCTTCCTTTAGAATTCTAATTTGTGAAGTTTTTATCCTGAGCCTTCTGAATTGTTCTCAGAAACTCTGGCCATTGCTGTTCTGCCATCATCCCTGTTACTGTCTCCTTCCAGTCAACTTTGACCAGCTCCTTTCTCATGCCTCTGTAGTTCCCTTTCACACTGATACTTCTGATTTTAGCTTCTCCCTCTCAGACTACAGGGTGAATTCTATCATATTATGATCACATTGCTCCTTAAAGGTCCCTTTACCTTAAGCTCCCGAATCAAAACATTTCATTACACGATACCCAATTAAGAATTGCCTTTCCCCTAGTGGGCTCAACAATGAGCTTCTCTAAAAATCCATCTGGTAGGCATTCAACAAATTCCCTTTCTTGGGATCCAGAACCAACCTGATTCTCCCAATCTACCTGCATATTGAAATCCCCACAAGTATTGTAACATTATCCTTTTTTCATGTCTTTTCTATCTGCTGTAATTTATACCCCACATCCTAGCTACTGTTCGGAAGCCTATATATAATTCCATTAGGGTGTTTTTATCCTTGCAGTTTCTTCACTCTGCCCACAACAATTCTACATAATCTAATCCTATGTCACCTGTTTCTAAGGATTTGTTTTTATTTTTTTACCATCGGAGCCACCCCACCCTCTCTGCTTAACTGACTGTCTTTTTGATACAATCTGTATCCTTGCATGCTGAATTCCCAACTTTTATTTTTCAGCCACAACTCAGTGATGCCCATAATATCATACCTGCTGACATAAATAGCAGCAGGGGCAGTGAATAGAAGCTATTTGATCCTTTAAGCCTGCTTCACCATTCAAAAAGATTGTAGTTGAAATTTGGCCTCAACACCATCTTTCTGCACCATCACATATTCTTTATTTCTCTAATATCAGAAAAACCTGATTTTGGATTTGAATGTAACCAGTAACTGAGCATCCATTGGGGTAGAGAATTCCAAGGATTTCCTATCTTCTGAGTGAATAAATTTCTCATTTCAATCCCTAATGACCCACCAATGTTGAGGCATATCCCTCGCTGAGGAGTATGGAACCATGAATTACAGCCTCAACCAGGTAGAATGTTTTCCCTATATCCACACTGTCAACTCACCCTAAGAAGTTTATACGTTTCAATGAGGTCAGTGCTTATCTTCTAACTCTGAGTAGAAGCCTATTGAATTTCTTCTCCAAGGAATCGGTCTGGTAAGTCTTTGCTACACTACCTCAATGTAGGCAAGTCCTTTCATAAGATATAAATAACACCAACTACAAACATCTATTAGCATTCAAATAAGATTTAGATAATATTTAATGGTAGAACTTAGATGTAAAGTATGGAGGCAAGGTTAAATTTAGAAAACTGTGAAGTTGGTGAAATTGGAGCTATAGGAGGCGCTGCTGTTTCAGTCAATGTCTTGCTAAATCATATAGCATTGCTTAAAGCAAGATTAATCCATAGAGGAGGGGAAGCTAATGATCATGAAGAAAGATACAATATTTTGTGCTGGTATTGACTCTTAGTCAGTGAGGTTAAAACCCTTGGGATCCAAGGGAAAGAAATGAATTAGTGCTAAATTCAGTACAATAGCAGAAAGGCTACGATCAAGGGGTTCCAAATGATTCAATGCTTGATCCTTTTCTTTCTGTATTATATGTTAATGAATTGGATAAAAATGTTTGAAGATAATACAAAAGTCGATTACATTGCTGACAGTAACAGAAAGCTTTAGACTGCAGGAAGATATTGATGATGTCACTTGTTCAGCGGAATGACAAATGGAATTTAATCAAGTGATGTAATACAATTAGGGAAATGCAGCAATGGAATCAAATCTATAGTAAATAGGAGGGTACTGAATGATGCAGAGGAACAGAAACACCATGGAGTGTATGTCCATTGATTATTAATGTAATAGGATGGATAAATAAGGTGTGGAAGAAGCTTATGAAAGCTTATCCTCTTTCAGCTGAGACATTGGATAAAAGAACTGGGAGGTTATGCTGGAACTTTGCACCACACTATTTAAGCTCGAGACTGCCTACAGTTCTAGCAAATGCTTAACAGGAAACATGAAGGAACTGGTGGTGGTGCAAAGAAGATTGATAGAAGGATTAGGAAGGGGAGCGTATAAAGTATATCACTTAGGGAGTGGTGAGATCCGAAATTCATCTTGGTAAAGGCAGAAATCTTCATCACAATTAGATGATACAATGGTACACACTGTACATCACTAAAGACTCCAGCAATCTCTAAAGATGTACCATAGAGAGCATTCTAACTGGTTGCACCATTCTCTGGTGTGGAGGGACCACTGCACAGGATCAGAAAAGGCTGCACAGGTTGTCAACTCAGCCAGCTCCATCATGGGCACTAGCCACCCCACAGTCAGGGACATCTTCTAAAGACAATGCCTCAAAAAGGTGCCATTAATTCATTAAGGACCCTGTCACCCAGGACATGCCCTCTTCTCATTACTACCATCAGAGAGGAAGGACTGGAGCCTGAAGTCACACACTCAATGTTTTAGGAGCAGCTTCTTCCCCTTCACAAAAGATTTCTGACAGTGAATCTATGAACGCTACCTCACTATCTTTGCTCTCTATTTGCACTACTTTGTAAATTTAATATTGTAATTAATAAATAGCACATTTTATGTTTTGTACTGTACTGCTGCCGCAAAACAACAAACGTTATGACATGTCAGTGATCATAAACCTGATGCTGTTTCTGAACTCTGAAAATCTGGTAAGTCTACCCTCTGGAAGAAGGAATTTATTCTTGATCCTGAATGATTTATCTCGGGATTGTGATCCCTGGTTCTAGATATACCAGCCAGGGCAAACATCATTTCTACATGTCTAGTCTCATTCTGTGAACCAAGAGAGTGCATAGGTCCAATCTGCTTAATGTTCTCAGAGGGTAGTGCACCAGCCCCAACTTCCCCATCCCGGGCTGAACCTTTGTTGCCCTTCCTGTGTCACAACTGTAATTTTCTTAAGGTGACAAGAGCAGACCTGTATACACTAAACTCCAAGCATAGAAATCAAAAGAGTTCAGATGCTATAAACATGGAATAAAAATATCAAATTCAGGAAACACACAGCAAGTCAGCAGCATTTGTGGAAAGATAAACAGGGAAATAAATCACCTTAAAAGCCGTTATTCTGAACTGGAAAAGAGAGGAAACAAGATAGTTTCAGGTTGCAGATGATGGTGGAGGGATGGATAGCACTGTCTGATAGCACTGTTTTGCATCTTTTACATTCTTTTCTTTGTATTTCCACTCCAATTCTCCTTATTTTACTGATTTTGTTTTCATTAGTTTGTATACTCTCTCTAGTGCGTGAATCTGTCACTCTCTATCTTGTTAAACAGATAATGCTTCTCTCTTTCCATTTTACAAAAGGCTTTTGGCCTGAAGGGTTAACTGTTTCTCTTTCCACATATGCTGTCAGGTCCACTGAGTGTTTCCAAGTGCAGTCTCACTCAAGGCCAATAATTCCATTAAGGAACCTTTAATCTTTCATTCACGTCCTCATGCAAAAAAAAACACAACATGCATCTTCCTAATTGCTTGCTGACTGCACATAACTTTAAGTGATTGGTATACTAGGAAACACAGGTACTCTGATCATTTTTCAGAATCTCAATATGTAAAATATACTTCGCTTTTCTATTTATTCTAACAAAGCTCAAATGGAATGCTTTATTTCGTAGGACAAATTGTACATAATTCTTACAAAAGCATGAGATGTTTTACATATTTACAATCAATAAGTTCCTCAATTTGGTCATTACATTCATACATAGAGGTGATTTTTTTTTTTACGAGTTCTCCACATAGGAAGAGTCCCACTTAAACTGTATGTAGAGGTGATAGATTGGTTTGTTATTATCACGTGCACCAAGGTACAGTGAAAAACTTTGTTTTGCATCCCATTTATATAGATCATTTCCTCACAACAGTGCATTGAGCAGTACAAGGGAAAAGGCATTAGTCTGATCGTTACAGAGTAAGTGCACTTCTGGCAGACAATGAGGCACACGGCCATGGCAGGGTGTTTTGTGATGTCAAGGATCCATCTCATATACAAGAGGTCTGTTCGATAGTCTTACAACAGCAAGGTAGAAGCTGCCAGTGAGCCTGTGGGTACATGCTGTTGGTCTTTCATATCTTCTGCTGGATGGGAGGGCAGTGAAGAGAATATTCAGGGTGGGAAGGATCTTTCATTGTGTTGGCAGCATTATTGCATGTGAAAAGTGTTGACGAAATCCATGGAGGAGAGGCTGTGTTTTGTGATATGCTGAGGCATGTCCACAGTTACTTGTGCTCTTTGTAGAGCAGTTGTCATACTAAGCCATGATGTATCTGGATAGGATGATTCCTTGGTCATTGGTAAATATTGCTGCGGATCAGCAGGTACATGACAAATACTTTTAGCCTCCTAAGGAAGTAGAGGCATGGGTACATTTTCTTGGATGTGGCATCTATGCTGTTAGTCCTGGACAGGCTTTTAGTGATGTTTAGAACACAGAACAGTACAGCACAGTACAGGTCTTTCAGCCCATATTGTTGTGCCAAACTTTTAACCTACTCCAAGATGAATCTAACACTTCCCTCCAGCATGGCCCTCCATTTTTCGCTTATCCAATTAAGAGTCTCTTAAATTCTCTAATATATCTGCTTTGACTACCATCCCTGGCAGCACATTTCATGCACTGTGTGAAAAAAAAATCCTACCTCAGACATCGTCCTTATACTTTCCTCCAAGCACCTTAAAATTATCTTCTTTCATATTAGCCATTTCCACCCTGGGGGAAAAAATACTAGCTGTTCATTCTATCTGTGCCTCTTATCATCTTATGCACTCTTGTCAAATCTCCTCATCCTCTTCCACTCCAAAGAGAAAAGCTCACTCAGCCCTTCCTCATAAGACATGCTCTCTAATCCAGACAGTATCCTGGTGGATCTCTGCACCCTCTCTAAAGCTTCCACATCCTTCCTATAATGAGGAAACCAGAACAGAACACAATACTCCTAAGGACTGGAAGGTCTCAACCATCTGCACCTCAGCTCTGTTATAGCCTCTTGAGGAAGTGGAGGCACTTGTGTGCTTTCCTGGACATATTGTAATATGCTCTAAGTTCAGCCCGAAGTCTCAGCCTGAAACGTCGACTGTACTCTTCTCCATAGATGCTGCCTGGCCTGCTGAGTTCCTCCAGCATTTTGTGTGTGATGCTGTAAGTTCATCTTTTTTCCCAGCCATTTGGACTCCTTGCATTAAAATTGGCGCCTACTTGTCCTTAACATGCCTGCACTGCCTACTGCACTAACCTGTTATCCTTCTTTGTCTAAACCTCACTCCAAACATACATCTAATCAGTGTTCTGTTCCTGTGCCAAAATAATTTAAACCTTCCAGCAAGGCGTACCAGTTCAGGTGCAGTTCATCTTCCTTGTACAAGTCCCACCCAAGCCAGAAGCGATCCAAGTGTTCCCAACATCTCAGACTTTCTTTACTACGTCATCCCTCTGGTTATACATTCTTTTGATTTCTATACTCAATAATACATAGCATGAAAAATAATCCAAAGGTTACAATCTTAGAGGTCCTGCTCTTTAGTGTGATACTAGATAACACTGCAGAATCTTGTGCTTTTTTCTGTCCATGTTTTTGGTTCCAACATACTGTATATCATAACTACTAATTAGTTGTTCATCCCCAAACCCCCTCTCCCCCATCCAGAATGTCTTCTAGCCACTCCATGACACCTTGGCACTAGAGGAAGCAACATACCATTTGAGAAAGAAATACGCACACACAAAGTGCTAGAGGGACTCAGCAGAGCAGGCAGCATCTAAGGAAAAGAGTAAGCAGTCAATGTTTTGGGCCAAGACCCTACATCAGGTGAAACGTCAAATGTTTACTCCTTTCCATAGTTGCTCTTCAGCCTGCTGAGTTCCTCCAGTATTTTGTGTGTATCACTTTGACTTCTAGCATCTGCAGACTTGCTCTTGTTTGTGATACCATTTGAGTCATCTTCAGAGCCATAGTAATACCCATCTACTCAGCACTTAGTTATATCCTTTAATTTAGAGAACCAGTTATCCAGGGAGCTTTTTCTACTAGTTACTGCAATATAAGGTCCCTGAAAGAATTAAAGCATAGTAGAGAAAGGTGTTCCTCGGCAATTCAGTAACAGCCTCTTCCCCTCTGCCATCCGATTCCTAAATGGACATTAAACCCTTGAACAATACCTCACTTTTTAAATATATATTATTTCTGATTTTGCACGATTTTTAATCTATTCAATATATACAGTAATTGATTTGCTTATTTATTTATTATTATTATTTTTTTTTCTTCTTCCTCTATGTTATGTACTGCATTGAACTCCTGCTGCCAAGTTAACAAATTTCACGACACATGCCGGTGATAATAAAACTAATTCTAATTCTGATTCTGATTCCGAAAATACGCATGTGATTGATTTTTACCACTCAGCTACCTCCACGACTACTTGAGTAAGTGGCAATGGAGGCAGCTGAGTGATAACAATCAATCAATAGAGCCTTGTCTCCCCTTCCAATGCTGTCCTCCAGGTCCTCTTTGCTAGGTGCTGCTCCTGAGTGTTGAGAGTTAAATCCCTTTTCTTTTTAATCACTGTGGAATTCATGTGTTTCCCAACAATCGGGTTGGTGCAGTTTGTGTGCAATTACTCATATTTCATTTGCAGAGACAATGACCTCCTGACAATTCGATTTTGACTGCCACTTACCTCAGAATAACCTGCAGGGTAGGGCAGATGGGACAGTAATACTTTCAATAGCTTTAAATCCTGCCAACACTTCTGATGTGCCAGTATAACAGGGGCTTATTCTTGGGGGTCTGTACCAGTATAAAACAATATCTCATAAAATGGAAGTCACAGTCTATAATCATAAAATGGATTCTAGTTTCCATTTCATTGCTGAGTTGGTTGGACTGTGGATAGGGTACATTCCATGACCATATCCGCAGATGATGAAATGAAACAAAGTCTGAAGGTAATATTAAATTATTTTTCCAGGAACCTGATTTATGATATTCAGGCTGGTGAGCTGTGGTAGGACTAACTTTGGTCCCCTTAATCTACCTTTTGAGTTTTAATGAGGCCAAACAATTAAAACCACAGTGAAGCATCCATTCCACTCCAGAATATTTAGAGAGTAGAAGAGAGGCGAGAGTAAATATTGGCCTGCTGGAAATGACGCTGGCAAGTTAGTAAAGGGGACCAAGGAAATGGCAGAAAATTGAATAAGTATTTTGCATCAGTCTTTCTTGGGACATATTAGCAGTATGTCAGAAGTTCAAGAGTGTCAGGGGACAGAAGTGAGTGCAGTTACTATTACTAGGGAGATGGTGCTTGGGAAACTGAAAGGTCTGAAGGTAGATAAGTCACCTAGGCCAGATGGACTACACCCTAGGGTTCTGAAAGAGGTAGGTGAGGAGATTGTGGAGGTATTAATAATGATCTTTCAAGAATCACTAGATTCTGGAATGGTTCTGGAGGACTGGAAAATTACAAATGTCACTGTACTCTTCAAGAAGAGAGGGAAGCAGAAGAAAGGAAATTATGAGCCAGTTAGCCTGACTTCAGTGGTTGAGAAGATGCTGGAGTTAATTGTTTAAATGTGCTTTTGAGTACTTGAGGCACATGATAAAATAGACTAGTCAGCATGGTTTCCTTAAGGGAAAATATTGACAAATCTGTTAAAATTATTTGAGGAAATAACAATCAGGTTAGATAAATGAGATTTTCAGATGGCCTTTTGCTGTACATGCAGCTGTTTAATAAGATAAGAGCCCATGGTATTACAGGAAAGATACTTGCATGGATAGAGCAGTGGCTGATTAGCAGAAGGCAAAGAGTGGGAATAAAGGGAGCTTTTTCTGGTTGGCTGCCGGGAACTAGTTGTGTTGGAGGAGCTCAGCAGGCCAGGCAGCATCTATGGAAGAGAGTAAACAGTCGACGTTTCAGGCTGAGACCCTTCATCAGGCCAGTCATACCAAGTTCTCCCAGCATTTTGTGTGTGTCGCTTGGATTTCCAGCATTTGCAGATTTTCTCTTGTTTGTGTTCCACAGGGATTGGGCGTTAGGACTGCTTCTTTTTGCAATGTATGTCAATGATCTGGATGGCTTTGTGGCCAAATCTGCAACAATATAAAGTTAGGTAAAGGGGCAGATATTGTTGAGGGAGCAGGGAGGCTGCAGAATGACTTGGACAGGTTTGGAGAATGGGCAATGGGCAAGTGGAAAACAGTGTCAGGAAGTGTATGGTCATGCACTTTAGTAGGAGCAATAAAAGCATAGACTATTTTCTAAACAGGGAAAAGAAATTCAGAGGTGCAAAGGGACTTGGAGTCCTCATGCAGGATTCCCTAAAGGTTAACTTGTAGGTTGAGTCGGTGGTGAGGAAGGAAATGCAATGTTAGCATTCATTTTGAGAGGACTAGAATATAAAAGCAAGGGTGTAATGCTGAGGCTTTATAAAGCACTGGTGAGGCCTCACTTGGAGTATTGTGAGCAGTTTTGGACCTCTTATGTAAGAAAGGATGTGCTGGCATTAGATAGAGTTCAGAGGAGGTGCAAGATAATAATTTGCAGAAAGAAAGGCTTATAATAGGAGGAATGATTGATGACTCTCTGCCTTTATTCACTGGAACTCAGAAGAATGAGGGAGGATCTTATTGAACCTATCAAATGTTGAAAGGCCTAGAGTGGATGTGGAGAAGATTTTTTCTATAGTGCCAAGGTTTTACATTTCCTACATTGTCTGTGTTATTCTGTCCTGTACTGGGTTCTTTAATGCACTTCTTTCTGCTTGTGTATGCCTATGTGTTAAAAAGCAGCTTTTGTTTTCATCCCATTCCCATTTCCCCCCCCCCCCCCTTTTGTTGTTGCTTCTCACAATGCTATGTTGTCTTGTGGAACTTACGAGTCTTTCAACATGGGGTCAGATCAACTATTACTCCTCCTCTGGCAAAAAGAAGTTATGAGATAACAGTTGGAAACATGTGATAACAGTAGAATATCCTGTCTTCATATTGACATAGACATTATTGGAAGAATCTAGTGTCAGCTTCTTGGCTGGAGAAAAGAGAATTGGAGAATTGTACTGGAGGTAGAGCCCTGGATTGGCATATCCTTCCAATCCTTTTTAACCTTCTCATTCATAGGCTCAGTACTACCACTCCTTCATTACCATCTGCTGTTGTAGTAATATAGTAGTCCTTTATCTTCTAGTTTTTTTTTTCTCGGCTGCTACAGTTAGAGGAAGGGAATTCAAGAATGAGAAAGTTAATCTGGTCAACTATGACTCCATCAGTGTATTCCCCAATATAAGCAATGTAACATGGAAGTTCAAAGTCATTTATTTGCCAACATCTAACTCGTGTGATGAGTGTAGGTTCTACCAGAATGATTTGAGTCAAGACCTTATCCACGTGAATTGAATTGCAGAGGAGAGATCTGAGTGACCATCTTATCCATTGAAGCAGCATTTGAATAATTGTGGTATTAAGGTTCCCTGGAAAAATCAACATTAGTGGGGATCAGGGAGAAAACTGTCCATTTGCTGTTGCCATACTTAGCTTAAAGAGTTATTGTCATTGAAAGAGATTTATGTGTTTGTGTGTTCTCCAGAGTAGCATCTTAACCTCCAACTGTCTTCACTGCATCATCAATGGTCTTCCATTCATTGTAAGTAGAAAATGGGAACATTCGCTGAAACGCTGGAAATAGGAGTAGGCTTTTAATTCCTTTGAACCTGTCCCACTATTCAAGGGAAATAAAAACAGACATTAAGCCTTTTCAGGTTTATAAAAAGAAAGAAAGAGGACCAAAATGAATAACATCTTTCTGAGGAAACATGGGAGCAGGGAAATGCCAGATAATTTGCATTAGTTTTTACAGTAGAGGACAATGAACATCCCATAAGTGTTCTTTAATGCCAGAGAGGAAATAAACACTGTCACTATTACTGGAGCTGTGAAACAGCAGTATTAACTGCTCCACCAATATTGGGGAAACCTACCTGATTTTTTAAAAATAGCCTATCGATATTGCCAGCTATAAATGAACGTTCAAGTTCAATGATCATTCAGTCCTACATGAATACTGCCAAACAAAACAGCCAAGGTACAGCACACATTACCAACAGCACAAAGCATAAATAGCACATATGGTTCCAATTTCAGAAACACGTACAGTCACAAAGAAAAAAAAATTTAAAAAGGTTGAAGAGTGTGTCAAGTGCCTAGCTGCTGTTGCAGAAGGAGTTCTTGGCTGGTTTTATTTTCCCCTGGCTTTATTTTTTTCTGACGTTGCTCCTATTTTTTAAAATCTCACTCTTCATTGTTCTGAGGAGTCCATCATGTAGTTTCCATTAGGAAAATGAATATTCTGAAACAGGAGGAAGCATGGGAACAAAATTAACTTAATCTTGTGTTACTTAAGGTCTACACCACCAGCTCATCCATCGTTCCATAGTAAAAAAAAAGCATTTCTATGAATGTTCTACATGGCGAACCATTGAGAAGCCTTGATGTGATTAACAGGAAGGACAGGGAGGGCAGTAACTAGAAGGAAGATTAGAGGGCAGTTGAAAAATATCACATTAGAATAGTGGGAGTCTGCAACTCACTGCTTGAAAAGATAATAAGTGACAATATCAAAAAGGTACTTAAGAAGAACTGTAGCTCAAACTGTATCCACAGATTAAGAGGTATCTAGCATAGGCCAAATAGATCCTACTGTGACGTAAATATCTATGATTATCCAGCACCTTTTATGACCTAAGGATGTCACAAAGTACTTTGCAGTCAATTATGTATTTTCAGTGTGTGGTTATTACTGTAATGTAGGAAATGTAATGACCAATTGCAGTGATCTGATAGTGAGAGCTTTAGAAACATTAGCTGAGCAATGAATTGTATTCACTAAGAGAGTTTGCCAGTACTTCCTAGAATTGTGTGACTGTGTCTTTAATGCTCTCCCGCACTGTCAGCAAGGACATCCCCAACAGAGCTGCACTTCCTTCGTGTGGGAGTGGAACTTCAACCTTGAATTTTGCTCAAGTGTTTGAACTCGTGGCCTTCTAACCCAGAAATAACAGTGCTACCAAGCAGAACCCAAGTCCAACTGACCTAGCAATTATGATTGTAATAGAAGTACTTAACAAGGGAAATCCTCCAAGTTTAGTGCTATTATTGCAATGTACTGGCAGTCCATTTCCACTGCTGCTAATCTTTATACCCTCAATCAAGGTCAACTTCGGAAAATATATTTTTACTCAGTTGAAAAATATTGTAATTTTTTGTATTTCATAGCTACATACCACATTGCCCTTTGTAAACGTTTTTTTAACTTTAATTTGCTTTTCTGTGTTTACTGAGGTCTGTAACAGATCTAAACTCCTCCCCAAGTAGCTAACAACAAATGGAATGGAACTGACACCAGTAGACTTGAGGGTAAACTGCAGTCAAGTCACTTTCATAGTTCAGACAGTGTCACAAATGAATAAAAGTAAAATCAAATGTGTTGCTAGTGCAAAAAAATCTGTTTTGCTGGTACAGTATTCACAGTCAAAGAGAAGGGTGGATCAAAGTAAATTCCGTATATTGAGGTGGAAAAGAACAAGATCAATGATTCCAGATGCAAAGGAGGTAGACAGACAAGGAGTAAAGTAGCTTAGATCTCAAGTCTGTTGTACAGGAACCTAAAATATTAAATGATTTTTAAAAAATGACTGCAGATTTACTTTACACTAGGATAAACAGGGGTTACTAATTAGAGAAACATTGATTTAAGCAGTAATTGGAGCATTGTTTCCATAAGAGATGACAAATATTTGGAGCATTCTGCCATATTGGGTGTTGGACAAAATGACTTCAGGGCTGTTAAATGCAGAAGCTACAGGGATGGTCAAATAGCCTTTCATCAACCTTTTAGTAAAACATGTTATTTGGCCTTTGTTCCAGGACGTAGTGGTGCCTCTAACAACTGGGCCAAAGGTCACTACACTGAAGGAGCTGAATTAGCTGACTCTATAATGGATGTGGTGCGGAAGGAGGCCGAGGGATGTGACTGTCTCCAGGGATTTCAGCTCACTCATTCACTGGGTGGTGGTAGTGGCGCTGGCATGGGCACTCTCATCCTTAACAAGATTCGTGAAGAATACCCTGACAGAATGATGCTGTCTTTCAGTGTTATTCCTTCACCCAAGGTATCAGATGTTGTGGTTGAACCCTATAATGCTCTCCTGTCAATTCACCAGCTCATTGAGAATACAGATGAAACATTTTGTATTGATAACGAAGCTCTACATGATATTTGTTTCCGAACTCTCAAGCTTACTTCTCCCACTTACAGTGACATGAACCATTTGATATCAGCCACCATGAGTGGTGTAACAACCTGTCTGCGTTTCCCTGGTCAGCTTAATGCTGACCTCCGTAAACTAGCAGTGAACATGGTCCCCTTCCCCCGTCTGCATTTTTTTGTGCCTGGCTTTGTTCCTCTAACCAGCCGAGGTAGCCAGCAGTACCGTGCCCTCACCGTACCCGAGCTGACCAAGCAGATGTTTGACGCTAAAAACTTGATGGCTGCCTGTAACCCTCAGCACGGCCGCTACCTGACCGTCGCCGCTATTTTCCGGGGCCGCATGTCCATGAAAGAGGTGGATGAACAAATGCTGAACGTGCAGAATAAAAACAGCCCCTATTTTGTGGAGTGGATCCCAAACAACGTCAAGACTGCTGTGTGTGACATCCCACCCCGAGGACTCAGGATGGCAGCCACCTTCATTGGCAACACGACAGCCATCCAGGAGCTGTTCAAGCGCATCGGTGAGCAGTTTTCTGCCATGTTTCGCAGGAAAGCCTTTCTTCACTGGTACACAGGTGAGGGCATGGACGAGTTTGAATTCACTGATGCTGAGGCTGACGTGCTTGACCTGATAACTGAATATCAATATTACCAGGAGGTTAGCATTCATGAAGAGCCTCAGTATGACGATAATTAGGAGCCCTGAATGTCATTGTGAGATTCTAACTCATAACAGGGAGGCCCGATTTTTTTTCTCCTGCACTATGCACATCATCTAATTTCAATGCCGTGTGAACTGCAATTAAAGATGGCTGATAGTACTTGATTTGTTAAGAATAGAATTAATGTGTGCTTTTTAACATTAATAGTGGTGGTTGTCCGTCATATCCAATGATGACAGAAAATTGTGTGGCAGAGTTGTTAACGTGGAAAAGCTGTTACACTGGGGCACTTCCACTCTTTTGACCTCAGAAGTCCAGGTCCAGTTGTACGAACAAGCATCACCAACTGGGGTCTTCCTTGATTGCAGTGAATGGCCGTGACGTCTTGTCATGCCCTTTACTCTCTGTGGATCATTGCAGTATCGCCTTCCTAACCATTGTCTCACCAGGGTACGAAGACGCTGGCTACCCTCACCTGTCTGTCAAAGTGGTATACCGGGCTGTGACCACTGTCACATACTTGGAGTCACAGGTGAGAGCTGAGTGTCCAGTGGAGACCAAAGGTGAGAGAGCTGCACTGGAATGGACATGACAAGCCCCTTCACTAGAGATGCTACCCCTCCCTGGACACCCCATATAACCCAACATTAACTATAAAGGCAAGAGAAACTCCATGGTCTGTTTTGGGTTCATGTCCCACACAACTCATTAAGTACATTTTTAACCTCTGAAATTTAATTCTTATGTTGATGAGGGTGAGTACTTCCTGCTGTAATAAGAGATTTTCCTCCCAAATGAAACTTTTACACTGTGAAAATTTTCACATGATCTAAAGAAGAACTTGTAATTTTGCAGCATCTGACATGACCATGGAATAACCAAGGTGTTCTGCTGTTTACAAGCTACTTTTTGAAGTGCACTCGTTTTTATAATGTGAGAAGCAGAACAATTAATTGTACATCATAAGGTCCTGTAAAAAAACTTATGAATAAGATAATATTCATATTCTAATATTCATAATATTAGATAATTTTCTTAAGTGTTAATTCAGGATTAAATTTTTGGTAGAGCACTGGTGGGGCTGTACTTCCAATGGCATCATTCCATCATTTAGGCCCACCAACAACAGCAGGTGAAGTTATGTTTCTACACAAAGGGTAGTAGCTGCTATAGGGCAGACCTGGAGTGGCCAGCTTATACTTTATGCTGAAGTTTCTGGAGAGTAAGGCAAAGGCTAAGTTGACAAAATAAAAGAAACAAATGCTGGAGACACTTAGTAGGTGTGGCAGCATCTGTGGAGAGAGAAACAACCTTTAACATTTTAGGTCAGTCACTTTTTTCTCAGGAAAGGGAGAAACAAGAGCATGTTTAAGTTGCAGAAAGTGGGACTGGTGGAAACAACAAAGAAAACATCAATGGTGGAGTGCATACCTGCGTTTTCAGGATGACGTGTTTGCCTCCTTGCTATCTGAGAGAAGGGAGTGACTGCTGTTTAATTGTAGCTCATCAGTGTTGAGACGTCTAAATAGTGGAAGATCAATGACTGTAATTAGGGAGAAAAATAAAACAACTACATACAGAACACAGCAATTGCTATAAACATAAATTATAAAAGAATGCCTCAACTGTGGTGAGAGAGAAAGTGAGTTAATGTTACATAGGGATGGCCTACATTAGAATAGTCCAGTCCAAAGTTCAAAACTTCAAAGCAAATTTATTATCAAAATACACCATATACAACCCTGAGATTCATTTTCTTGTGACATACTAAATAAACCCGTAATGGAATAATAACCATAAGAGAATCAATGAAAAGGCTGCACCAACTTGGAGTTCAACCAGTGTGTAAAAGAAAACAAGCTGCAAATATAAAAGGAAATAAATAATAATAATAAATAAGCAATAAACGTTGAGAACATGAGATGAAGAGTCCTTGAAAGTGAGTCCATAGGTTGTGGGAACATTTCAATACTGGGACAAGTGAAGTTATCCCCTTTGGTTCAAGAGCCTGATGGCTGAAGGGTAACAACTGTTATTGAACCTGGTACTTTGAGTCTTTAGGGCTCCTGTACCTTCTTCCTGATGGCAACGATGCAAAGAGAGCATGCCCTGTGTTGTAGGGTCTCCGATGATGGAAGCTGCTTTCCTGCAACAGCGTTTTGTGTAGATGTGCTCAATGGTGGGAGGGCTTTACCCGTGATGGACTGGATCATATCAACTGCTCTTTGTAGGATCATTGGTCGTTCCATACCAGGTTGTGATGTAACCAGTCAATATACTCTCCATTACACATCTGTAGAAGTTTGTCAAAGTTTTAAATGTCATGTTGATTCTTCACAAATTCCAAAGGAATTAGAGACACTGCCCTGCTTTCATTGTAATTGCACTTATGTGCTGGGCCCAGGACAGATCCTCCAGAATCAGAAACCAAGGAACTTAAAGTTGCTGACCCTCTCCACCTCTGATACCTAATGGCTCATGGTCCTCTGGTTTCCTTCTCCTGAAGTCAATAATCATCTCCTTGGTCTTGCTAATATTGAGTAAGAGGTCATGGCTATGGCACCACTCAGCTAGATTTTCAGTCTCCCTTATATATACTGATTCTTCACCACCTTTGATTCAGCCTCTGACAGTGATGTCATCAACAAACTTGAATATGGTATTGGAGCTGTGTTTAGTTTCACAGTCATTGTATAAAATAAATAGAGCGGGGGGCTGAGCACACAGCCTTGTGGTGCACCTGTGCTGATGGAGATCGTGAAGGAGATGTTATTGCCAATCTGAACTGACTGGGCTCTGCAAGTGAGGAAATCGAAGATCGAATTGCACAAGAAGGGATTGAGGCCAAGGTCTTGAAGCTTATTGATTAGTTTTGAGAGGATGATGGTAATGAATGCTGAGCTAAAGCAAAAAGGAAAAGCTAGTTATTTAAAGTTGTTGAATTCTGCAATCAGCCCATCATTGCAGCAACACGTCTAGAAGTACTGTTCCTTGAGCTTACATCATGTTTCATTGGAAGAGCTTAGAGTGGAAATGAGAGGCAGCTGGAAGTTCAGGGTTGAATGGAGGTGGTCTGCAAAGTAGTCATCCAATGTGTTTATAGATTCTCCTGAGTATAGGAGACCACTTTATGAACACTGAATGCATACATAATATTACAAGAAGTGCAAATGAATTGTTGCTTCACTTTGAAGAACTGTTAAGTCCCTGAAAGATGGTAAAGGATAAGGTTGCCTGAGGAAGTGGTTGGTGAAGTGCTGGTCATTTCTAGAAAAGGCAAGGCTGGGGAAGTGCATCTGGTGCTGGAATCTAGTTGGAGGCGGCAGAAGTTGTTGAATCATGAATGAAGTCAAAAAGTACTGGTAGATATGTAGGCCTCCGTTAGTCTCGATAGACCATGGATTTGCGCCTTGGAAAGTTTCCAGGGCGCAAACCTGGGCAAGGTTTTTTTTACTGGTTGATATATACAGTACTGGTAAATGCCTTAAGGAGGATCTACTCAAATGCTCTGCTGCGGAAATCCACCCCACCCCTCAATTACTTTATGTGCATCTGCATTTACCCTGTCATCCCTAACTACTACCTACAAAATGCTAAGCAGAGAGATTATTCCAGAAATTTGAACAGTCTTTAGAAATGCAGCTTCATTTGTATGCCTGTTGGCTCTTTCCTCGCTGGCCGATTGCAGCTGAATCACATTCCTTGTCTTCACCCCTTCATTGTTTGGTAGCTAAAACTCTCTCCTTCAAGGTAAATCTATCAGCCTCACAGGCTCTCTCATCAATGTACAAGAAGGGGTTGGGGTGGTCTTCATTTGAATGACTGCAAGGACCTCTCCCCATCGGCACCCCCTTCCAAACCGTCCAGTCAATTGCTGGCCCCAACCGCTATGAGGGCCAAGCTTATTTGTATTCACTCCCCAACCAGGCTGGGATGACTGCTTTCAGATGCTTATTCACTCTGCCATGCTATCAAAGTTGTGGAACTTGATGTCTCTCCTTTAACTAAAATCCCTCCCCATCTACTTTCCCAATGTCTTTTCTGTTCTTGCTGTCCAACTAGTTACCTACCTTCAGCAACCAGTCTTCATTACAGAGTACCATTACCATCACACTTTAACATACTATTCACAGGTTTCTGTCACGGTCTTGGTGTCTTCTGCCTTCGTGCTTGCTGTGGATGTGTTTCCATCAACTGTGATCAAGTCTGGTGTGGCTGGCTGGTGTTCATCTCTTAGGTTCTCTGTAATTACACGGTTATTGGGTACACTTGATCCCCCACCCTGTCTATGGGGGCATCAAGGTGAGTCATAGCGTTTAACCTGAGTCCAGTGTTCCCACTGGCTGCCTCGCCGAGTCTGCACACAGACACGTGTCACTTATTAAAGGTACCGTCTGTGGTCCTATCCACCTGGGAGCAAACCCTGCCCGTTCAGGCAGCACCCTCACCATGACGCGGTCGCCCAGTTGTGGGGGGACTATCTCCTTTCCCTCTAGCTCTCTTTGATCAGCGATGTGCTGCTGTTGTTTTGCTTAGTCCTTCAACACGTTAAGTTGGTTACAAAGGTCTTTTACATTCTGTGTCATTCTATTTCTGTAAGTTCCAGGCTTGCTGCAACCCGTAATTACCTCATAAGGGAGTCGCATTACTTGCCCCATCAGTAATTCATAAGGGCTGAGGCCCAGCGTGTGGTTTGGGGTTGCTCGCAATCTCATCAGGACTCCTGGTAATACATCAACCCAGGTTTCATCCTTCCTACCATTCTTGAACTCTGAGGGTGGTAGGGAATGTGAAACCATTGTTGAATTCCTAACAGTTGGAACATTTCCTTCATCATTTTCCCTGTGGAATGGGCTCCCTCATCTGAGTCTACTTGGACTTGGGTTCCCCACCTTGTGAGGACTTCCTGAATTCGAATCCACGCAGCTGTGCTGGCGGTGCAGTCCCTTGTTGGGAAAGCCTCTAGCCACCGGGTGAAGTGATCCATAATTACTAGACAGTAGATTTCCCCTTGCTTTTGGCAGGGGTCCCATGAAGTCCATCTGGATGTTTTCCCAGGATCACCTCAGTTGTGGCTGGTTTGCCAGTTGCAGCTTGATGTCCTTACCAGAGTTATGCTGGGCACAAATGATACAGTGGTGGCAGAATTTCCCCCCTCCACCAAACCCTGGCTACCACCAGTCCTGCTGGAGGGTTGTGATCATGCTCTGCTTTCCCTGCTGCATCACCCCATGATATAACTTCAGTAGTATCTGCCTAATACATGGTGGTGCCTCCACGACTCCTTCCTCCCCGTGAGTCCAGCTCCCATCTGGTCCCTCCCTTGCTCCCTTTCTCCTCCATTTCTCTTTCTCTTCTGCCTCCACCTCTTATAATTTTACTAAACTACTTCAGTCATTTCTTCCTGCACCCTTGCGGTTTCAATTGCCCCTTATTCCTCTGCTGCCTTCTTTGCACTGATGTCTGTCCACTCATTTCCTTTCTGCTCCTGACCCTCCCCTTTCTGGCAAGCTTTTACTTATTTACTGCCACCTCTGCTGGCAGACTCATTGCTTCCAGCAGTTCTTGTATTAGGTGCCCATACTGTATACCTGCACCCATTGAGGTTACAAATCCTCTTCGTGCCCATGCCGTCAGATAATCATGCACCACCCCAAAGGCATACTGTCTGTATATACAGTTCCTATAAAAAGTATTTCCCCCCTCCCCGGAAGTTTTCATGTTTCATTGTTTTACAACTTTGAATCACAGTGAATTTAATTGGGCTTTCTTGACATCGATCAACAGAAAAATACTCTTGTGTAAAGGTGAAAACAACCTGATCCAAATTAAATTACAAATATAAAACACAAAATAATTGATTGCATAAGTATTCACCCCCTTTAATATCACACACCAGGCCATCACTGTTGCAGCCAATTGGTTTTAGGAGTCACATAATTAGTTAAATGGAGATCTCCTGTGTGCAGTCAAGGTGTTTCAATTGATTGTAGTAAATATACACCTGTATCTAGAAGAACCAGCAGCTGGCGAGTCAGTTTCCTGGCAAAAACTACACCATAAAGACAAAAGAACACTCTAAGTGACTCTGTGAAAAGGTTATTGAAAAGCACAAGTCAGGAGATGGATACAAGAAAAGTTCCAGGACACTGAATATCCTTTGGAGTACAGTTAAGCTTTCCTTTGGTCTACACTGGTGAGGCTGAAAGAGGGATCAACAACTGGATATCTCAGGATCTCCATACCTTCTGTTCAGGCTTGTGATGATGATCATCATCGTCCATTGTCCTTCGAGACAGATAGATGCCACCCAACCAACAACAGTTACGTCAATCATCAAGAAATGGAAATATGGCACAGCTGTAAATCTGTGTAGAGTCGGCCATCCTCAAAAGCTGAGTGACTGTGCAAGAAGGGGACTAGTGAGGAAGGCCACCAAGAGACCTATGTCAACTCTGGAGGAGTTACAAGCTTTAGTGGCTGTGATAGGAGAGACTGCACATACAATAACTGTTGCCCGGGTGCTTCACCAGTCACAGCTTTATGAGAGTGGCAAAAAGAAAGCCACTGTTGGGGAAAAAAACTCACGTGAACTCTGGGCTAGAGTTTGCTAGAAGGCGGGTGGGAGACTCTGAACTCAGCTGGAAGAAGGTTCTATGGTCTGATGAAACCAAACTTTGGGTTTTTTGTCCATAAGCCAAACACTGCACATCATCAAAAACACACCATCCCTACTGTGAACCATGGTGGCTGCATCATGCTGTGGGGATGCTTCAATGCAGCAGGCCCTGGAAAGATTATGAAGATTGAGAATAAAATGAATGCAGCAAAATACAGAGAAATTCTAGAGGAAAACCTGGTGCTGTCTGCAAGAGAACTGTGTCTTGGGAAAACATTTGTTTTCCAGCAAAATAATGTCTGCAAGCATAAAGCCAAATCTACACAGGAGTGGATTGCAAACAATAAAGTTACTGTCCTGGAATGGCCAATTCAGAGTCCAGAACTCAATCCAATTGAGAATCTGTGGCTGAACTTGAAAAAGGCTGTTCACTCATGATCCCCATGCAATCTGCCAGAGTTTGAGCAGTTTTGTAAAGAAGAATGGGGGGAAAATTGCAGTGCCCAGCTGTGCAAAGCTGATAGAGACCTATCCACACAGACTCAAGACTGTAATTCCTGCCAAAGGCACATCTACTAAATACAGACGTGAAGGGGGTGAGTAATTATGCAATTAATTATTTTGTGTTTAATAGTTCTAATAAATTTAGACCAATTTGTTTTCAGTTTGACACAAAAGAATTGTTTCAACACGTATAAACAAGCTGGATGAACTCAGTAGGTCAGGCAGCATCCGTTGAAATGAGCAGTCAACGTTCCGGGCTGAGACCCTTCATCAGGACTGAAGAAGGAGGGGGCAGGGGCCCTATAAAGAAGGTGGGGGGAGGGTGGAAGGTGCCAGGTGAAAAATCAATCAGAGGTAAGATCAAGGGGTGAGGGAGGGGATAGGCCAGAGAGGTGAAGGAGGAACATAAGGGGAAAGCACTATGGGTTTGACCTGAGTTTGGCCTCACCATGGCATGTATGGACATATCCAAGTGGGAATGTGAAGCAGAATTGAAGTGGGTGGCAACCGGGAGATCCTGTCTGTTGTGGCAGACAGAGTGGAGGTGCTTGACGAAGCGGTCCCCCAATCTGTAATCCCCCATCCTCCCGTCACCACAACAGGGACCGTGTTCCCCTTGTCCTCACCTACCACCCCACTAGCCTCTGGATCCAGCATATTATCCTCCATAACTTCCGCCACCTTCAACAGGACCCCACCACTAAGCACATCTTTCCCTCTCTACCCCTCTCTGCTTTTCGCAGGGATCGTTCCCTCTGCAATTGCCTGGTCCACACATCCCTCCCCATAGATCTCTCACCTGGTACTTAACCCTACAAGCATAAGTGCTACACCTGCCCATACACCACCAAACAGGTGGTGTACCACTCTTACCACCATTCAGGGCCCCAACCAGTCCTTCCAGGTGAAGCAACACTTCACTTGTGAGCCGTTGGGGTCATCTAATGCATCCGGTGCTCCCGGTATGGCCTCCTCTACATTGGCGAGACCCGACGCAGATTGGGGGACCGCTTCATCGAGCACCTCCACTCCGTCTGCCACAACAGACAGGATCTCCCAGTTGCCACCCACTTCAACTCTGCTTCACATTCCTATTTGGATATGTCCATACATGGCCTCCTCTACTGCCATGATGAGGCCAAACTCAGGTTGGAGGAGCAACACCTCATATACTGTCTGGGTAGTCTCCAGCCCCTTGGTATGAACATCGAATTCTCCAACTTCTGGTAATTCCCTCCCTCTCCCTTCCCCCATCCCAGTTTCACTCTGCCTCCTCTTCTAGCTGCCTATCACCTCTCTCATGATTCTGCCTTTTTCTACTACCATAGTGCTTTCCGCTTACATTCCTTCTTCACCTCTCCTGCCTGTCCCTTCCCCCACCCCTTGATCTTTCCTCTGATTGGTTTTTCACCTGGCACCTTCCACCCTCCCCCCACCTTCTTTATAGGGCCCCTGCCCCCTCCTTCAGTCCTGATGAAGGGTCTCAGCCCGGAACATTGACTGCTCATTTCAACGTATGCTGCCCGACCTGCTGAGTTCTTCCAGCTTGTTTGTACGTGTTGATTTGATCACAGCATCTGCAGTGTACTTTGTGTGTAAAGAATTGTTTCTGTTGATCAGTGTCAAAAAAGCCAAATTAAATCCACTGTGATTCAATGTTGTAAAACAATAAAACATGAAAACTTCTAAGAGGGTGAATGCTTTTTACAGGCTTTGCATATTTGGTCTGCCTTTACGGTAGTGCAGTGCTTCTATCAGGACCACCAGTTCCACCACCTGAGCTGAGTAACTCTCTGGCAGTGGTGCTCCTGAAGCTAATTTGTCATCTGCACGGCCCACCCAGACCGTGGCTTCATGTCTATGTTCTTCCTAGACCCATCTGTAACAATTTCTTCTGTTGCCCCTTCCAGAGGTTTTCCCTTCACACTGATATCTTCTTCCTGTTTCCATTTGGCACTCATGTGCCTCCCCCTCCGTCAGGATGGTGCTCACGGGATTCATTCCAGTGTCGCTAAATTGTTACTGTCTTGTGCACAGCTGTCAGTGTGTCCGTTTTTAATGGAATAATGCTCATGGTGTTTATGGAGGCCTTCCTCTATGTTAACTAGGTTTATCTTTACTCGACCACAGTCTGATTGTGTCTCGCCCACTCTGCTGGGAACTGCTGACAAAGTAACCCATAGACACCATCCTGTCTGCTGTCTGTGATGATCAAACCAGCTGCTGCTACACTAGCTACGTTCTGTACTCTCTCAGTTGTACATGTTTGCTGCCACTGGCTTGTCCGTATTATTTCTCCCTTTCCTGAATCTATAATGGCTCCTACTTCCCTTAGGATGTCTATTCCAAGGACTGTACCCTCATTTGGACAGACCAAGAAATACCCCTCAGATTTAGAGTCTGCAACTCGCTTCTTTATGCTTTCACCATGTTTCTACCACACACTTAACATAAATAGCCAGTCCGGTTGTTAGCAAGGGTAGATCAGTTATTGATACCGATGCCCCTGTGTCAACTAAAATTGCATTGTCGGCCCCCAGACAATTTTGCTGTGTACATTCGTGGGTCACCAGCGCTAACAGTGGAGGTCGCCACCACCTTTTTTTTCTGACCTAGAAGGAGTCTTCACCAGCTCTATGATCTGATAAGCAATCAGTTTGGTTAGACTGGGTGTTGATGGGGTGATATTGCATGTCTGCTGTGACATTCACCTGTTTTTCGTTCCCTTTTTTTTGAACACTGCCTCCAAGCATGTCCGGATGGGCCACAGCTGTAGCATATCAACTCCTTTACTGTTTTTTTGCCTTGTCGGGCAGTCCTTTGCCAGGTGCCCTGGCTGCCGACATACAAAGCAAGCCACCTTTGACGTCACAGCAGCAGCATCCATTTTAGCCACTGAACGACTTTTCTTGCACAGTTTTTGGTCTATCTTGGGTTCAATAGCCACTTGCCCTGGCTATTTTATAGGTTAATTGTTATCACTGGCATTTGCAGTTATCTCTAGCCTGAGTATGAGATGACCACAACGGACTTTTAGTCTGGCCTTTTCTTTGTCCTCTCAGTGCTTCTTCTTGTTCTTTGCTTTTGTAACACTTAACAAAAACAATAGTAAACAATGTTTATGCCTCATTCTTGACTTCTGAGAACCTTTGAATCACAAAAGCATCTGGATCCAACAACAGTAATGAGGAAAGATTTGACAGCAGTAAGATGTAGATTGGTTGGGAAGAAAAATTGATAATTAGGCATTTAAGAAACTCTTAACTGGCACATGAATGATAGAAAATGGAGGGTAATGTAGGAGGAAAGGGTTAGAGTGATCTTAGAGTAGTTTATAAGTTCATCACAACATGTGGGCCAAAGGGCCTGAGCTGTGTTGTAATGTTCTATTTCCTATTCCATTTCATGCTCTCGATGTGGCTTCGGTGAGACCAAGCATAGATGAGGTGACTGCTTTGCAGAGCACTGTGCTCTACCTGCTATGGCCATCTGGAGTTCCTGGTTGTAGGCCATTTTAATTCCCCTCCCCATACCTAATATGATCTGTCTGATATTCAGCCTCCCCCATTACTAAGGTGAGGACAAAGGTAAACTGGGACAACAGCATCTTGTATTCTGTGTGAGTAGTCTACAACCTGAAAGCATGAACATCAAACACCTGCTCCCTCCTCTCTCACTTTCTCTCTACTTCTGATCTACCCAGTCCCTCTTGCACATATCCTTCTTTCCAATCCAGTCTCCCAGACCCCATCTCCCACTTTCATTTCTCTGCCCAACCTACTCCATCTGCCTATTGCCCACACACTAATCCTAATGCATTCCCTCCCCACACTGTTCCCAACTGCCCACCATCCTTCCCCTATATGGTTTCTCTTCACCTTCCTATCTTATCAGTTTCCATTATCTCCCACAATGATATCACCTACACATATTATCTCCATCAATGACTCTTCCTTTTCCCACCTGGCCCCCTTCTCATATGGATCCACCTATCATTTGCTCCATTCCATCAGAATGGGTGTGATCTGAGTGACTTTGACCATGTTAGTGCCAGATGAGGTGGATTGAGTATCACAGAAACTGCTGATTTCCTGGGATTTTCATGCACAGCAGTCTGGAGTTTACAGAGAATGGTGTGAAAAAGAAAAATATCCAGGAGCAGAGTTCTGTGGGCGAAAATGCCTTGCTAATGAGAGAGGTCAGAGAATAATGGCCAGATTGCTTCAAGTTGATAGGACAGTGACAGTAACTCCAGATAACCACAATTTACAACAGTAGTGTGCAGAAGAGCATCACTGAATGCTCAACACATCAAACCTTGAAGTGGATGGGCCGCAGCAGCAGACCACGAACGTGCAGAAGTGTACTCGGTGGACAATTTACTAGGTACCTCCTGTATCTAATGAAGTAGCTACTGAGTGAATAAGAGTATATCTTCAATTAAATTTTCCCAGTCAGAGCAAGGGGAAATGGGATAAAAATTCAATAGTTGGGTACGATCTACTTGCCGCAATGGAGGAGTGGTTGTGAAGTGATTGTTCTTCAATTTTAGATATGATGGGCAAGTGGAAAAGTAGGGGGTATATCCCTGATACCTGAAGAATAGGTAGCAAGGAAGAAAATCAAAAAGTAGAAACCATTTGGGAGAAACTAAACAAGTGTCGGAAGCCCCAAACAATAAACCAGTAATGATCATTTGAACCTGTTTCACTACCTTTCCTGATCATGGTTGATCCAAAAGTCTTTTTGGTCATACTAAAGGGAAATGTAAGTGGAGCTCTGCAGGGATTGCACAATTTCCTGCTTTGTAGGCGACTGTGAAGATGGTAAGATATTTCAAAGAGCTATAAGCAGACAGGTAGAATGGGCAGGCTGGTGGTGGCTGAAATTTAATGCCGAGACTTGTAAAAGTTCCCCTTTTGGAGGAAGAATGGAAAGAGGCAATATAAACCAAAAGCCAGTTTTAAAAGAGGTACTTGAACAGAGTAATCTGAGGAGATATGGGGATGGTTTGTTGAAAGTGAAAGGGCTGGCTATGAATGTAATTAAAAGAATACGCATTCCTGGGCTTTATAGAAGCAGAATGCACGGAAGTTGCCATGAACACTAATAAACATTGGCTAGGCAATTGTGTGTCCAATGTTGATGGAGTCAGGGCAACAACTTTAGGGTAAAGTTACATAGAACAGTACTGCACAGAGGTGACCCTTCAGCCCTCAATGTCTATGATTCCAAATTAAACTAATCCATCACAACACGCTGGAGGAACTCAGCAGGTTGGGCAGCATCCGTGGAAACGAACAGTCAATGTTTTGGGCTGAGACCCTTCGTCAGGACTGAAGAGGGTGGGGGCAGGGGCCCTATTAAGAAGATGGGGGGAGGGTGGGAAGGAGAAGGCTGGTAGGGGCCAGGTGAAAAACCAATCAGAGGAAAGATCAAGGGGTGGGGGAGGGGAAGCAGGGAGGGGATAGGCAGGAAAGGTGAAGGAGGGTGAGGGGAAAGCACTATGGGTAGTAGAAGGAGGTGGAGCCATGAGGGAGGTGATAGGCAGCTGGAGGAGGAGGCAGAATGAAACTGGGATGGGGGAAGGGAGGGGGTGAGTCTGTTGGGGTCATCTATTGGATCCGGTGCTCCCGGTGTGGCCTCCTCTACATCGGCGAGACCCGACGCAGATTGGGGGACCGCTTCGTCGAGCTCCTCTGCTCCGTCCGCCACAACAGACGGGATCTCCCGGTTGCCACTCACTTCAACTCTGCTTCACATTCCCATTCGGATATGTCCATACATGGCCTCCTCTACTGCCATGATGAGGCCAAACTCAGGTTGGAGGAGCAACACATATACCGTATAGGTAGTCTCCAGCCCCTTGTCATGAATGTTGAATTCAACCAACTTCTGGTAATTCCTTCCCCCATCACAGTTTCACTCTGCCTCCTCCTCCAGCTGCCTATCACCTCCCTCATGGTTCCACCTCCTTCTACTACCCGTAGCGCTTTCCCCTTACACTCCTTCTTCACCTCTCCTGCCTATCCCCTCCCTGATTCCCCTTGATCTTTCCTCTGATTGGTTTTTCACCTGGCACCTACCAGCCTTCTCCTTCCCACCCTCCGCCCACCTTCTTTATAGGGCTCCTGCCCCCTCTCTCTTCGGTCCTGACGAAGGGTCTCAGCCGGAAACGTAGACTGTTCGTTTCCACAGATGCTGCCTGATCTGCTGAGTTCCTCCAGCGTGTTGCGCATGTTGCATTGACCCCAACATCTGCAGAGTATTTTGTGTTAAAGTAATCCCTTCTGCATGCATATGATCCCTATCTCTCCACACCCTATGTATTCACATGCCTATCTAAAAGACTATCATACCTGCTTCTATTATCACCCATGGCAGCATGTTCTAAGGACAAAGTTATAGGGCAGTAATTGAGGATTAAGGTAATGCCGGTGCTTGGGGCAGTTAAGGGTTTGAGGAATATTTGGGTTGGAGGTGGGGAAGGACAATTTTATTAGCATTTCTTGCATTAAAATAATGAACAATGTGTCTCTTTTGATGAGATTTGAATTTCCATCCCTTAGTATGGCATTCTCTCAATTACTGAGAAGGTATCAATTCAATTTTTCCTATAAACCCTGTTTGAAGTTTACCTGGATTTCTTGTTTATGATGTCTTGCAACTAGTGTAAAGGTAGGGTTCTTGTGTTTAACACCCTTCCATCAGTTTTTCTAAAATTGCAGACTTGACCTTTTTCTGTTAAAGATTTGATATGGTTTAAAGATTCTGTCCATCTGCTGATTGTGATCAGTGTTATATTGGCACCATGGTAATGTAACGGTTAGTGTAACCCAATGACAGCTCGGGTGCTCCCGATTTCGGAGATCAACTCCGGTGTTGTCTGTAAAGACTATGTACATTCTCCCTGTGACTGCGTGGCTCTCCTCCAGCTGCTCAGGTTTCCTCCCACAGTCCAAAGATGTACCTATTAGTAATTTAATTGGTCACTGTAAAAGGATAAAGGTGAGAGATCATTTGCTTGGATGCGGAGAATGTGAGTAAGGTACTTTATGAGTATGTTGCTTCAGTATTTAGCTAGGAAATGCAAAACTAGGAAATAGACTGTTAGATCAGTGCTGAGTGTATAAATATGTTAGGACATTTACTCAAGGAGGAGGAAGTGTTGGGTGTCCTAATGAGGAATAAGGTGGATAAGTTCCCAGGGTCTGATGGGATTTACTTCAGGTTATTGAAGGATGCAAGAGACAAGATTGCTGGGTCCTTGACCAGTACCTCCATGTCCTCTGAGGACCACAGCTGAGGTCCCAGAGGACTACCGAGTGGCTACCTCTATTTAAGAAGGGAACAAGGGAAATCCTGGAAGTTATAGATTGGTGAGTCTCATGTCCGACGTAGGGAAATTGCTGGAGAAAAGACTTAGAGATTTGGAAACCCATGGGCTAATTAGGGAGAGTCAGCTTGGCTTTGTACGTGGCAGGTCGTGCCTTACCAACTTCATTGAGCTTTTTTGACAAGGTGATGAGAGAGATTGATGAGGATAGGGCAGTGGATATTGTCTACATGGATTATATAACAATTACAGCATGGGAACAGGCCATCTCAGCCCTTCTAGTCCATGCTGAACGCTTACTCTCACCTAGTCCCACCGACCTGCACTTAGCCCATAACCCTCCATTCCTTTCCTGTCCATATAATATCCAATTTTACTTTAAATGACAATATCGAACCTGCCTCTACCACTTCTAATGGAAGCTCGTTCCACACAGCTACCACTCTCTGAGTAAAGAAATTCCCCCTCGTGTCACACCTAAATTTTTGCCCCCTAACTCTCAACTCGTGTCCTCTTGTTTGAATCTCCCCTATTCTCAATGGAAAAAGCCTATCCACATCAACTCTATCTATCCCCCTCATAATTTTAAATACCTCTATCAAGTCCCCCCTCAACCTTCTACGCTTCAAAGAATAAAGACCTAACTTGTTCAACCTTTCTCTGTAACTTAGGTGCTGAAACCCAGGTAACATTCTAGTAAATCTACTCTGTACTCTCTCTATTTTGTTGACATCTTTCCTGTAATTCAGTGACCAGAACTGTACACAATACTCCAAATTTGGCCTTACCAATGCCTTGTACAATTTTAACTTTACATCCCAACTCCTATACTGAATGCTCTGATTTATAAAGGCCAGCATACCAAAAGCTTTCTTCACCACCCTATCCACATGAGATCCCACCTTTAGGGAACTATGCACCATTATTCCTAGATCACTCTGTTCTACTGCATTCTTCAATGCCCTACCATTTACCATGTATGTCCTATTTTGATTATTCCTACCAAAATGTAGCACCTCACACTTATCAGCATTAAATTACATCTGCCATCTTTCAGCCCACTCTTCTAACTGGCCTAAATCTCTCCGCAAGCTTTGAAAACCTACTTCATTATCCACAATGCCACCTATCTTAGTATCATTTGCATACTTACTAATCCAATTTACCACCCCATCAACCAGATCATTAATGTATATGACAAACAACACTGGACCCAGTACAGATCCCTGAGGCACACACTAGTCACCGGTCTCCAACCTGACAAACAGTTATCCACCACTACTCTCTGGCATCTCTCATCCAGCCACTGTTGAATCCATTTTACTACTTCAATATTAATACCTAACGATTGAAACTTCCTAACTAACCTTCTGTGCAGAACCTTGTCAAAGGCCTTACTGAAGTCCATATAGACAACATCCACTGTTTTACCCTCGTCAACTTTCCTAGTAACCGCTACAAAAAATTCAATAAGATTTGTCAAACATGACCTTCCATGCACAAATCCATGTTGACTGTTCCTAATCAGACCCTATCTTTCCAGATAATTATATATACCATCTCTAAGAATACTTTCCATTAATTTACCCATGACTGACATCAAACTTACAGGCCTATAATTGCTAGGTTTACTCTTAGAACCCTTTTTAAACAATGGAACAACATGAACAATACGCCAATCCTCCGGCACCATCCCCGTTTCTAATGACATTTGAAATTATTTCTGTCAGAGCCCCTGCTATTTCTACACTAACTTCCTCAAGGTCCTAGGGAACATCCTGTCAGGACCCAGAGATTTATTCACTTTTATATTACCTTAAAAGTGCCAGTACTTCCTCCTCTTTAATCGTCATAGTTTCTATAACTTCCCTACTTGCTTCCCTTGCGTTACTCAATTCAATATCCTTCTCCTTAGTGAATAACAAAGAAAAGAAATTGCTCAAAATCTCCCCCATCTCTTTTGGCTCCACACATAGCTGTCCACTCTGATTCTCTAAGGGACCAATTTTATCCCTCACTATCCTTTTGCTATTAATAAAACTATAGAAACCCTTTGGATTTATTTTCACCTTACTTGCCAAAGCAACCTCGTATCTTCTTTTAGCTTTTCTAATTTCTTTCTTAAGATTCTTTTTACATTCTTTATATTCCTCGAGCACCTCATTTACTCCATGCTGCCTATATTTATTGTCGATATCTCTCTTTTTCCGAACCAAGTTTCCAATATCCCTTGAAAACTATGGCTCTCTCAAACTTTTAACCTTTCCTTTCAACCTAACAGGAACATAAAGAATCTGTACCCTCAAAATTTTACCTTTAAATGACCTCCATTTCTCTATTACATCCTTCCCATAAAACAAATTGTCCCATTCCACTCCTTCTAAATCATTTTGCACCTTCTCAAAGTTAGCCTTTCTCCAATCAAAAATCTAAGACATTTGACAAAGTCCCTCATGGGAGACTAATCCAGAAGGTTAAGATGCAGGGGAACCATGGCAAATTGGTTGTTTGGATTCAGCATAGAAGACAGAGAATAGTGGTTGAAAGGACTTATTCAAACTGGAGGCCTGTAATTAGTAGTGTCCGTAGGGATTTGTGTTCGGACCTCTGCTGTTTATGATTTCTATAAATAATCTGGATGAAAATGTATGTAGGTCAGTTAGTAAATTTGCAGATGATACCAAGATTGGTGGAGATGTGGATAGTGTAGAAGACTGGCAAAGAATACAGCACAATATAGACCAGTTGCAGATATCGGCTGAGAAATGACAGGTGGAGTTTAACCTAGATAAATGTGAGGTGTTGCACCTCGGAAGAGCAAATGCAAGGAGACAGTATCCTTAACAGAGTTGCTGAGCAGAGAGACCTTGGGATCTGAGTTCATAGCCCCTTGAAAGTGGCTACACAGGTCAATAAGGTGGTTAAGAAGGCTTATGGAACGCTTGCTTTTATTGGTTGAAGCACTGAGTTCAAAAGCCAAGAGGTTATGTTGCAACTTTATAAAACTCCGGTTCAGCCACATCTGGAGTATAGTGTACAGTTCTGATCGGATCACCCAACTATAGGAAGGATGTTGAGGCTTTGGAGAGAGTGCAGAAGAGGTTCACCCGGATGCTGCCTGGTTTAGAGGGCATGTGCTGTTACGAGAGGTTAGATAAACTTGGGTTGCTTTCTTTGGAGTGGCAGAGGCTGATGGAGATTGGATAGATGTTTACAAGTTTATGAGAGGCATAGATTAAAATGCACAGAGTATTTGTTTCCAGGATTGTTATGTCTAATACCAGAGGGTATGCATTGAAGGTGACATGGGTTAGGTTCAAAGGGGATGTGAGGGGTAAGTTTTTTTACTCCGAGTTGTGGATGCCTGGTATGGTGGTAAAGGCAAACACATTAGAGGCTTCTAAGGGACATTTGGATAGGCACATGGATATAAGGAAGATGGAGCGATATTGACATGGTGTAGGTAGGAGGGATTAATGTTTGGGTGTTAATTGATTTGCTTTTTAGTTGTTTCAGCACAATAATTGTGGGTCGAATGCTTGTTGCTGTCCTGTACTGTTCTATGTAAATGTCCTATGATTAGGCTAGTGTTAAATAACACACACAAAATGCTGGTGGAATGCAGTTGGCCAGGCAGCATCTATAAGAAGTAGTCAACATTTCAGGCTGAGACCCTTCATCAGGACTAACTGAAAGAAGTGGTAGTAAGAGATTTGAAAGGAGGAGGTGGAATCCAAAATGATGGGAGAATTTACAGCATCTGCAGATTTCCTTGTGCTAGTGGGTAGTTGGTTGGTGTGGTTTGTTGGGCTGTCCTGTGTGTTATCTCTAACTAAATATAAAAAGGTTCTGTCTCGATTCACACTAAATGATGTAGCAGCCACTTCTGGTAATAACTTCTTGTTATGTATTGGCACAGTTCCCTGAAGTTTCCCCTGTCTGTGGGAGCATCTGGCTGAAATTAATTTCATATACCCAGAAAATTTAATTTGGAAATGTAATTTTAGCCATTCCTAATAGTGCCTGCAGCTGCTACATGACTGTCAGTGGTCTCTCTCTATGGTGATTCAGGCCAATTTGAAGCATGGTTTTCAAATTTTTGGACAGGGCTCCAATTTGTCCAGAATTGCATGATTGAATTTGGTTTCTGAGTAGTTCCATGCTTGTGTGAGATGTTCTTTAATCTAGGAGAGGTTAGAATCATCAGCTATTAAAATAGGCTTGCTTGATGCAATCTCCAGATTCTATTCTTTACCAAACCTTGGTGTGTCACATTACCTTTATTCGCAGTCTCCAGCGACAGTTTGGGAATTCCTGTCAAAGTTGGCCCATGTCAGTGCTGTGTGGAGTCCTTTCTTCATCCCTGTGTTTGGCATCTGCCTTTAAAATGCAGGTTTGTTGGGGAAGGAGCTGTCAGGTGCTCTGAAGAGAGAATCCCTGTGGTCAGGTGTGGTGGCTTGGGGAGCACATCCGTATATATCCATGGCCAGGAATGCTGCACCAATGCAAGGCTCTGATTGGCTAGCTATTACACTGCATCAATAGGCCTGTGGGCTTAGTGTTGAATGGGTTCTTTGTGGTAGGATCTGGTGGGTCAATGTGGATAGACTGGTCTCTGGAAGCAGTCAGTGGACCTGGGCAAGTCCAGTCTGTTGTCTCTGGCTCTGCTTGGGACTTGGACACTAGACTGTTTGGATTAATCTTTGCTCTGTTGCAGCTGTCATTGTGTCGTTCAGTTTGGTCAAGCCCATCTTGCTGAGGCAGGGGCTCACAGGTCATTGCTGTCTGTGGACATAATTCTTAGGGGATCTTGTCTTGATAAAATGGTTGGCGCACAGTTTTGTCATAGCAAACATTAGATAAACACAAGAAAATTACTGCCAAAGCCCTCAAAGACCCGCAAAGTCAAATTTTCTCAGATAGTACCTCAGAATAATTGTAAAAGCCACAAAGTATTAGTGGTCTGCTATAACTAGCAACTGTGAAGACAGTCATGACTTTTCTAAGAAGATGAAACCAGACCGATTTAAGAATGACCAAGTGGCACAGGATCTATTGGGGGGGGGGGGTGGGGGGAAAGAAGTGAACGGTTGATATTTCGGGCCGAGACCTTTCATCAGTCCTGATAAAGGGTCTTGGCCCAAAATGTCAACTGCTTACTGTTTTCCATAGATGCTGCCTGGCCTACTGAGTTCCTCCAGCATTTTGTTGTGTTGCTTAGATTTCCAGCATCTGCAGATTTTTCTTGTGTTTGTGAAGAGACACAGGAGCTAATTCTTCACAGATGAAAAGCATTCCTGAGCTGGAAGCTCCATCTTGCTTCGAGGGAGAAGACCCAACTCTATGGGTATCTGAAGTTGGACATTTAATAGAAAACATGGAACTTGAGAATGAATGGTGGAGGGACAAAGTAAGCCCAGGAGGCTCAGCCACTCACAAACAGCCCTGACAACCAGAGTTCTTCAGTACTGTTAAAGCCATTTGTAGCCCTAACACCCAAGACAGTCCCAACTGACAATCATGGAGATGAGCTCAAAAAAGATGAAGAAGGTAGTCCATATCTCCTGGACTTTAACCAAGACTCTGTGGAATGGAGTGTACTTAACACCATCCCACGTCAGCCTGTCTGGTCCAGTTTTGCTACCACTCATGATCCGACATGAGTTTGCGATGCTGCTGTCTTCCTGGTAATCGTAACACATTTTGGAAATAAAGTGTTTGTTTGAGGAGTCTAGTGTCCAGCATGTACCTAGGCACCATGATAGCACTGCACTTGGTGTGATGTTATTACAATTCTGGGCATTCCAGAGTTTGGAGTTCAATTGGGGTGCCATCTGTAAGGAGTTTGAATGTCCTCCCCATGGAATGCATGGGCTCCCCCCGGTGCTCTGGTTTCCTCCCACAATCCAAAGATGTACTGGGTAGGTTAATTAGTGGGGGGAGTAGAGGGTGTTGCAGGGGTTTCCTGCTGACACAGGAAATCATTCACCAGCGCCTTTAACTTAGTCAACCAGAGGAGACTGTGGAACACACTCCACAAATTCAACACAAGCTCATTTCTATCTTACATTTGCTCCATGATGGTATAAAAGCCTGATACAAAACTGTTCTCTGTGAAGACAGGTGTCTAATAAGGCTACATCATTGCCCAAGGACCTTAGTTAACCTTTTTCCCCTGCACTGTTGCATCAGAGTTCGATTCCCTGCATGAGTGGAGCTGATCTTCAACCCACAACAACTCCACTCCACAGCAAGATCATCCAAACCTCAGTACTCAAGCTGCAACACACAGAAGACTTTGGTATGTATACACCCTGAGGTCAAGCCTTTGTCAATGCTTTTGCTGGACATTTGCAACCAATTTCCTTTGCTACACCACACTACCCTCCACAATAAAGATGGATGATCAGGCCCTGGAAAATGTGGCCCATCCCATATCTCAGGGTCAATCTCAAAGACAAAATTGACTATGCAGCATTTGGTTATTTATAAATGGAGGATCTGGACATCAAGAATACAGCATCCTTGGGCAGCAGTGATCCCTGCCCTCTGACATCCTTCTGAGTCTGGACCAGCTACAGAAGCATCTCCAGAAAATGGAAAAATACCAACAATATCTCCACAAGGTCTATCATATTTACTGAAACGACATTCTCAGTGACCTCTTCCAGACCAACATCTCTGATATTGAAGCCCTATTTCACACCCAGTCAGCTACGCTGGGCAGAATATTTTATTCTCCCTGTTACATATCCCGTGGGTATCTAGTGACTGTCACATAACCATGATGTAATTGACTCTCTGCTGGGCATGATGTCTTGTGACGGTGGAGTGATGTAATTTCCCGCCAATGTGAGGTCACATGATGCAATTTTCCCGCCAGTGGGAGGTCATGTGATGGCCTATTTCAACAGGTATAAAAGGGGAAAGCCCTGCAGTGACGCAGGTCAGTTCCTGGCTTAATTCGTCAGTGACTTCATTACACTCGAAGGAGATTACCAGTTGGACAAAAGATATGAATGCCCTCTGACTACAGGAAACTCTGGTCAATAACCTTCTCAAAGTGAACAAATAGCATTCAGGGTGGCATTGAGAAATATGAGGTCTTGTATTGCAAACCCTGCTTTGGCAGAGAAAGGAGCACAGCAGCTTACAAACTAAACACCCGTCCACTCTTAACAGGCACCTGGGGAACGTCAAGCAATAGAACATCGTACAGGCCCTTCAACCCACTATGTTATATCGACCTTTTATCTACTTCAAGATCAATCTAACACTTCTCTCTCCTGTAGCCCTCCATCTTTTATTTCATCCATATGCTTATGGTTCCTATATTACCCTTCTTTGTTACCTTGGAACCCACAAAATGAGTCAAATTGAGTCACCTTTGGTCCCAAGAAACAGCCTTGGGAGTCTGCTGGCCACATAAAAATCATAATAAATCAAAACAATTGATTGAGTTTACTTTATAGATCTTTAGTGAACCAAACAGCCGATAAATAAAGGTAAACTGTACAGTAAGGCACTTAACAAGAAGATAAGATTATAGATGTGTCTGGTGACAGGTTGACTCCTTTGTTGGAAGCTTTTCCTTACTGATTTTATATTAATAGTATGTAAGCATTTAATTCAATGAAAAATGTTTTAACTAAGATAAACCAAAATTGAGAGAGAGAAACTTCAAACTCTTTAATAGCAGAAATATTTGAGATCACCTCTACTCCTAAAGAGATTTTCTTTCCTCTTGCTGAAAGATGAGTATAAAAACATTTTTTTAAAGCTAGGCTATTGGCCCTTCGATCCTACTCCACTATTAATCATGGTCACACTAATTCTCTACCTCATGCAACATTCCTACATTATTCCCAAATCCCTTAATGCCCATAAAATCAGTCTGTGTTTTGAAGGGGATACAGAATTCCAAAGTTTCACCAGCTTCTAAGTTAAATAAATTCTCCTCATCCTAATTCTAAATCTAAACTTTATTCACAAACTGGGCCTCTTGTCCTAGACTCCTCCCACAGGGAAAATATCCTTTCTACTCTAGACTGCTAAGCATGTTAATTAATTTTTAAATTTCAATTAGATCTCCTCCTATTCTTCTAAACTCTAGAGAATACAATGCCTAATAAATATTTACTAATAACAAACCCCAAGGCACCTAGAACCAGTCTAGTGAATCTTTGCTGAATTGCCTCTATGGCATCTATACATGTTGTTGGGTAAGGAGACAAGATTATATCCCTGGGACCATTCAGAAACTCTACCTCATCTCCCCGAGAGACTAAGCAGACCCTTCCCAGACACCAACCCCAGAGAGTGTTATACTCACTCTAACTAGAACTTTTGTTTCCCCTCTGGAATCAAAAGGAAATCACCCAGAGAGATGTTCAAGACTTCCACCATTGGAAATCAAAATATACCATCCCCTTTTTTCCAAATACTGACCATACCAACAACCCCTGAATCTGACCATTCTCTCTCCAGAAGAGCAAAATCTGAGGCTGAGCTGGGGATTTGTTTGGTCCACTGTGGCGGGGCTCTGTACTCCCAGCGTCCAAACAAACCAACAACCACACATGACCCACCCTTAGGAGATTAGTGCCCTTCATCCTTCAGAGAATGAAGAAATCCTAACTACCCAGAGACTAAGGAATCCATTCCCTTGCCTGGAGACTGTGTCTCAGAAAGATCAGGGTTATCTCCTTTCTGAGGTCAAACATACATCCCTTCGAAAATAAACTATAACCCACAGCCACTCCCAGTTATTGGCCAGACCTCTCTCTGCCACCTCAGAGGGTTCCCAAATGTTTTGTTTCAGAGTTGGTCTCTGCTAAAGATGCCTTCCTAGAAGCTCCTGTAACTTCAGAGCAAGATGATTCCTTGGAGTTGGTGGTTTCCAGCTTTTGTGGTCCTACAAAACACCGAGGGAAAATGCCGATATTCCCATTGGAATGTCCTTCCAGCCACTCCTCATTCACTGCAAGGAAACAGATTAAGAAAAGGCTTCTTGAAATAAATGGTATTGATGGGTAAGTATTGTATTGACAGCTATTCATAAGAGGAGGGTAGGCACAATATGGCAATGCAATGTGGTTTCACTGATGGGGTGCTGTACTATTAAAGGGAGTCTATTGACAGCAAAGGATACGTATTTATGGGATTAGGCTGGATTGAAAGGGAGTATGTATTGAGAGAGAGGCTGGAGTTTCTACTGGCGGAGAAAGGGCCGTAGTGGAAGGAGATTGGATTAATGGTGAGGGGCAGGGATGGTGGGATTCTGTGCTGACAGGGCAGAACTGTATTGATGATGAATGAGGCTGTGTACTGTATTAGTGGATGGGAGCTACAACCACAAATCTGTTCTGTCATGCACCATTCTGTCTTGGAAACATAGGCAGCAAACGTTTAGAGGGATGTGGGTCAAATGCAAGCAAATGGTTGCCTCTTCCTAACAGTTCATTGGCAGAGCACCTTCACCAGGACTGCTATGTTCAAGGTGTCAAATCCCCAGCACCTTCAAGACAATTGGGGATGGGCAAAATACGCCAACCTAGGAAAAAGGATCGCAAAAAGATAGGGATGTTGTGATCTATATGCCCAGAACACCAAGTAACACCTAGACCCCCTCACATTAACAGGGAGAAAGGAGCTGTATTCAAAAATTTTGTATGCATGAAGCAGGACACATGAAGAAGGAAACTCTTCACAATATGCTGCCGTTTCCTACTTACACCATCTGCTAATTCTGAAGATGATGTGACTTAATTCCCATGGCTATTGGTAACCTGGTATTTATTGGTGTATACGTATTATGTGACTGGGGTGGGGTGTAGGAACAAAGGCCAATTATTGTCCTCTTTAACACTGCAGCAATCATGAAGGAATGCTTGAGGTTTGAATGTGTGCATAAGGACTGAAGTTCTCTTGATAGAGAGGGATCTCTTTAAGATATACTGTGTTAGACGCCAATTGTAGATTAAGCACAACAACATTTTACCTTCAGATAGTACATCGATGACATCGCCTTCATTAAACTCCATATCCTCAGGACCTTGTCCACTGTAGTTATAAAGAGCCAGGGCTTTGTAAAGCACTTGGCGTCCAGCTAAAGGATCTGTAGACTAATAAGGAATTCAGTTAGAATAGCCAGGGTATAAACTGTTGCGTTAATTTGTTGGTGTGATTGAGTATAATATAAAGGTGTGATGTGAGCTTCAGAGTCAATCTCTGTACCAAGAGTGTGTGCTGTACTTCAGATCTCAATGAGTCTGTGCATTATTGTATCTGTCTTCTGTACTGTGTACTGTCATTATTGTATATGCATATTAGTTTGTGTGTTCTGTTCCATGAACACAGTATGTGTGTACATTTTGCAGTTTGAATACACATGGTTAAGTCTCAGTGTGTATTGTGAAATAAAAACAACATGAAGGTTCCTTGGTTATGAACACCTCAACCGAGGGAAGCATTCTCCCTGCATCTACCCTCTCATTCTTTTAAACTCAAGAAAATCCAACTTCGAAAGCACAAGCTGTTGCTACTATGCCATGCCAGTGGCTTTTGGGACTGCCTGGTGACGGAAACCATTGAGATAAAACTAGAGGAAAATAATATTAACAAAGACGAAGGTCTCGCTCTAAGTAAGAACTGGAATTCGATTCTAAACAAGGTGGGAGAGTGTAAATCTGATTGGATGAGGACTAACCAATCAGGAGGGACCGACTACGGGGGTATAAATACCACCTCTCTAGACATACCCAGGCATCATCCCTGATGAAGCTGGCAGAGTTTGTCATCAAAGCATCGGTTATAAGCAATACTTGTACCCGGCTGGAAACCTGAGAAGAGTATATCCATCCTATCTACTCAATCACTCCTTGTATGGAAAAGTCACCATCCCTAAACTGATCTAGTTAATTCTGTCTGAACTTCCTCTTAAGCAAGTAGACCAAAACTATACACAGTACTCCGAGAGGGTCTCACCAGGGCTCAATATGATTGCAATAAGACTTCCTTACTCCTATAATCAAACTCTTGCATAATTAAGGCTAAAATACAATTTGCCTTCTTAATAATTTGTTGCACCCAGACCTACCGCTTTCAGTGGCATATTCAAATGCACCTGGATCCCTTTGAATATCAATTCAAGGGGATCCAGGTGCATTTGAATATGCCACTCAATTTCATTCCACTTAATCTTGGTTTTTTTTTGTTTTGTATACATTTCTTCTACATTATATTCCACCTGGCATGTTCTCATGCACTGTTCATACTCCCTTGAAGATTCTTTATTGAATGTCATCTATTTCTTTGCAGTCTCACCAGTATTGCCAGTAAAATTAGAAGATTGCTCCCTTAGCTGAACTGTTGATCTACAGTACGTAGTAAACCATTGGAGCTTCAAAGATCTTTTTCCTGTGCTATCACAGACTGCTAGATTAAAAGGTATCCATTTATTCTACTCTGTCCAATAACTAATTTTCCATCCATGTCCAGATGCTACCTTTGATTTCAAGTGATCTAACCCTGTTGACCAACCTACTGTGTTGAACTTTATTGAAACCCTACTGAAATACCAAATACACCACATCCATGGTAGCCCTTTACCTCTTCCACTTATCACATCCTCAAAAGAACACCAGTAGATTAGTCATACATGATTTATCTTTCACAAATCCACACTGATTCTGTGTAATCCTATTATTCTTTTAAAGGTTTTCAGTATTACATCTCAAAATCAGGTCTATTATCAGAGGCTTGTATGGCATGAAATCTGTTGTTTTGTGACAGTGGTGCAATGCAAAGACATATTGCATTTTAGATTCAAACCATTTTCCTTCCACTCATATTTGTGTCAGTAATTACTCATTTTGCCCTGCATCTTTTTTAAAAAATGATATAGTCATATTTGCTCCCTTCCAAGCATATAGCACAAAGAAAGGTCTTTCATGCCTTCTGATTGTGTCTATGTTAGCCACCAGGAAGCTAGACTCCTCCTGTCCACATGGGTTACATCAACCTAATCCCACTATCCACATTCAGCCTGTAACCATCTAAGCCATGATGTTTTAAGTGTGAGTATACCCAGGCTGAGTGCCTACTGGCACAAGAGATCCACAGCAGATGCCACTTCATTGGATCTTCACTCAACCCTGGAACAGCTGGAGAGCAAAGATGCAGACACCAGGATGCTCGTTATCAATTACAGCTCAGCAATCAATACTATCATCCCCTCAAAACTAATTAATAAGCTTCAAAACCCTGGCCACAATGCCTCCTTGTGCAACTGGATCTTTAATTTCTTCACCTGCAGACCCCAGTCAGTTCAGATTGCCAAAACCATCTCCTCCCCAATTACCAGAAGCACAAGTGCACCACAAGGCTGTGTGCTAAGCCCCCTGCTCTAGTTGCTATATATTTGTGTCTGTGCGGCTAAGCACAGCTCCATTGCCACGTTTAAGTTTGCTGACAACACCACTGTCATCAGCCGTATCAGCATATAGGAGGAAGTTTCATATTCTGGCTGAGTGGTGCCACAAAACAACCCCTCACTCAATGTCAGCAAGACCAATGAGCTGATTATTAACTTGGAAGAGGAAACCATGAGCCAGTCCTCACCGGGGAATCAGAGCTGGAAAGGTTCAGCAACTTTAAATCCTTGGTGTTATCATATCCGAAGATCTGTCCTGAGCCCAACCCACAACTGCAATCACAAAGAAAGCATAGCAGCACCTCTACTTCTTTAGGAGTTTTCAGCATAACATCTAGAACTTTGACAAACTTCTACAGATGTGTGGTGGAGAGTATATTGACTGGCTGCACCACAGCCTGGTATGGAAACACCAATGCCTTTGAACAGAAAATTCTACAAAAAGCCCAGTCCATCATGGGTAAAGCCCTCCCAACCATTGAACACACCCACACGGAGTGCTGGTGCAGGAAGGCAGCATCCATAGTCAAGGACCCAGGCTATGCTCTCTTCTCTGCCATCGGGAGGAAGGTACAGGAGCCTCAGGACCCACACCACCAGGTTCAGGAACAGTTATTACCCCTCAACCGTCAGGATGAACCAGAAGGGATAACTTCACTTGCCCCATCACTGAACTGTTCCTGCAGCCTATAGACTCACTTTCAAGGACTCTTCACCTCAGGTTCTCAATATTTATTGCTTATTTATTATTTTTATTATTATTATATTTTTTCTCTTTGTATTTGCACAATTTGTTCTCTTTTGCACTTTGGTTGTTTGTTCTGTTGGGTGCAGTCTTTCTTGATTCTACTGTGTTACTGTGCCCACAAAAAATTAATCTCAGAGTTGTACATGGTGATATATAGGTACTTTGAAAATAACTTTATTTTGAACTTTGAACTTTAACAATTCCTCCAGCAGTGCTCCCTAGCTTTCACCCTCTGGATGAAAAGCACTCTTCCTCAAACCTGCTCTGTCTCCTACTTCTTAAAGTTAAACTCTTGTGTTACAGATATATTTACTAAAGGGAAAAGCCTATTATTTTCTATGCCTCATTTTTTTCCCTCCTGAATCAGATTCCCAATCAGCCTTTTCCATTCCAAGGAAAACAAACCCTGCCTATCTGTGCTCTCCTCAAAGCTGAGCATTTAATTTCATCCAAAATCCTGGTGAATCTCCTCTGCACCCTCCTCCATGCAATCAGATCCTTCCTATCATGTGGCAACTAGACCTACACATAATGCCCCATTTCTGGCCTAACTTGTATGTTATATACTTGTACTAAAACCAACCTACTCTTGTATTCTGTGTCCTGTCTAATGATAGTAAGTATCCCTTATGACTTTTTAATCCACCTGTCCTCAATCCTAAAGGATTCTATATACCAAGGCCCCTCTGTTCCTCAGAACTTCCTGGGATCCCACTATTGATTATGTATGTCCTAGCTTTATTAGTCCTCCCAAAATGCTCTTTTCTCACTTTTTAAGGATTAAATTATTCTTACTTGTGTTGGCGTGTGGCCTAGTGGATAAGGCATCGGTCTAGTGACCTGAAGGTCACTGGTTCGAGCCTCAGCTGAGGCAGCGTGTTGCATCCTTGAGCAAGGCACTTAACAACACATTGCTCTGCGAAGACACCGGTGCCAAGCTGCTTGAACAACATCGGTGGCGTGGAAAGGGGAAGGCTTGCAGCTTGGGCAACTGCCGGACTCCCATACAACCCTGCCCAGGCCTGCGCCCTGGAAACCTTCCAAGGTGCAAATCCATGGTCTCACGAGACTAACGGATGCCTATATATATATTCTTACTATTTCATCAATCTACCAGTTTTGTTCAATAGCTGTAGTCTACCTCCTCCATTATGCCAATTTGGAGCTGCAGTCTACCTCCTCCATTATGCACTGCCAATTTCTGTGTCATCTGTGAACTTACTAATCATATCTCCATATTCATACTCAGGTCATTAGTGTGCAAGGGTCTCAATAGGTACTGGGGCTCTAACAATTCACAGTCAATCTGAAGAACTCTGGAAAAATCATCTAGTAGTTCCTCGTCCCGTTATATATTCTCCATGCAACGCACGCGAAGTGCTGGAGGAACTCAGCAGGGCTGGAAGCATCTATGGAAAAGAGTGAACAGTCAAGGTTTCCGGCCAAGACCCTTCATCAGGACCAGAAAAAAAGATTTGGAAATCAGAGCAAGAAGGTGGGGGGAGGGGAGGAAGAAGTGCAAGGTAGTAGGTGATGGCTGAAAACAGGAGAGGGGGAGGAGTGAAGTAAAGAGCTGGGAAGTTGATTGGTGAAAGAGAGAACAGGCTGGAGGAGAGGAATCTGATGGGAGAGGGTAGAAGACCATGGAAGAAAGGAAAGGGGGAGGAGCATTCTCCATCTCCAATTCCATCTCCATCTGTAAGGTGCCCATACCTGCCTTTAAATGCTAACCACTGTGATACCATAGGTACTCTCATTTGAGACTGTGATGTGTAATCTTTTGTGTCTTGCAGAATTTTTTCCTTCCCAGAAGTCAAAGAAGTAGGAAGGATCAGTGTAAAACTTAATGTTGTCTTTTCCTTCCTCTCCGTATGGAGTTAGAATATGAATAGGTGATGGCTTGTCATTAATTGGAATTGGCAGAGAGGTTCGATGAAACAGTTGCTGATCCTGATAGGTGGAACTCATGAAGGATTTCTCAAGTTAATACTTTGCAGTGAAACATCTACTTTGGGATCAAGCTGTGTTAATTTAACTTGCAAACAGTCAATCCGTTCTCCAAGGCTGTTTACTTTAAAAGCAAAGCTGCCCGCTTCCCTGAACAATTCACCAAAAATATTTTCAGCATATTTACTCAAGCTGCCAAGCTGCTGAAGACATTTGAAAGGGTGATGTTTGTAACACATTCCATTTCACTTGCAACATTACTGGGCATAGGCTGCATCACAAATGTCTCGTTTCAATGTTCCTCATCACTAAAAGTTTGGCCATCCAAGTTCAGGCACTGTTCAAGATCCCGAGCCTGCCCACTCCTGCTCCGCCCACTCGGATCCTGAAGCCACTGTCCATTTGTCATCACCCAGCAATGGCCCACCATCAGGCCCACCCCAGCTACAACAACTTCTGCCCATTTCTGCACTCTCGTTGGCTTCTTTTGTGTTGTACTTCATCAAATCACTTGTATAAAACTAAATATCCCGTATCTACTTGTACCCTCTTATCTCTTGTTAGTTACATCCTCAAATTAAATTTGTTTGCATGATCTTTACTACTTTACATTTTAGGAACAGCTTCTTCCCCTCTGCCATCATATTCCTGAATGGTCCATGAACACTACCTCACTATTTTGCTCTCTTTTGCACTATTTATTTTTATACATTTTTATTGTACTTTATAGATATATTTATGTGCTGCACTGTATTGCTGCCTGCCGAATATCAAATTTCATGACATACAGTATAATGAGAATCAGGTTAATTAACCCGATTCTGATTTTAATACAATACCGACTGCCCAATCATAATATTTTCTAAGTGTCTTCTGACAACGTACTTCATTATGGATTTTTCTTCCTTCTTTCTTAAAGAGCAGTATTATATTTTCAGCTTTTGAGACTGCTACAAGTATTTCCAAAGGTGGTCCCCAAGCATCTGCAGGCATTCACCATCCATACACATCCTTTTGGTTCAGAGCGCTGGGAAGTGGGCGAGCAGGCCAAGAGATCTGTCCAGCTTTCATCTCCTTAACTTCTCAACTGATTCTCTTTGGTAATAATTATGGTGTTTACAATCCTCACTGTCACTAGGCCCTCAGTCCACCTCTTTCACTGCCACATTTACAGCGTATTCAGCCATGATATGAAACTGTTCAAAGCCTCAGCTTGTATTGCCCGAACAATATTTTCTGCAGTTGCTTCAATGGGAGAAGCTTTATTGCTAGTTTCTTTTCAAGATTGTTTTTTGTCATTTGTATAAAGCAGAATGATTGTTACTCCGGATTCGATACAGCATAAAAAACACAGCAAGCATAAAGAACACAATAAAAAAAGGCCACAGTAAATATAAATGAACAAGATAAGCTGAAATACACAGACTGCATGTACATGAAGTGATGCTAGGGACAGTAGTATCTGTACATGAGGTAACTGACAGAAAATGATTAGTGGTATTAGGAAATGTGGTGGAGTGGGTTAATGGATGGAGGTTTTTTTTATAGTTTTAGAAAATATCACAATCATTTTTTGTATTTATTGATAATTTACTTTCATTTTCTGAACTAAGAAGAGGAGGAATATCTTTAGCCAGGGGGTGGTGACTCTGTAGAATTCATTGCTACAGACAGCTGTGGAGACATTTAAAAGGCTGAAAAGTTCTTGTTTAGTACAGATGTCAAAGTTTATGGGGAGAAAGCAGGAATATGGGATTGCAAGAGATATTAAATCACCCACAATAGAACAGTGGAGCAGATCAGATGGGCTAAATGACCTAATTCTGCTCCTATGTCTTACGGTCTTTACCATTTTTGGTCATTTGTTCCTGCCTCTTAAATACATAGCTGAAGCAAACTCTGCTTGCCTGCTGAGTATCATTTGTATCAAATCAGAATTCACATTCTCACCTTGCACCAGACAGTAATGTGTCTTTCGACAACCTGTTTCCACATCTTATCCAGATCTTCCTCTCCTCTGATGGGCACTAGCTCTTGCTTTTCCTCATCTTTGTAACTGAGAGTAAAGTGGATGTGATGATCAGAACAAAAAAGAGAATGCACATGAGTTAGATAACAATTAACATGGACATAGATGTAAGACAAAAGTTAACAACATACAGGATGTTCCAGCATCCACAGATTTTCTCTTGTATAGGACATATGATAGCGAGACAACATTTACTAACTATCCCTAATGGCTCTTGAAAGACAGTGGTGTACTTTCCTCTTGGCTACTTCAGTCCTTGTAATGAAGATACTCCTGTGATATTATTCGGTAAGCTAGGTTGGGCATTCTATAATGGAGGAATGTGAATTTGTAAACCAGGACTGTCTCTCTGTCTGTCTCTCTCCCAGTCCTGCAAGTTTTTTCTCCCTTATGCTGATGCAACACCCTTTTGAAATTACTGTTGATCTCTGCTTTCACCACCTTTATCAACAACCTGTTCCAGGTCATCACCACTCTTCGTTTTTTCCCACATCACTTGCCTACAACCTGACTCTTTGTCCTCAGTTCCTTTTGACATCAGCTGGAATAACAACTTTTCTCCTATCTAAATCTTGTCCACCTGTATCAAAATTCCTTCCAGCCTCCTCTTCTCCAAGGAGATTCCCAGCTTCTCCAACTTGACCTTGTAACTGAGATCCTTCCGCTCTGGAAACCCCCTTGGCAAATTTTATCTATATTCTCTCTGGCATTGGTACATCCTTCTTGGTGACTGCAAATGAACACAATACTCTGTCTGTGGCTTAACCAGGGCTTCATATTAATTCAGTGTGGCTGTCCTTGTTCTGTTCTCACTACCTCTGTTTATGAAGCTCAAGGAGAAACAAGCTTTGCTAATCATTTTCTCATTAAAAATTAGGAACAGGAGTAGCCTACCTGGCTCTTTGAGCCTGCTCCTCCATTTATCAAGATTACGGTGATCATCTCTCTCACCATTAATTTCCCCTCTAGCCTTTGATACCCTTAATGTACAGATATTTATCAATCTATGCTTTGAACAAACTCAATGACTGTGCCCCCAAAGCTTTCCAAGCTAGAGAAATCTAAAGTTTCACTATCCACAGTGAAGAAAATTCTCCTTATGTCAGTCCTAACCAATCCCAGGAGTGAGATTGATTAGCTGGTCAAGACGTATGTCACAACAACAACCCATGTGGGCATACAGATCTATTCCATTCCCCACTAATTTTACGTGTGATTCCCAGAACGTTGATGTGAATTTGACAATGATAATTCTGTTGAGTGATAAGGGCAAGTGATTAGCTTCTCTTTGTTGGACAGGGTCACTGCACAACCTCTTGTCTAGCATCTCCTACCATACGTGACTGAATGTTCTAAGGATCTGAGCACTAATGTTGAACTTAGACTGGATGCTGTAAAGGCCTAGTACTTCACGAGCTGTATATGGCACTTCACAATCACCATTCAATATTCTAACTTCCGAAAGGAGGAGAGGAGATTGATGAAGTAACTGGAAGTCGATAAGACTAGGGTACTGTTTTAAGTACACCTACATCAATATTTTGGGCATAAGTTAACACTTTCCATGTCGATGACCACCCTTTTGTTTTTGAACCGGGCACAAGTTTCTGCTGAATTCCTACTGACTTCAAACGTACCGACAGCTCTGTGGTGCCACATTTGGACATGTGCTAAGAAGGAGCGAAACACTCACTCAGTCCTTGAAATTTAGCTCTTTTGTCATTGTTCGGACAAATGAGGATTAAAGAAAGACTAAGTGTAATGATAATTAGTGGAAAATAATAGAGCGAAAAGAGTTGGAGGTCAACTGCACCAGCTGTGAATGCTAAAACTGTGCAGTGTACACTCCCCTTCCTTCCCACCTCAATTCCATCCATCCTGACTGTTGGCTGAGTTTGGATTTGATGATGTTTAGAAGATCAGGGTAAGATGTGCCAGGTTCCACTCTTGCCGCCGCTGAATACTCATAGTGAACCTTCATTATCACCGACTCAGGGTTCGGTGAGACCTGTTTCAATCAAAAGCAATTTCGAAATATCAGAAGGTAAAGAAATTGGAACCAAATGCAATTTTACTACTTCACTTTTTCCACTATGTTTCATTTCCTCCTCCCAATATACCTTTATTTACAACTGCCAGGTGGAATGGCTATTTGGTGGGTAGTGTAAGACTGAGGGAGTTTGGGGTCCACTCCTGGGCTCAGATACAGATGTGAGGGGCCCAACCCCTCCCCCCTCCAACAATATCGGAAACTATCTTCTAAGAGTGAGTCCTGATGAAGGGTCTCGGCCCGAAATGTCGACTGTACTTCTTCCTATAGATGCTGCCTGGCCTGCCGTGTTCCACCAGCATTTTGTGTGTGTTGCTCTAAGAGTGAGCTGGCTGTTTCCTCATTTTTGCTCAGGAACTTGACCAGAAATCATAAAAATCAGAGACTAAGAATGAAAGAGACTTGGTGTTGGATGGTTTTTAGAGAGTTGAAAAATTTTCACCAGCAGAAAAATGTTCCAGTCAGTCACAGACCTCATTTCCTTTGGTGATATTCCCCAGACCGCTCAGCTTCCCGGTCACTCTCAACTCACTTCTACATCCTCCCTGAGACCCTGCCCTTTTCTTTCCCAGTCCTGATGAAGGGTTTTAGCCAGAAAAGGCAGTATGGTAACATAGCGCTTTACATTACCAGCGACCCAGAGCTGCCTGTAAGGAGCTGGTGTGTCCTCTCTGTGACCGCATGGGTTTTCGCTGGGTGCTCCAGTTTCCTCCCACAGTCCAAAGACATACCGATTCGTAAGTTAATTGCCCATTTAAATTGTCCCATGATTAGGCTAGGATTAAATTGTGGGATTGCTGGGCGGCATGGCTCGAAGAGCCGGAAGGCCCTATTCCGTGCTGTATCTCAATAAGTCGACTATTCATTTCCCTCCACAGATGTTGCTTAACCTGTTGAGTTCCTCCAGCATTTTGTATGTGTTACTCTGGATTTCCAGCATCTGCAGAATCTCTTGTGTTTGCAGATCCTCTGTGCCTTCAATCCACACCAGTACTGCCTGCATGTTTATTTGCTTCTTTTTTGAAAAGAAGTCCAACCAGTTCCCTCCCACCAACATATTCTCACATTCAGCAATAACTTCCACTCACTTTCTCCAGATCAGAGGGGATCTCACTGAAATATGCAAAACTCTTACAGGGTTTGCCAGAGTAGAACTGATGTTTCAATTGGGTGCCTAGAACCAGGGAACTGTGCTTCATAGTAAGGGGTGAGCCATTCATGGGAGGAGATATTTCATCATTAGAGACTGGTAAATCTTTGGCATTCTCTACCCAACAGGGCTTATGGGGTTTGTCACCAAGCAGGTTCACAAAGAATGGCTCAGAAGCTTGCCTTATGGTCACCAAATCAACACCAACTTTCAAGCATTCAACTGTTCTAATTCTACGCTAATCTTATTTTATTCTCACCACATTTCCATCACCGATCCCAGATTCCCACGCTCACCTACACGTCACCAATCCCGGATTCCCACGCTTACCAACACACCAATGGCAATTTAGAGTCACCAATTAACTGGACCACCAGCACCAGCAGGCTGCATCACCGTCTGGTATGGAGGGACCACTACACAGATGCGGAAAGTTGTAAACTCAGCCAGCTCCACTCGCCTCCCCAGCATTGAGGACACCTTCAAAAGGCAAAACCTCAAAACGGCTGCATCCATCATTAAGGACCCTCATCAGCTAGGACATGCCCTCTTGTCATTGCTGCCATCAAGGAAGAAGTACAGGAGCCTGAAGGCACACACTCATTTCAGGAACAGCTTCTTCCCTCCACCATCAAATTTCTGAATGGACAATGAACACATGTACACTACCTCACTATTTTTTGCTCATGTTTTGCCCTACTTATTTAACATTTTATATGTATGTATAATCGTAATTTATAGCTTTTCTTTACTATTATTTATTAATGTACTGCTGCCATAAAACAACAAATTTCATGACATATGCCAATGAAAGCAAACCTGATTCTGATTTGGAACCTGGCATTCAAGAGGGTTCAGAGGAGGTTCACAATGATGATTCCAGAAAGTGTTATATGAGGAACGTTTGATAGCTCTGGGTCTGTATTCGCAGAAATTTAGAACAATCAGGGGGAGGGGAATCTCACTGTAACCTTTTGAATGTTGAAAGACGTAGACAGAGATGTGGAAAGAATGTTTCCTATCGTGGGCAAGTCTAGGACAAGAGGGCACAGCCTCAGGATAGAGGGGTGTCCATTTAAAACACAAACTTGCAGACTAAGCTCAATGGACAAGGTAAATAACCAGAAAAAGATCAAAGGGAAGTTGTCCTTTTGTAGCACTCTGTCCCTACAATAAATGTACCCACAGGGCACCTCACTCCCTTAACCCGTTTTAGAGATCACAGAGGGACACATGGACTGGCTTGGGGACACAGCAGTCGGAGATAGCCAAGGTGGGGGAGTGTAGGATCGTGAGAGGAAGGGAGAGAGTAGAGGGTCATTAGGATAATGACGGGCAGTGAGTAGGAGTTGTGGAGGGTCCTGGGGAGGAGTCAGGAAGCAGAAAGCGCTATGGTGGCTGTGTCATGCAGAAGGAATGGAGAGTCTTGGGTCAATAAAAGGGCTGTTTACCACATTTGAGTCTTGGACAACTTTAGTCAGTTGGCTGTTAAGTGCTAAATAGCAAGAGTGATAACTGAATGTGATCCTTTGTTACCTTGCTGAGTACAGCTGCTGATGCAGGCATCATTGGTGCTTGAGTTCCTGCTGGTGAGCTCAATGTCTGGGGAGCAAAACTTGTTTCAGCAGAAGCAAGACCCTGAAAAGGACAAAACATGACATTCTGAGGTTTGCAGATTTCTAATTCTGAAATTATTTCATATTATCTTCCGCTATAGTCCCTATTTAATGTACAAACACTTACTCTGAATTAGAGTTTGCCCTCCCTCACTATTGGCCTGCACCCACCACTTTCTGTCAAGGTCAGGGTCAGAATCTATAGCCCTGTCTGACTTTTGAGCTCGCTAAAACCAGGGATCACCGGAGGAGGAGAAACCTTGGCACAATTCCCTTCTCTGTAACTCGGGACACCAACCAACCTTCAGGAGAAAGCTTTCCTTCGCTGAGTCATCATTTGAAAATATTTTTTTTCTCACCGATTGAGATGCGTCATGTCCTACTGTTTTCCCTTAAACAAGCTACTCATCCAAAAGAATTTAAGATTTAATACCCCTCTGTAGGCTGTCTTGTCTCCGGGCTGCGGCATTTGAATTTCTCTCTTGGGTCAACAGAACCCATTCTTTTTTCGCTGAGACTAGTGGATTGGGAGGGTGCATAACTCACTTCAGACATTAGCGTATTTTATAACACATTCCCGATCAGGTTGCAGTGAACCAGTACCGTTTTGCTTGCACATCTTAGTTCACCTCTGAGAAAAAAAATGCTCATCACTCTTGGTAGGTCAACGCCCAGAAACAGCCAGTTACACACAAGACACTGCCAAACCAGGCAGAGATGCGAACCAATAATCAATCAAATCTACCTACAGCAAGAACAATTTTCATGCCGCCATTCCCAGAAATAGCTGAGTTCACAATCCCCTGCCTGTACCCAGCAGAGTCCTTGCCAACATCAAGCAAAGCAATCCCACCATCCTATTCCTCCTTGTGTTTCCACGAGACCATAATACATAGGAAAAGAGCTGGGGCCATTCGGCTCATCAAGTCTGCTCTGCCATTTTATCATGGCTGACCCAATTTTCCTCTCAGCCCCAATCTCCTGCCTTCCCCCATATCCCTTCATGCTCTGACTAATCAAGAATCTATCAACCTTGGCTTTAAATATACATAAAGACTTGGCCTTGACAGCTGCCTGTGGCAAAGAATTCCACAGATTCACCACTCTCTGGCTAAAGAAATGAGTCCTCATCTTCATTCTAAAAGGACGCCCCTCTATTCTGAGGCTGTGTCCTCTGGTCATAAACTCTCCCACCATAGAAAACATCCTCTCAACATGGACTCAATCGAGGCCTTTCACCATTCAATGTTTCAATGCAGTCACCCCTCATTTTTCTGAACTCCAGTGAATACAGAGCCAGAGCCACTAAAACTTCTCCAAGCTATTCAATCCTGGAATCATTTTCGAGAATCTCCTTTGAACTCTCTCAAGTTTCAGCACATCCTTTCATAGATAAGGGGCCCAAAACTGCTTACAATACTCTAAGTGAAGCCTCACCAGTGCTTTATAAAGTCTCAACGTTACATCCTTGCTTTTATATTCTAGTCCACATTGTACTTGCCTTCCTCACCACAGATTCAATCTGCAAATTAACCTTTAGAGAATTCTGCACAAGGACTCCCAAGTTCCTTTGTGCCTCAGTTTTTTGTATTTTCTCTCCATTTAGAAAAGTCAATCCTTTCATTTCTTCCACCAAGGGTGCAAGAACATTCACTTCCCGACACTGTATTCCATCTGCCACTTCTTTGCCCATTTTCCTATTAAGTCTAAGTCCTTCTGTAACCTCCGTATTTCCACAAAACTACCTGGCCCTCCTCTTATCTTTGTATCGTCTGCAAACTTTGCAACAAAGCTATCAGTTTCATTATCCAAATCATTAACATTTAATGTAAAAAGCATTGGACCCAACACAGATCCCTATGGAACATCAGTGGCCAACCAGAAAAGGTTCCCTTTACAGTCTTTGCCTCCTGCCAATCAGCAACTGCTTTATTCATACTAGAATCTTTCCTGTATTACCACAGACATCTTATTAAGCAGCCTCATGTGTAGCAGCTTGTCAAAGGCCTTGTGAAAATCCAAGTACACAACATCAACTGTTTCTTCTTTGCCCATCCTATTTGTTATCTCTTCAAAGATTTCCAACAGATTTGTCAAGCAAGATTTATACATGAGGAAACCATGTTTTTTTTTCAATCATGTCCCTCCAAGTACCCTGAGACTTCATAATAATCGACTCCAACATCTTCCCAGCCACTGAGGTCAAACTAACTGGCCTATAGTTTCCTGCTTCTTTCTTGGTGAAATTTGCAAATTTCCAGGCTTCTGTAACCATCCCAGAATCCAGTGACTCTTGAAAGATCATTACTAATGCCTCCATAATCTCTTCAGCCATCTCTTTAAAAACCCTGGGGTGTACACCATCTGGTCTGGGTGACTTATCTACTTCATACCTTTCAGTTTCCCAAACATCTTCTCTCTAGTAATGGGAACTTCACCCACTTCATGCCCCTGACACTTGGAAATTCCACCATACTGCTAGTGTATTCCACAGTGAAGACTGATGCTATTCAGTTTGTCTATTGCTGCCTCTCCAGCATCAAATTCCAGTGGTCCTATATCCACTCTCACCTCTCTTTTACAGTTTATGTATCTGAAGAAACTTCTGGTATCCTCTTTAATATTATTGGCTAGCTTACTTTCATATTCATTTTTACCTTCTTAAAGACTTTTTTAGTTGCCTCCTGTTGGTTTTTAATAACTTCCCAGTCCTCTAACTTCTCACTAATTTTTGCTCCATATATGCCCTCCCTTTGGCTTTTATGTTGGCTTTGACCTTTTTTCAGCCATGGGTGTGTCATCTTTCTTTTATAATACTTCTTCCTCTTCGGGATGTGTATATCCTGCACCTTCTGAATTGCTTCCAGAAATTCCAGCCATTGCTGCTCTGCCATCATCCCTGCCTGTGTTCTTTTCCAATCAATTCTAGCCAGCTCCTCTCTCATGCCTCTATGATTCCTTTTACTTCACTGTAATACTGATACATTAGATGTAGCTTCTCCTTCTTAAATTTCAGAGGGAATTTGATCATATTATGATCACTCTCCCTTAAGTCTTCTTTTACCTTAAGCTCTCTTAGTCAATTCTGGTTCAATGAACAACACCCAGTCCAGAATAGCCTATCCCTTAGTGGAATCAACCATGAGCTAATGTAAAAAGTTATCTCATTGGCATTCTAGAAATTCCGCTCCTGGAATCCAGCACCAAACTGATTTTCCCAATCTACCTGTGCATTGAAATCCCTCATGACGATTATAATATTGCCCTTTTGGTATGCATTTTCTATCTCCCATTGTAATTTGTAGCCCATATCCTTTCTACTGTTTGGGGGTCTGTATGCAACTCCATCAGGATCTTTTTAACCCTTGCAGTTCTTTAGCTCTATCCACAATGATTCAACACCTTGCGACTCTCTATATCAGCCAGTCGAGTGCGAAAGGTTTAAAAAGGCAATGAATCTTCAATGGGTTTTAATTCAGAGCAAGAAGGCTGCGAGTGAACTGCTGATTTTTCGGAACCAAGGGAGTTTTTTACTAGGGTTATAGAGAGGCGAGACTGCGCAGGCGCGTGATGTCAGCCAGTACAGCACAAAAGGTTTAAAAAGAAGGCAGCCATATCCAGCGGGCAGCGGAGTGAGATGCAGCAAAGTGATAAGGCTTTGGCTCAGCGGGCTTAGGTGGTAACGGTTTGAGGCGAGGTTGTAAATATGTGAGTGAGGCCAGCTTTCTGTACTCGGTGTCAGATGTGGGGGGTCCTGGAGTCTCCCAGCCTCCCGGACGGCCATATCTGCACCAGGTGTGACAAGCTGCAGCTCCTAAGGAACCAAGTTAGGGAACTGGAGATGCAGCTCGATGACCTTCGCCTGGTCAGGGAGAGCGAGGAGGTGATAGACAGGAGTTATAGGCAGGTGGTCACACCAGGGCCACGGGAGACAGACAGGTGGGTCACAGTCTGGAGGGGGAAGGGGAGGAGTCAGGTACTAGAGAGTACCCTGTGGCTGCAACCCTTGACAATAAGTACTCCTGTTTGAGTACCGTTTTAGATGTTTCAGAAAGGACAGGGAGGTGGGGGGGGTGGCACGGTTCATCAGAGATAGTGTCACGGCTGCAGAAAAGGTGGACACCATGGAGGGGTTGTCTATGGAGTCTCTGTGGGTGGAGGTTAGGACCAGGAAGGGGTCAGTAACTTTTCTGGGTGTTTTTTTATAGGCTGCCCAATAGTAACAGGGATATTGAGGAGCAGATAGGGAAACAGATCCTGGAAAGGTGTAATAATAACAGAGTTGTCATGATGGGGGATCTCAATTTCCCAAATATCGATTGGCATCTCCCTAGAGCGAGGGGTTTAGATAGGGTGGAGTTTGTTAGGTGTGTTCAGGAAGGTTTCTTGACACAGTATGTAGATAAACCTACTTGATTTGGTATTCGGAAATGAACCTGGTCAGGTGTCAGATCTCTCAGTGGGAGAGCATTTTGGAGATAGTGATCATAATTCTATCTTCTTTACAATAGCACTGGAGAGAGATAGGAACAGACAAGTTAGAACAGCATTTAATTGGAGTAAGGGGAATTATGAGGCTATCAGGCAGGAAATTGGAGGCTAAGATTGGAAAGAGATGTTCTCAGGGAAAAGTACATAAGAAATGTGGCAAATATTCAGGGAATATTTGTGTAGAGTTCTGTACAGGTACGTTCCAATGAGACAGGGAGGTCATGGTAGGGTACAGGAACCGTGGTGTACAAAGGCTGTATTAAAGCTAGTCAAGAAGAAAAGCTTTCCTCATAATCCAATATTACTTTTACTAGGTGATATTGAAGGGACAAAACCGAAACTCAAACTAAATAAATATCAGAAAGAATTTATAAAAATTGCACTGGCTGTAGCCAAAAAGGCTATTGCAATTACTTGGAAATCAGATACATATTTAAGTATAGATTGTTGGAAAAAAGAAATCTATGGCTGTATTCCATTAGAAAAAATTACTTATAATTTAAGAGATAAATATGAAACATTCTTGAAAATTTGGGGCCCTTATTTACAAAAGACAGGATTAAATATATAGGTGCTCTGAAGATGAAATAATTGGTTACTTGGGGAAAGAAATAAATATATATACTAAAGTTATTAAGAACTCCATGGAGCATGTGGAGACCCTCCAACAACCAGGCACTCTTTCTTTCTTTTTTTTCTTTCTTAATTTTTTTTTATATAGGGAAGTTAGGGGGGAGGGGTTAAGGGGAGGGGGGAAGGGATACATACTTTTTTTTCTACACTTGTAATCATTTAAAAATGCAATTAAATAAAATTTTAAAAAAAAAAGAAAAGCTTATAAAAAGTTCAGAGAGCTAGGTAATGTTATAGATCTAGAAGATTAAAAGGCTAACAGGAAGGAGCTTAAGAAGGAAATTAGGAGAGCCAGAAGGGGCCATGAGAGGCCTTGGCGGGCAGGATTAAGGAAAACCCCAAGGCGTTCTACAAGTATGTGAAGAGCAAGAGGATAAGACATGAAAAAATAGGACCTATCAAGTGTGACAGTGGGAAAGTGTGTATGGAACCAGAGGAAATAGCAGAGGTACTTAATGAATACTTCAGTATTCACTATGGGAAAGAATCTTAGTGATTGTAGTGATGACTTGCAGCAGACTGAAAAGCTTGAGCATGCAGAGGATGTGCTGGAGCTTTGGAAAGCATCAAGTTGGATGTCGCCAAGACTGGACAAAATATACACCAGGCTACTGTGGGAGGCGAGGGAGGAGATTGCTGAGCCTCTGGCGATTATCTTTGCATCATCAATGGGGACGGGAGAGGTTCCCAAAGATTGGAGGGTTGCAGATGTTGTTCCTTTATTCAAGAAAGGGAGTAGAGATATCCCAAGAAATTATAGACCAGTGAGTTTTACCTCCGTGGTTGGTAAGTTGATGGAGAACATCCTGAGAGGCAGGATTTATGAACATTTGGGAGGCATAATATGATTAGGAATAGTCAACATGGCTTTGTCAAAGGCAGGTCATGCCCTATCTTTTTTCGATTTCATCTACCTTTTACATTGCACCTCATCCTGTTGACTGCAATTTTGCCCTATCAACAGCCTATCCTCACCACACATTGCCTGTTTGTAAACCAGCTACCTCATCTTCAGCACTATCATCCGCCTTTCCTATGATACTTCTTACATTGAAATGTAGGCAGCTCAGGACAGTAGTCGCAGCATGCTCAACCTTTTGTTTCCCGACTTTGTCTGAGGTCTTACATCTGCCTCCACAACCTCTCCATTAACTGTTCTGACACTCTGGTCCCCATTCCCCTGCAACTCTAGTTTAAATCCTACCATGCAACATTAGCAAACCTTTTCCCTAGGGTATTAGTCCCATCTTGTTCAGGTGCAAACCGTCCCTTCTGTACAGGTCCCATCTCCCCTGGAAGAGAGCCTTATGATCCAAAATTTATGCCCTCCCTCCTATACCAACTCCTTCGTCACATATTAAACTGTATTATCTTCCTAGTTCTGGCCTCACTCGCACGTGGCATGGGTAGGAATCTTGAGATTACAACCCTGGAGGTCTTGCCCTTTAACTTAGCACCTAACTCCCTGTGCAGAACCTCTTCACTTGTCCTCCCTATGTCATTGCTACCTACACGGACCACAACTTCTGGCTGTTCACTTTCCCACTTAAGAATGCTGAGGGCTCAATCTGAGATATCCTGGACCCTGGCAACATACCATCCAGAAATCTTGTTCTCGCCCACAGAACGTCCTGTCTGTTCCCTTAACTAATGAATCCCCTATCGCCACAGTGTGCCTCTTCTCCTTTCTTCCCTTCTGAGTCACAGCGTGCCAGAGACTCGACCACCGTGACCTTCCTCTGTAAGGTCTGTATCCAAAGTGATGTAACTGTATTTGAGGGGGATGGCCACAGGGGTACTCTGCACTGGTTCCTTAACCCATTTCCTCTTCCTAACTGTAACCCAGTTTCCTGTATCCTACCCCGTGGGTGTAACTACCTTACCATATGTCCTAACTATCACCCCCTTCAGCCTCCCGAATGATCCAGAGTTCATCAAGTTCCAGCTCCAACTCCTGCAGTTTGTTAGAAGCTGCAGCTGGATGCACTTCTCACAGTTGTAGTCATCAGGGAGACTGGAGATCTTCCTGCCTTTCAACATCCCACAAGAGGAGCATCCCACTATCCTCCCTGGCATCTCTACTGTCCTCAAACAAGAGAAAGTCTGCAAATGCTGGAAATCCAAGCAACACACACACACAGTGCTGGAGGAATTCAGCAAGTTAGGCAGCATCTATGGAATAAGGTACAGTCGACGTTTCGGGCCATGGAGGAAAGATGAAGTGGGGGAGGAGCACCAGAGGGAAGTGATGGGTGGGCAAAAAGATAATATGAGAGAGGAAAAAGGGGAAGGGAAATGATGAAAGGGGGTGGTGGAGCCATTACTGGAAGTTTGAGAAATCGATAATCATGCCATCAGGTTGGAAGATACCCAAACGGAATACAAGGTGTTAATCCTCCCACCTAAGTGGGGTAAGCCATGGGTGGACATATCGGAAAGGGAATAGGAAGTGGAATTAAAGTGGGTGGCCACTAGGAGATCCCGTTTGTTCTGGCGGATGGAGCATAGATGCCCAGCGGTTCAGTCTCCCAATCTACATCGGGTCTCACCGATATACAAGAGGCCATACCGGGAGCACCCAACAGACTCAGAGGTGAAGTGTTGCCTCACCTGGAAGAACTGTTGGGGGCCCTGAATGGTAGTGAGGGAAGAGGTGTAGGGGCAGATGAAGCACTTGTTCCACTTACAAGGGTAAGTGCCAGGAGGGAGATTGGTGGGGAAGGACTAATGGACAAGGGAGTCATATAGTGAGCAATCCCTGTGGAAAGCAGAAAGTTGGGGGGGGGGGGTAGGGAAAGATGTGCTTGGTGGTGGGATCCATTTGAAAATGGCGAAAGTTTCAGATAATTATGTACTGGATGTGGAAGCTGGTGGGGTGGTAGGTGAGGACAAGAGGAACCCTATCCCTGGGGTTGATGGGGTAAGAGCAGACATGCGTGAAACAAAGAAGATGCGGTTGAGGGCAGCATCAATGGTGGAGGAAGGGAAGCCCCTTTCTTTAAAAAAGAAAGACATCTCTTTCATTCTAGAGTGAAAAGCCTCATCCTGAGAGCAGATGCAGTGGATCTCTACTGTCCCAGCTGAGCAGATATAAAGGGGGGCGGGGGGGGGAGGAAAAAAAACTTAACCTAGAGCTTTTCTTTGCTTTCTCTGACTAAAGCCTCTCTTTCGCTGAAGACTCAAAGAGCTAAAACTTCAATATCTCCACTCAGACGATGTCTACTGTGACAATAGCTGCTGTGCTTGCCCTGCCCTCCTGTAATTGTTCTTGCTAATCATGCCGATTGGTTGCTGGTCAAAGCTTTTTTTTCTATTCGGGCAGTGGACCTGATTGAAATTCCCTCCTCTCAAAATTTTTGATGTCTAGATCGGTTGTTAGTTAAGCTCTTTTTGTAGCCCTGAACTACCTCTCTCCCACTTGCACATCAACTCCTTTCTGATTATTTGCCTCGTATTTATACTGAGGTGTAATTTACCATGGGTAATTTATCAATCAACACATTTTGGGGTGTGGAAGGTGGTAATACATACAGGGAAAGCCACAGAGTCACAAGTAGCCCCAAAGGTCAGGATCAAACACTGGTTGGTGGAGCTGCAAGATAGCAGCTCTTTAAAAAAAAAAATGCTGTTGTACCATTGTGACTCATGTCACGTTCACCACAGACCACAGGGCACTTACATGTAATCTATCACATACAAGCCTCCCCACCCATATGTGATCACACTTAGTAGGACCCCACCCCTAGCTCACCACAGCACTCAGGACCCCACCCGTAATCTACCATATCTGCAGCACCCCACCCATAACCCACAGCGGTCCAGGAAACTAAACATAGATCTCTGTGTTGGTAGACAACACAAAACTGCGTGTGATCTACGAGGAGATGCGAACAGGCTCCAAGTTGATTTAGACAAGTTCGTGCATTCAGGTGCAACAAGCATTGAGAAGGGAAGTGTCACTTTGGTCTTCTTTACAAGGGTCAAGGGTGTCTTGCTGCCATTGTGCAGGGGGTATTACGTTCCATTTTGGTCACTTTATCCGATAGAATGTTCACGTAATGGAACAAGTGACACAAAATTTACTGGATTAATCCCTGGGATGGCAAGTATGAAAAGAATAAGTTGGTCGGTTCTATCTTCATTGCAGAACAAATGAATGAGAAGGGATCTTGTAGAAACAGTAAAATTCAAACAGGACTTGATGGGTTAGACATAGGGAAAATGTTTCTATTGGATGTGGAATTCAGGACCAGGATGACAATCTCAGGATATGAAGAAGACCACTTAGAACTAAGCTGAGAAGAAAATTCTTCACTCAGAGTCTGTGGGGACTTTGTCACTAGACTGATTCATGTAGAAGGTAGATATACTTCTCCATGTGAAGGGAATTGAGGGATATAAGGAGAAGGTAGGAAAGGGTGAGGAAGTGGATAGCATGTTGAATGGTCAAGAGATTCAAAGGGTTTAATTACCTACTCCTATTTTTTGATGTTCATATAACGTAATACAATCTATTTTTTATCATTTTACAAATCAGGGAATTATTGACTATGCCAGCATTAATTACATATTCCTGAAAGGTGGCCGTGAGTTGCTTTCTTGAACCACTGCTGAAGGAGTTCACACAGTGTAGTTGGTGAGTCAATTCCACGATCTAGACGCAGTGATATGAGACAGTGATATATAGTCCAGAGATTCTCATTCAAAACCCAGTGGTGTTCACAGATGCCAGCTATAACTCTGTGCAGTCCATAAAACAATATCGTCCACAGATTCCCAGTGACTAATCAAAAATTTTCAGAGATAACGTGAAGATAATGTGATTGACATGGTCAATAGGACACTAGTGTCGGCCTTGGACTAGGTCCTAAATGGAAAATTACCGTATGGTAGGAGTCGATGCAATCCATGAGAAGATGGCAAATTAGATTCAAATTTGGCCTGGTAATGGGAGATAGACGGTAATGCAGAGGATTGAGTTTGTGATCAGAAGCCCCTGACCATAGACATAACATGCAGATCAGTGCTAGGACTCTTGCTGTTTGTTATTTACATTAATGATTTTGATAAGAGTTTAGGGGCTATGACTCAGATTGTACATGACACAAAAATGTTGGGGTTGTTGATAATGAAGGGTTGGTCAGATGCTCTAAGATGATAGAGTCACAACCACATAGCACAAAAATACAGTCTTTGGGCCATCATGCCCATGTGTCTGTCTATACTAATCTCGTTTACCAGCACTTGGTCCGTAGCCTACTGTGCCCTGGCAATTCAAGTGCTCATTCAGAAGATCCTTAGACGTTCTGAGAGCTTTGCCTCCAGACTTCAGCTTCCAGATCCCATTCACATCTTTTGCTCATCTTAATCTACGTCCTCTGTCCTGAGACAACTCTGACATGGGATAAGTTTCGTACTATCCACCCTACCTGTGCCTCTCACGATTTTCTAAACCCTGCCTCATCTCATCCTCTCCATGAAAGACAAACTCAGCCTATCTAGTCTTTCCAGATTACTGAAATGTTCCATCACAAGTAATGTCTCCCTCGTGAACAAGAGAAAATCTGCAGATGCTGGAAATCTGAGCAACACACACAAAATGCTGGAGGAACTCAGCAGGCCAGGCAGCATCTATAGGGAAGAGTACAGTCGACATTTCGGGCCGAAACGTCAACTGTACTCTTTTACATAGATGCTGCCTGGCCTGCTGAGTTCCTCCAGCATTTTGTGTGTCTCCCTCGTGAATGTCCTCTGTATCGTCTCCTGTGCAATCATACCCTTCCTATAGGGTGGCAACCAAAACTGCCTAGGCCTAACCAATGTTGAACCAAGAGTCATGTTCTAGAGCATCTAACAAAGGCAAGCATCCCGTACACCTTCACTGCCCTATCTACCTCAATACTCTGGATCACACTTCTATTCATAGTACGTATCCTATTTTTATTTGAACTCACAAAATGCATCATCTCACACTTAAGAATGAAATTAAATCTACCACTATCCAACTTACCAGCTGATCAATGTCATTATGTTACCTAAGACTACTCACCTCACTATCAGCAACATCATGTCACCTGTAAACCTACCTTCTAACATTCCCAAGTAGTTAATACTTAGGACAAATAACTAAGAGTCCCAGTACTGATCCCTGTGGTACGCTGTTGGTCATGGATTTACCATCACAAAAGCAACCCTCCACCATCACACTCTGCCTCTTACTACAAGCAAATTTTTGGACTCAATTTGCCTTCAACCTATATGCTTTACCCTTTTAGACCAGTTCTTCCACGAGGGACCTTATAGGACTAAGTATCCAGGTGAACACTTGAATTCCTAAGCATAGAAGGCTATGCATCAAGTACTGGTAAATGTTATTAAATTAGGTGGTGTTTGATGGTCAACATGGATGGCTTGGGCCAAAGTGGCCATTTCTATGCTGTATGACCCTATGACTATGTTAACCACATCAAGCCCACTACCTTCAACTGCATAATTACCGTAGTTACCATTTGAAAAAATCATTGAAATTAGCCTGAGGAAATCCCTTACAATGTTAACTGTCCCTGATTATCACCTTTCCAATTGTAGATTAACTATCCCTCAGAATTCATCTCCAGTATCTCTCAGTGGGCTCTGATGATTGCCTGTTGCCTGACTGTCTTCCTGACTGCTGGTACCTCATCTGTGGCCAGTAAGGATTCAAAATTCTTCATCAAGGCCACAGCTTATCTTCTCCCTTTCCAATCATAAGAGACAGTCTCTGAGGATTTACTCATCTTTATTCCCGCTAAGACATCTAATATCTCCTTCTTTTTGATCTTAATGTGCCCTAAAATTCAACTCACTGTCCCGACTGAAAACTGCAATGACAGTATCTTCCTCCTTAGTGAAAAGAGTTGAAAAATATTTATTTAAGAGATTGTCCATGTCCGCAAACTCCATGCGCAGACTGCACCCGAGACCCTTTTGGAACAGATTGGTGCTGAACTCTCACAGTACCACTTTTCAAAGATGCCCCGCATCTAGACTTACCAACAAGCAGCTGCTCTCAGTCTCCAGTTTGCCACATTCTGTCTAATGACATTTAAATCTACTGTCAGCTAAATCAGTATCTTAATATCCAAATAATCCATATCTCCTTCTATAACTACTTCGAAACTTACTGTTTTTCATAGACATGGAAACAGAAGTATCTTCCATCCCTTTATAGAGTCATAGAAAAGTAGAGTGCCGGAACAGGCCCTTTGGCCCATCTAGTCCATGCCGAAATCCTGCTCTTTATCCTGTTCCTCCCACTTCCACCTTGCCATTTTCCACTCCTCTCCTCTAAATGCAATTGACAAGTATATGCACAAGCATACCACTGGGCGAAGAGGTCCAAATCCAGCGAAGCTGTCATATGGGACCACAGAGGAGATCACCTGAACAGAAAGTAAGAGTCTGAGTGTTAATCTGCTGGAACCCAAACCTTGCGTTTTACACTAGTGAAGACACTGGTCAATTATTTTGTCATGCTGGTCACGAATTCCACATTATAACTACATTGACCTGAATCAATAACTCTACCTCCTCAGATGCTACTTGATCTGCTGGGCAATTATAGCATTTTTTGTTTTTACGTATGATTTAAAGTAATTGCATAATGTTCTTTTCCAACCAATATAAACAGCTTCTCCTTGTATGGGTGAGGTGCTGGAAGGCTGGAGGTGGCTAATGTTAGGTCTTTATTTATGAAGGGCTGCCAGGACAAGCCAGGGAACACCAGGCCACTGAGCTCAGAGGTGGGAAAGCTACCGGAGGGGATTCTGAGAGATAGGATCGATCTGCATTTAGAAAGACTGATTAGGAATAGTCAGCATGACTTTATGCAAAGGACATCATGTTTCATGAATTTACTTGAATTTTTTCTAAAGAGGTAAGCAAAAGGATTGGCAGGGACAGGGCAGAAGACGTTCTGTACATGAACTTTAGCAAGCCCCCATGGTAGACTGGTTCAGTAGGTGAGATTGCATAGGACTGAAGATGAATTTGCCAATTGGATACAAACTGGCTTAGTGGAAGGAGTCAGATGGTGGTGGTAGAGGGCTGCTAAAAGTTTGGAACCTCCTTTGATAGATAGATAGATACTTTATTCATCCCCATGGGGAAATTCAACTTTTTTTCCAATGTCCCATACACTTGTTGTATCAAAACTAATTACATGCAATACTTAACTCAGTAAAAAATATGATATGCATCTAAATCACTATCTCAAAAAGCATTAATAATAGCTTTTAAAAAGTTCTTAAGTCCTGGCGGTTGAATTGTAAAGCCTAATGGCATTGGGGAGTATTGACCTCTTCATCCTGTCTGAGGAGCATTGCATTGATAGTAACCTGTCGCTGAAACTGCTTCTCTGTCTCTGGATGGTGCTATGTAGAGGATGTTCAGAGTTTTCCATAATTGACCGTAGCCTACTCAGCGCCCTTCGCTCAGCTACCGATGTTAAACTCTCCAGTACTTTGCCCACGACAGAGCCCGCCTTCCTTACCAGCTTATTAAGGAATTCTTTGCTCATTGAATTTGAAATCTTTCAACCCGGGAATTGTTCAAGTCAAATCTGACTGCAGCTTTCTAGAAGTTTGATTCTAATCTCAAAATTAACAGAACTGAATGAATTGTTTCTATTGCAGCTTTGTATCAGTCCAAAGATCCCCACCATTCCCTCAAACATCTTGCATTTTCCAGAGTTACACAATTATATTGTATACTCAGGTCCCTCTGTCCCTGTTCAATCATTTGGTCCATATTGTCTTTTATTCTTTTTGTCAAAATGTATCACTTTGCACTTCTGTGCATTAAATTTCACCTGCTACTTGTTGAAGCATTCAATCAGCCTACCAGGGCTTTTGTAGCCTGTTAATATCCTTGTAATTGTTTAACAGATATCCAAGTTTTTGTTATCTGTATTCACAAAATCAAGTTTTCCTAGAACTGACCCATAGGGAACTGTCCACCTCCAGTTAAAACCCTCTCTTGTTACTTTCTGCCTTTAAGCTAACTTCCTGTCTTTCTTGGAAGTCCTTTGGGATCAGGAATTTCTGCTTCCACTCAAATTCTGTGTGTTCCAGAGTGGGTAATGTGACCAATGTGAGATTGGGACAGGTGAGTGGATTGTTTGAGAGGAGATCTGCTCTTTCCTGCTGTTCTTAAGTGGCTTCCACATTCTCCTGATAAAGAACCTGAAGTTGCCCCTTGTCTTCCAAATGCTCCAGCCATCACGGTCCAGAGATTCCCAAGAAGATAGGATTGTTATACTTTTCTGAGGAATTCCTGGGAACATTTTGAAGCATTTTCTCCCTGAGCTCCTCAGAAGTGTGCTATTGTGATAGTTTAGTATGGAGTGCCTGCTTCCAAAGTCTGGTGTCAGACACACAGATGATGTGGTCCACCAATCTGAATGTAGTTTGGGTCTCTGTGCTGGAGATGCCAGCCTTACATTGGTTTGCTTCTCTTTCCAATAGATTTGCATTCAGTCTTTAAGTCTATGATGCAGCTACATTTAATGCATAGCAACCCTTTAATGCAACAAAACTCAATTTAGCTAACCAATCTTCACCTTGGGATTTTATTGAACACCTTCCGCATGTCAATATAAATAACATCCATTGTGTACCCTTAATCTGCTTCCTCTGTTAACTCGAAAGCACCTGGGTTAGTCAAACGTAATTTCTCTTTAACAAATGCACGATGACTCTTCTCTTATCAACTCAAACTTCTTCAAGTGTCTACTATTGTTTCTCCTTATAATTGCTTCTAAAAGATTTCCCAGATCTGTAATTAAACCTATTGTTTCCTGGAGTGACTCTTCATCCCTTTTTTTGAACAAAGGTAATTTCTAATCTCCTGGCACTTTCCTTTATCTCAAGAGATCACTGGAACTCTTTAATTAACTTCCACTCCCACTGCAAACCCCACCATTGAGGACATCTTCCAAAGGTAATGCCTCAAGGCGGCGGCATCCATCATTAAGGACCCTCGTCGCCTGGGACGTGCCCAATTATCATTACTACCATCAGGGAGGAGCTACAGGAACCTAAAGACCCTCTCTCAACATTTTAGGATCAGCTCCTTCCCCTCTGCCATCAGATAGCTGAGTGGCCCATGAATCCATGAATACCACCTCACTAGTCACCTTTTGCACTATTTATTTATTTTAACATAGTAATATGTTATACCCGCACTGTGCTGCTGCCACAAAACAACAAATTTCATAACAGTGACGATAAACCTGATTCCAAGTCTTTACACCGGACTAGGTGACCTGCTGGTTTCAAACAAAGCCATCCTTTCTCATACCTTATCTGACAAATGTTCACCCCAGCATTAACTCTGCCATCTCTTGTTCTAGCATAGCTTTACCAGACTGCTCTTCCTTGATGTGGACGAGTCCCCATACAGCACCGCAGCACAGCCTCTGGCTCCGTGCTTACGTCACCACACTGACTGACTTGTGAGGTGGATGGGAAGTCGCAGGATGCTCACTACAGGACCCTTTACCCAAACACCAATGTGAGATACTCAAAAGATAAACAAGTACAAGGTGTCCAGTTTGCACCCAGGTCACTCAATGGGGTGAATTGGAGAAACATACTGTGCTTCTTATGAGAAGATATAATTATAATTTACAAACATTCTTATAAGTAAACTGCCATCAATAACTAGAGTATATTGATCAGGTCAGCACCAAATGGGAAATGGACTAACTTTCAGCCCCAAATAAACCACTTACTTTGGACGTTCCCAGGAAGTCCTTGAGTTTCAGTTCATCCACCTCATGTTTGCTAGGTCTGAACACAATCCCCTCAGGCACATCAATTGGCTCAAAGGCGTTTTGGCACTGAAAGAAACAAACAACAGCAATCAACGTCAGCACCGATGGTGACAGCTCGTTCCATATATCCAGCACCCTCAGTGTGAAAAGTTTGCCCCTCAGGTGTCCTCTCATTTTAAATCTATACCCTCCAGTTCGGACTCCTTCACCATTTGGAAAACACTGTGATCATCTATGCCCCACATGATATTTATAAACTTCTATAAGGTCACTCCTTCACCTCTTTTTCTCCAGGGATAACACAACCAGCCCATCCAGTCTCTCCTTATACCTGCAGCCCTCCAGTCCCAGCAGTGCAGTGTGAATCTACAGCCTGTCCAACTTAATCATGTCCATCCTACAGCACAGCGGCCAGAACAGCATGCAAAGCTCCAACTATAGTGTCACCAGCGATTTGTACGGTTGTATTAATTGTACGGCTGAACTTAATGCCCTGACTAATGAAAACAATTGTGCCAAATGCCTTTTTCCGCAGCCTGTGTTGGCACTCTCACAGAACTATGTCCCTATACCCTTAGATCTGGATGTTTCTTGACAACACTTCCCAGGGCTTGGTCATTTACTGTGCAAGTCCTGCCCTGGTTTAAGTTCTCAAAAAGCATCACTAATATCTCCCCGCTGTTCCCTTGCCCACTTTCCCAGCTGACTAAGATTCCATTGTAATCTAATACAACCCTCTACACCGTCCAATAGCCCAACAATTTTGATGTCATCTGTTATCTACATTCTTACCCAAATGTTTAATATGTGAGAACAAAACAGGAGATATCGCTGATTCCTTTGGCACACCACGAATCACAGGCTAAAAAAAACAGCACTCCACTGCCTCCTACCACCAAAATAGTTTTGTATCCAATTGGATTTGTTTGTTCTCAACAAATGGACCCAGCCTACCATGCATTACCTTATCATAAGCTTTGCTAAAGTCCATGAAGGAATGTCTGCCACTATGGCCTTGTAAGTATTCTGAGTCACCTCTTTAAAAAGCTCAATTAATTTCATGTGATGTTTTTCCCCCACACACAAAGCCACACTGTTGATGCCTAATTGATTGTTGGTACACTATCCTGCTTAATTGAGGCAGAACAGCTTCTAACTAGCATCAGTCATGTGCACGCATGGCCGTTAGACATTACACTGTGCTTAGAGCAATCAGTTTTTAAACAGAGTCAGTTGTTTGTATTAGTGTTTAAAAAAAACCCAGTGATTTTGTCACCGATAATAGGCAAGAAATAAGCAGTAAGACAATTAGGAACTGTTTAGCTCACCAGTTTCAAGCACTGAGACTTGGAGATGCCTGAAATGGCTGGGAGTGAAAATGAAATTATTCCACTACTTCATCAACTTAATCATCTTGAATGTTACAATGAAAATGAAGATTTGGAGGATTCAATTGTCTAAAGTATTGTATAAAGACAGTCCATTATCTGCACTGATTTTGTTTATTACAGTCAATCTACAGAATACAACAGGTGAATTCTGCTGTCAATATCTATTAGGACCTAATATACAATTCTATTGAACAGTAGAGGTATTGGTAATGTTCTAATTTGTTCTGTATTTCATTTAAACAAATAGATTGTTACTCAGTTAAATGACTGATTGTTTTTTTATATACCTTTTAACCTTTTCCATGAAACTTTGAATGGTTTCATGGCAGCTGTTTCATTGGGCCAAAATGTACTCGTCCCAATGTGCCCAGAATCCCACTGTAATAATAAAAAATAAATAATAAATATTCTGAACATGGGTTGTGATGTCATTGGAAGTGAGTCCATAGGTTGTGGAATCAGTTCAGTGTTGGGGTGAATGAAGTTATCCACTCTGGTTTAACAAGCTAATGTTTGTTCCTAATCCTTGTGATGTGGGACCTAAAGCTCCTGTACCACCTTCCTGATGGCAGAAGCAGGAAGAGAGCATGGCCGGATAGGGAGGGGGTCGTTAACAGACCACTGGTACACTCAGCCTTCACTAGATGTCCACTAGGATCCGGGTATAAAAGCTACAGTTCACATCGTTCAGCTGTTTTGAGATTACCAAGCAGTTCATTTTATGCGCTCAGGTGAACATAGTAAGCATAGGTCAGGTTTTGTTTTTGAGGTTGTAACTAGGAGGTAAACCAATGGATGTCACTTCTTTGGAACTCTGATAAAGTACCACGGAAAAACAAATAAACTCTCCGGCTTCCAGCCAGGTAGAAGTATTGATTATAACCGAGGTTTCGATGACAAACTCTGCCATTTCGTCAAGGATGATGTCTGGGCATGTCTAGTCTGGTGGTATTTATACCCCCATAGTCCATCCCTCCTGATTGGTTAGTCCTTAGCCAATCAGGTTTTCACTCTCCCACATCGTCTACAATCAAATTCCAATTCTTACTTAGAGCGAGACCCTCGTCTTTGTTAAAGTTCTTTTCCTCAAGTTTTGCTCTAACTAAGAACTGGAATTCGATTCTAAACAAGGGGGAGGGCAGAAATCTGACTGGATGAGGACTAACCAATCAGGAGGGACGGAATGTGGAGATATAATTACCACCAGACTAGACTTACCCAGGCATCATCCCTGATGAAATGGCAGGGTCTGTCATCAAAACGTCAGTTATGATCGATAACCGTACTCAGCTGGAAGCTCATGAAGAATTTATTCATTGTTTATGCTGGGAAAGCACTAGATCCTTTTTTCACTTACCACAGAAGAAAATATGAAAGAAAATTGAAGTGCATAGTATTGGGGTAATTCACCAACATGGATTGAAGATTATTTACTGGGCAGAATACTGTATAAGAACAACAAAAGCTATTTTCAGGAGATGAATTTGTGACCAGTCAGCTATTGCAAATATTGGTGCTGGGCTTCCAACTGCTTACTATCACAGAAGGATGGATTCCAAAGGACAAATACAACAAAGGGAATCTCTGATGGGATGACGTGAGGGTTGCCATGGGGATACACCATTGAAGGAATATGCCGAGGGAGTTGAGAGAGTGAACAAAAACATAGAAACTTAAAAGCTGGAAGAGGACTGTGGGAGAAAGAGATATACAAACAAAGGAATATAAAAGCTGTGAAATGCAGATCTGAGTAATGTCTCCTCTCCAGAGGAGTGAGAAACGCTGGGTTACTGTCACTGATGGACAGTCTACAGAAGAAACTAGCCAGTTCTGAAGGCAGTTTGAGGAAGTGTGTCACAAGGACTCAACAATTTGATATTGAGTCTGAAAGACTGCAACATGCCCACGTGGAAGATGAGGTGCTGCTCCTCATGGGAGGTGGGGGGGGGGGCAGTTAAAGTAAGTGTCAGGCAACAGTGTAAGGGCCAAGAAGCCCTTATGGACCAAATACAGGTGGTACATGTGGCAGCCACCCAAGCTACATTTGCTTTCTCCAGTTTAAAGGAGGCCACATTGTGAACTAGCATTATTCCATGGGGATATAGACAGGTTAAGTGAAAGGACAAAGACTGGGCCTGGGCATTGTTGAAATGGAATCAGTGAATGTTAATGTGCAGTGTTATTAGAAAGGCAAACAGTATGTTAGCCTTTGCTGTGAGAGATGGGTGAGATGGACACAGAGTCTATAGAATTGAGACAAAGGGGCATCAACTTTATGGACCCTGTACAGATTACAGAAGCAAATCAGGGTGGTTAAATCTCCAGGGCCTGACAAGGTGTTCCTTTGGACTCTATGAGAGGCAAGTGCAGAAATTACCGGGGTCCAAGCAAGATATTTAAATCATCCTTGGCAACAGGAGAGGTAACAGAGGATTGGAGCGTAGCCAGTATTGTTCCACCATTTAAAAAGACTCTAAACATAAACCAGGAAATTAAAGGCCAGTGAGTCAGATATCAATTGTGGGAGTTGTTGGAAGGTATTTTGAGGGACCAGATATATAAGTATTTGGACTGATTAAGGATAGTCAGCATGGCCTTGTGTGTGTGAGGTCGTGTCTAACCAATCCTAAAGAGTTTTTTGAGGAAGTTACCAGGAAAGTGGATGAGGGCAAGGTAGTGGATAGTGTCTACATGGACATTAGCAAGGCATTTGACAATGTCCCGCAAGGGAGGCTGGTCAAGAAGGTTCAGTCACTCTGCATTCAAGATGAGATAGTAAATTGGATTAGACATTGGCTTTGTGGGAGAAGCCAGAAAGTGGTAGTAGAGGGTACCTCTCTGACTGGAGGCCTTGTGACTAGTGGTGTGACACAGGGATTGGTGCTGGGTCCATTGTTTGTCATCTATATCAATGATCTGGATGATAATGTGTTTAACTGGATCAGCAAAGTTGTGGAGATTGGAGATGTGGTGGACAGTGAGGAAGGCTATCATGGTTTGCAGTGGGATCTGGACCAGCTGGAAAAATGGGCTGAAAAATGACAAATGGAATTTAATGCAGCCAACTGTGAGGTGTTTCATATTGGTAGGACCAACCAGGGTAGGTCTTACACAGTGAACGATAGGGTACCAAGGAGTGTGGTAGAACAAAGGGATCTGGGAATACAGGTCCATAATTCATTGAAAATGCATTACAGGTACATAAGGTCGTAAAGAAAGCTTTTGGCACATTGACCTTCAAAATCAATGTATTAAGTACAGGAGATGGGATGTTACGTTGAAGTTGTATAAAATGTTGGTGAGGCCTAATTTGGAGTATTGTGTGGAGTTTTGGTCATTTACCTATGAGCAAGATGTAAACAAGGTTGACAGAGTACAGAGAAAATTTGCCAGGATGTTGCCAGGTCTGGAGTACCTGAGTTATAAGGAAAGATTGAATAGGTTGGGGTCCTAATAAGGGGTCTCAGCCCGAAACATCAACTGTACTCTTTTCCATAGACGCTGCCTGGCCTGCTGAGTTCCTCCAGCATTTTGTGATTGTCGCTTGGATTTCCAGCATCTGCAGATATTCTCTTGTTTGTGATAGGCAAAGGCTGTATTCTTTAGAATGCTGAAGACTGAGAGGAGGTTTGGTAGAGGTATATAAAATTATGAAGGTATAGATAGGGTAAATGCAAGCAGGCGTCTTCCACTGAGGTTGGGTGGATCATGGGGTAAGAGTGAAAGGTGAAACGTTCAAGGGGAACTTAACAGGAAACTTCGTCAGTCAGACGGTCATGAGAGTGTGGAATGAGCTGCCAGCACAAGTGGTGCATGCAAGCTTTACTTCAAAGTTTAAGAGAAGTTTGGATAGGTACATGGTTTGTAGAGATATGGAGGGCTGTGGTCCCAGTGCAGGTTGATGGGAGTAAGCAGTTTAAATGTTTTTGGCATGGACTAGATGGGCCGAAGGGTCTGTTTCTGGGCTGTACTTCTCTGTGACTCTAGTGAGTCAATAAAATAGAGTAACTGGTGTTGAAGGACAAGAGCTTGTTAGAATGGTGGTTCATGCATAAAGGGCTGCTGCTTCTACTGTACGTCTTACTTTCTCATGTTAGTTTTAAAGCTAAATTCAGTCCCTACAAAAGGTCCCAACATGAAATATCCACTCCATTTCTCTTTCCACGGGTGATGCCTGACCTGCTGAGTGATGAGCGTTTTCTGTTTTTATTCCAGATTTCCAGCATCAACAGATTTTAGATTTTCACTTTATAAAATCGATTTCCAGCTCCATGATTGCTCTCATTACACTGCCGTGTGACAAACAAATCACCCAATAAAGGAACTGTGGTACTGTCCGAGGATCTGGGGAAGGGGCTAGCAGCTGTGGATGATGTTCTGGACTGTGGTCGTGAGCGTGGACCAGGAGCATTTCAGTGGCAGTGCCACAGTAAAGGCTGGAGCACTGACAAACACCATCAACTGGAGGTGGGTGGCCAGATTCTTCCTGACTTCACAGGAGCAAACCTTCAGCCATAAATGCCGGAAGCACTCAGCAGATTAGGCAGCATCGTGGAAAGTGAAACAGAGTTAATGCGTCAGGTTGCTGCCTGACCCGCTCAGTACTTTGAGCACTTTCTGCTTTTAGATTTCAGATTCCTAGCCTTCATCCGCTGCCACACAATCCAAAGTACAGCGGACAGCGCTGGACACAGCAGGGGCGACGGAGCCAACCTTGCTGCGGAACTGAAGACCGAGGCTCCAGAACCAGCTTGACCTCTATCCAGGATGCGTCAGTACGGTTACAACGCTGGCATCCACCCAACAACATAGAAAATGAAAAACGCGGTGAATAAAATCACCACTAATTACAGACTGCTGTCAAGGCAATTTGCAGTGGCCTGTTTGCATAACAACCTCTGGAATGCAGGAGGAAACCAAAGCACCTGAGGGAAACCCACACAGTCATAGGAGGAGTGAGCAAACATCGCGGGAGGTCAGGACTGAACCCAAGATACTGGAGGTGCTTGGGAGCAGCACTAACTACCGTGACCCCTTTCAAATGACCGTGCTTTCATAGCCTGCTCATCGGTGCCTAGTTTTGGATTCTGCGGGATCCAAACCCCGTGATGACCGAGGAGCAACTACGGATTCAAATTCATTTATTATCGAAGTACGTATGTGGTATACAGCCCTGAGATTCGTCCTCCCACAGATATCTAGGAAACAAGAGAAATCCATGGAAGCCATTCAAAGAAAAACACCAATTCCCCCCCACCCCAACATGCCAATGAACCAACGAACCAAATTCCAGTCATCAAGGCGGGATTTTGCTGCCTGTGGTAAAACTGAAGTAATTGAGCTTCACACCAAAAGCAGCCCAGTAGCTGGTGTCATATATCGTACTAAAGAATATGGTTATGATTGGGAGGCCAATATCGCAGTCGTAGCAGCTTCAACAGTTACCCTTGAGAACGTGAGCTGCCTCTGTGAGTCTAAATCCTTTCTTAAAGGCAGCTCATACTCTCAAGGGAAACTGTGGATGAGCAGTAAGCGCTGGCCACATCCTAGAAGCCTGGATCCCAAATGTTTGTGTTGTTTTAGGAATCATAAAAAGCAAAGGCTACAGATTTTGAAGCAGATGCACACACAGGCTGTGCTTACCTCTGGGACCCTAAGTGGGAGTTCAGATAAGAACAACAAAGTATAACTCAAATCTCTGGCTTGAACTGGGAAGGTAAATTATATAAAAAATAAACTGTGCGGGTATTTCAATTAAGGCAACAAGTTAACTAGCATTTACAGAGGAGAAACACAATTTCTTAAGGAGAAAAAGCTGAAAATTATTGTTTGCAATTCCAACAATATGCAAAAACTTCAGGATACTCATGAGTTTGTGGGGATCTCGTGCACCAGGAATTCACCCGTTGGCTGAGAGCAGGATTTCAACCGTACAAGTGAGCTCCAGGAGTCAGCGAAAGCGGAAGGGGAGCAGGACTGTGAGGTTCAGGAAGTGGCCATCCTGCAACTTCGGAGTTCAAGACAGCAGGTCTGTGACCGTCTGAAAGGGCAGAAAGACACTGGTGGGGTGGTGACACTTTGAAACACAGCAATCCTTTGGAGACACAGACCCCAAGGGGGACTGCAGCAAGAGATGAATGCAGAATTCACAGAGATCCCATTGGTTGGGAGACAGATGGGTGTTTCTCTAGCCACCAACATGGGTCTTCCATGGGGAATCATCTCCCAGGTGTCAGAGTTTAAAAGAGAGACAAGGGAATGCAGGTGCTGGAATCTGGAGCACTGAGCAATCTGCTCGAAGAATTAGCAGGTTGAACAGCATCTGGGGGAGGAAAAGAATTGTTGTCACTTCAGGTCGAAACCCTTCATCAGGACATTCGGTACAAAGGAGCCAAAAGTCAGAACCAATGAATATTGAAAAGAGTTGTGAAACTACAAACTGTTTTCAGATAACAGGGAGGAAGTGGAAAGATATGATCTTGCATGTAGTAATCACTGGATCATTCTTACTACTGCGTAAAGGACTGGACTGGGCATTCAACGTTTTGGGGTAGCAGGTGGTCAGAAAAAGTGAAAAGGAGATGCAACAGCAATACTGACTAGGGAAGACAGCTGGAGATCAAGTGGAGAATCCTCTAGGATGGAGTTAAGACAGAAGAGTTAGTAGCAAGGATTGGCCACAAGCATGCTTTGCTTTCTAATACAATCAGAAAAGATTGGATATTAACTTCAGCTCCACATTCCTGTCTATCCATATTCTTTAAATCACTTTGCTGTCAACCTTCCAAACTGCTCGATGGGAAACATTCACTTCCTGCAGTCGCCACGGTGGGGGTGATGATTGCAGGTGGCACTTCCGCCGCTCTTCAGCACACCGTACGACTGCTGACTCGCTGTTTCAGGGAGTGGCAGAAATACCACGATGAACAAATGTGATGCCGGTGAAGTCTAACAGTACCCGCGCTAATGGCAAACTGGTATAAACCATTATTGCTTATGGCAAGAAGGGGCAGTCACTAGCTGAGCCACTTCAGCCATCCACCGAGCTGCCTGTAAACATCCTACATAACCACCTACTGATTTCCTCACTGACCGTCCCAAGTCAGTAGAGACTCCTCCACACTCACCATAAGCACACGTGCACCACGAGGCTGCATGCTTAGCACACTGCTCTACTCGCTCTATACCCTATGATTGTGTGGCTAAGTACAACTCCAATGCCATATTTAACTTTGCTAACAACACCACTGGTTGAATGGAGCCACAACAACCTCTCACTCAATGTCAGCAAGACTGAAGGGCTGATTATTGATTATAGGAGGCAGAAGCTGGAGGTCCTCATTAGGGAAGAGAGATGGAGAGGGTCAGTAACTTTAAGTTGCTTGGTTATCATTTCAGGGCATCTGTTCAGGAAGCAGCAGGTATGCGTCATTGCAAAGAAGGCATGGCAGCACCTCTACTTTCTTAACAGTTTTTAATAGATTCAGCACATCACCAAAAACTGACAAACTTCTATAGGTGCACAGTAGAGAGTATTCTAAAAGGCTGTATCGTGGCCTGGTATGGAAGCAACAATGCCCAGCAACATAAAAGTCATCAGGAGGTGATGGATACGGCCCAGACCATCACAGGCAAAACCCTTCCCATCATTGAGCACATTTACAAGGAGCACTGCCACAAGAAAGCAGCATCCATCATCAAAGACCCCCACTATCGAGGCCATGCTCCCCTCTCACTACTACCATCAGACAGGGGCTAGTGGAGCCTTGGGTCCCACACCACCAGGTTCAAGAACAGTTATTAACATAGAAACACATAAAACCTACAGCACAATACAGGCCGTTTGGCCGATAAAGTTGTGCCAAACATGTCCCTACCTCAGAAATTACTAGGCTTACCTATAGCCCTCTATTTTACTAAGCTCCATGTACCTATCTAAAAGTCGCTTAAAAGGCCCTATCATATCTGCCTCTGTTGCCGGCAGCCCATTCCACGCACTCACCACTCTCTAAGTAAAAAACTTACCCCTGACATCTCCTCTGTACCTACTCCCCAGCACCTTAAACCTGTGTCCTCTTGTGGCAACCATTTCAGCCCTGGGGAAAAAGCCCCTGACTATCCACATGATCAATGCCTCTCATCATCTTATACACTTCTATCAGGTCACCTCTCATCCTCTGTCGCTCCAAGGAGAAAAGGCCAAGTTCACTCAACCTATTCTCATAAGGCATGCTCCCCAATCCAGGCAATATCCTCGTAAATCTCCTCTGCACCCTTTCTATGGCTTCCACATCCTTCCTGTAGTGAGGCGACCAGAACTGAGCACAGTACTCCAAGTGGGGTCTGAGCAGGGACCTATATAGCTGTAACATTACCTCTCAGCTCCTCAATTCAATTCCACGATTGATGAAGGCCAATACACCATACGCCTTTTTAACCACAGAGTCAACCTGCACAGCTGTTTTGAGCATCCTATGGACTCGGACTCCAAGATCCCTCTGATCCTCCACACTGTCAAGTCTTACCATTAATACTATATTCTGCCATCATATTTGACCTACCAAAACGAACCACTTCACAATTAACTGGGTTGAACTCCACCTGCCACTTCTCAGCCCAGTCAATTATCCTACAACTAACAGGCTCTTGAATCAGTGTGGATAACTTCACTCACCATTACTCTGAACTGATTCTACAACCTATAGATTCACTTTCAAGCACTCTTTACAAATCATGTTCTCAGTATTATTTTCATTTGCACTGTTTGTCCTCTTTTCCATATTGGTCGTTTATCAGTCTTTGTCTATGTCTGGTTTTATTTGTTCCTGTAAGTGCCTGCAAGAAAATGAATTGCAAGGGAGTACGCGGTAATGTATATAGTACATATTTTGATATTAAATTTGCTTTGAACTTTTGTCTGCTCCACCACAAGAAGCAACTCTCCATCACTTGAGTGCAGTCACCTAACAAGCACTGAATTGATGTAGTCAGCAGGCAAAGACACAGGTTTTTTATGGGTTAGATATACAGGGTTCATCCAGCTGTTTTCCTTGTTCATGGCCTGTCCTCAAGGACAAACTGAGAAGATCAACAATGGATGGAGGATAACATGGGACCTTTATTACTAGACAGATTCAGGATTGTCTTTTCTGGCAATCATGTCTGTACGTGTGACTGAGAGCCTACTTTCCTGATGCATTTCAAAACTCGCTCGGTCTGTGGGCAAAAGTGTGCACTTTCCACTAATGACCAGTTCACTATGGAGCCTTGATGTGTCAAGCCCCGCCCTCTCTGGAAACACCACCCTCCCTCAGCTCTAGTTGTCCGTACCACATATCGCTCATGCCTCAAGGAGGTGGAGGTGACTTGCCCCTTGTGCAGGTAGATGACCTCCATTGGGTCATGAAATACAGCTGTGCTTTGTAAGCAGAGTCATGGTGTGAGCATCACCACATCCATCCTCCTGAAACACAAATCCAGCCTGAGTTACTCCAACCATTCTTGTGCATCCTGTCCCTCCCCTCCAATGCTTGCCTAAAGCAACCTCCCACTCCAAAATCTATTCTCCATCTCCTCCTCCGATGCTCCGGACCACACAGCACCTGGATTCGCGGTCCTGCATCACACATACTGTAACTTCCCTCCAACGTCCACCTTTTGATCTTCTCTTTGTTCTCGCACATCTTCAATCCTACCATCTCTGAACGACTTGGCCCAGACCACTTCCTCAACTCATTTCTACACTGCCTCTTATCCCTTCACCCCCACTCACATTGCCCCCGATTCAGCCTCTCACCATGTCCCCACATCCTGAGTATCACAGCTACTCTGTCCTCCCCGACATCTCACCATGAGCTGCCACTCTCAGCCCGATTCTTGGTGCACACACCTTATCCATCTTGACGTGCACACTCAGCACATTCAACTACCTTCACCCAAACGCCCTGGTCATTGTTCATCAGTAAATCCTCAGGTCGACTTACCTTCACCTTGGAAAGTGCACTGTCCAGCTTAGCATTGCTGCCCAAGGGTTTCATACGCACTGCATCTGCCAGTGTCTGCTGGGCCTCTGCCCATTGACCGAGTCTACAGTAAACCACAGCCATGTTGTATAGAACCTGTGGAAAAATAACAAGTTTACCCTCACCTTGTAGCCACATGCTCAGGCACAACTCTCAGTCCGCAGTTTTCTACTGTTACGGACATTTCTGGAATTTGGTTATAAAAGAAGAGGATTCCTGCATTTTCATGAACTGGTAATAGATTATGATGGGGCATTCTGTGATTTTCTGGGAGGGTTGTAGAGAATTGAGTACACTGTGACAGAAGGAGTCCATTTCTCTTTAAAAGGCTAACCTAAATAATTCCAAAAATCATGATGCATCCCAATAGCAACGTTAATCTTCTACTTCCCCCAATATGCTTAAGGAGTAGTTTCTCCACAGTCCACGTTGGCAGAAACAGCTCTAGTTCCATCACACTGAGCACCAGCAATCCTCCACCACCCTCCCCCCCCCCCCCCCCCCCCCCCATTGCTGGAGCTGCTGCCAGTGTCTGCTGGGCCTCTGCCCATTGACCAGTTAGGAATACCCACTGCTGTTCATACCGCTGATGCGTGACTGTACTGGTAGATCCACTTCAACCCAAATCATCAAGTTCACTGATGGCACAACAGTGGTTGACCTCATCAAGGACAACGATGAGAAAGATAGAAGGTAGAGGGGCTGGTAGAACGGTGCAAGCATGATAATTTGAGTCTTGACGTGGTCAACACCACAGAGATGATCATGGACTTTAGGAAGGTGTAGGCTGGCACATAAATGGCTCCTCTGTGAAGAGAGTCAGGAGCACCAAGTTTCTGGGAGTGTACATGACAGATGATCTCACCTGGTCCCTCAACACCACCTCATTAGTCAAGAAAGGACAGCAGCATCTCCACTTCCTGAGAAGATTGAGGTGAGTGAGCCCATCCTCCATTGGAACCAATTTTTACAGGAGCACCATCAAGAGTGTCCTACCCAGCTACATCAATGTCTGGTAAGGAAATTGCAGGCATCTCATCATTATACTGTTTACTTTTTAAACTAGTGTCATAAATGCACCTTATTGTCTGTGGCAATGTTAGTTCATGTGTTGTGTGCGTGAGTTATATTTACTGTGCTGTGTACCTTGGTCCTAAGGTATGTTGTTTCATTTGGCAATGTATAATTGAATGACAATAAACTGAACTTGACCTTGAAGGCCAATGTGCTTAAAAGGTCTCTTTACAACCCTGCCTACCAGTGATGCCACTTCCAAGGAATTATGGATCAATATTCCCAAGTCCCATTGTTCTACGGGAAACATATTGTTTGAGTCCCCAAGGAAAATCCCACATCTGGGCTGCTACATCTAGAGTGGACCCGATCATTTCAATTTGTTACCAATTATAACAAGCCCATGCCCATCAAAAGGAAGTTAAAGAGAAAATTACATGTGAAATACAGTTGTTCTTTTACCTCCCAGGAGTGCAGTTTGTGTCTAAGTCCAAGCTGGGTGTAGTCGATCACTGAATGACCTCGTAAGTTGGTCAGGGCATGTCTAAAATCTCCCTCTGCCTCATCAAACCTGAGGTTCAAAAAGAAAGGTGAGACTGCACATGCAAAAAAGATAACTCATAGAACAGAGGAGTGACTCCAGACTCAAGCGAAGAGCAAGGGAGTAAATCCAGATGAATGGAAGGGGATCACGAATGACTCCTAATCAAAATGCAGGGAGATGGAGGGATTCCATGTTAAAATATAGGGAGCCAAACACTTGTATAGCGGGTACTGCCCATGTTGAGTATGGTGTGTGGCTCCCTATACAGTACACTGTCACATCAAACATTTCAAGTACAGATTCAAGGTGCAACGAACATTTCACTTTTCAAATTCCTTCATACTTTCCTAGGGTTGGTACGGCGTGCCTGACATACAGAGCACTGTTCCACCACAGAAGATTCTGCAGGGGTAGGGTAACATGAGATGGGGTTTCACTTACATGATGACGTTTTCGCTTAAGCATTTTAGTGCATTTTTGGTGTTGAGGTTTTGGAGTTTCATAAAATGTGTTACGGGCTCCTCACTTTGTTTTATTTGCAAAAACCTACAGATGTTAGTGTTGTTCAAGCTGTTATAGGCAGAGCATGCTTAGGGCTAACTGCAATAGACAATTGCTGACAGGCTGCAGTGTGCATCCTAAAGTGTTCCAGATAGCACCTGCACACTGAAGTGTTGTACACAGGATGTGGTGTACTAAGACAACTATATGAGATCATTCTTACCCTCGACCAATGACCCCCTCCTGTTAGACTGTTTGAGGTAATTTGTTTTTTATTCTTTCTTACTTCTCTTCTAATATTATAATGCTACTGTGACACTGTAATTTCCTTTGAGGTCAGTAAAGTGCCTATCTATCTTATCATTGAGTTCAGAGGCACTCTGCAAGATTTCAAGACAAGGATGAATACACTTCACACCTGCCCCCCCCCCAGCTGTACATATACACACACACACACACACACACACACACACACACACACACACACACACACACACACACACACACACACACACACACACACACACACACACACACACACACACACACACACACACACACACACACACACACACACACACACACCATTCATTTGAAAGTTGTTGGTATTCTGGGAAAGGGCCAGCCTGTCAACAATTTGTGTTTGTTCTGCCTCAGATTTACGTTTTTAACCAATTAACAATGGAAGAATGTTCAAAGAAATTCATTGTTAATTGTTTTTATTTTTAACTTTTTGAGATGCTTTGATTCTTTTTATATGCACCTAATTATCAGTCATAACAATGATGACAGAGACTATGACATAGAGTGTGGCCCCAATATTATTTCAGCAGTTTCTCGTTACCAACATCATCTCTCTCTGGGGGATACTGTTAAATGCTGAACCATATATGACCTTGAGTTTCTAGTTGCCACACCAACCTCTGAAATCCTCATGCACATCTCTACCACTTCTAGACTTTGACTATTCCGTTGTTCTCTTCACAACCCCTCCCCCACACCCATCTCCCATAAATTTGCCTATCCAAATGTCTGCTACTCACATCCCCTTTCTAACCCCCCACCTCAGTCTCTGAACCAACAACACCAGTCCAGTTCAATGTACAGGTGGTGGAAATCACCCTACACACTACCCCAGTGCCAGCGTTAGGACAAGAGAAAACTGAGGAGCACCATCTCCTTCTAACTTCCACGACAATCTCAGCAGCCCAATGCCTGCCAGAGGTATTTTCTTACATGTTCAGTCGCAGATAAACCACACCTCTCTGGAAGAAGCAGATTGCCAGTCGCTCATCTTTGGCTATGGTTAGGTCAAAAGCCTGCAGGGAAACAGCAAAAATGTTAGCCAGTGGATGTAAAATCATCACAATGGTTATAATCCATAGATCAGTTTCAGCTCTTATGGTACAAGACCAAAGTCTCACCCTGTACTCCTTAAACCCACCTCCTTGTGCCAATGACCATGCCTCTTCACTCCTACAAAGTCCCCACAACCACTCACTCATTTCCTAACATCTCACTGCTACCCTCTCCCTCCCATTTCACACCATTCACCTGCACCCTCTTGATCACCACCTCTTTCTTACATATTTCCCAATGCACCTCATGCAGCCAGTTACAGAGGTTCTAACAGACATCTTTAACACCTGTCTGGAATAGTCCACTATCCAATTGGGAATCCAGGTGCCCAACACGGCAACAGTAACCTTCCATCTAGTGGCACTGATCTCACCAAAGGGGAAATGCTTTGAGCAGCTGGTTATGGATCACATTGAATTCCATCTTCCTGCTACACTGGACCTTTTCCAGTTCATTTATCACTCAGATTGGTCCACTAATGAAGCCACAGTTTCTGCACTCCACTCCGTCCTGTTCCACCTGGAAATGGAGCCTCATAATGCCAGGATGCTGTTTATCGACTTCAGATTGGCATTTAATGCCATCTTCCCTCAGAAGCTGGTGGGTAAACTGTCCTCACTGGATCTCAAAACTTCTCCCTGTAAATGGATCCCTAACTTTTTGAAAGAAAGGCCATAGACAGTCCATGTTGGCAGAAACATCTCCAGCTCCATCACGCTGAGCACCAGGTCTGTGTGCTCCGCCCACTGCTGTTCACGATGTCGAAACATGACTATACTGATAGATCCAGTTCAAAATGAATCATCAAGCTCCCCGATGACATAACAGTGGTTAGCCTAATCAACAACAATGACGAGGCGGCATACAGAGAGGGTAGAGCTGCTGGTGGATGGTGCAAGCATCTCTGTGGACAAGTGATGACTTTGGACTTTAGCAAGGTTCAGGCTGACCATACCTCACTGCACATACACTGTGAAGAGAGTTTGGAGCACAGGTGTCTGAGAGTGCACCTAACACTTGGTCCCTGAACACCACATCTTTGGTCAAGAGAGCACAGCAGAGTTTTTCCACCTCCTGAGGAAATTGAGGTGAGTGAGGCTTCACTCCTCTCCCATTCAAACCAATTTTTTACACCAGCACCATCAAGAGTGTCGTGAGCAGCTGCATTACCATCTGGTACGGGAATTGTAAGGTATCTGACCACAGGACCCGACAAAGGATTGTGAAGGTTGCTGAGAGGATCATCAGGGTCTCTCGTCCACCCATCAGAGATGCTTATCCGGGACACACAGGGCCTTAGCATTGTCAGTGATCCCTCCCACCTGTCCAAAAATCTCTTTGATGCCCTACTGTCAAACAGGAGGTAGTGTAGCATTAGGACAAAAACTGTTAGGATAGGAAGCAGCTTCTTTCCCCGTCCGTGAGACTACTGATCTCCCTGCCACCACCCAGGTCTCATCATGCGTGAAGCACTAGTAGCATTACACCGTTTACTTTTTAACTTGTGTCATAAATGCGCCTCATTATTTGTTGAATTACTTGTGGTAATATTACTTTTATATGTTATGTGTATGAGTTTTATGTATTGTATTGTGCACCTTGGTCCGGAGGATCATTGTTTCATTTGGCGGTATACATGTGTATGATTGAATGACAATAAACTTGAACTTGTTTCTGCCTCACTCTCCCCTGCGGTGCTCTCCCCTAACCCATGCCACCATGTTACATCACCTACTTAGAATGTCACTGAGTAATGTATCCTTTCTGTCTCCAGCTTTCCCAATCTCACACCTGTTATGCCCCCATGTCCTCGCACCCTTCTCCATGTCTCCAATCCTTTGTTCCAATCACCATCAAGCCATGCCTACCCATTTTCTTCCCTGCCCCCTCACCAAGTAGACACAAGCCCTCTGCTCTATATTATACTCTTCACAAGTCATCTCACCCAACCATGCAATCACCCCACCCTCTCCATTCCAGATCTCTCTCTTGCCTCTAATCTCCCTAAACTCCTGCAATAGTTCTCCATAGGCAGTTGCCTTTCTCTAATTTTCTACCAAAAACTCATAACATCACCACTCTCTGATTCTTCACCCCATGGAATAATCTATGCTGAGCTTTGAGTACCCATCCATACTAATCCCATTCACCAGCACATGGTCTATAGCCTTCTATGCCTTGTGGTTCAACACTCATCCAGATCCTTAAAGGTTGGAAGAATACCTGCTTTCATCACCCTCTTATGCAGAGGCCCAGATTCTAATCACCCTCTGGGTGAGAGAGTCCTTCCTCAGATGCCCTCTGAATATATCATTTAACCAAAATCTTTGCTCTGTGGAAAAGCTTCCTAGTGTCAACTGCATCTATGTTCATTATTTTTCTATATCTCCATAACATTTCCCCCAACCTCCTTGGTTGCAAGAAAAACAAATGCTGCTAATCCTGTTTCTTCCCACTTCTACAAATGGATAAGGCAGCATTGAAGGCATCGCACCAAGCTATTCCTTGGAAATGAGAGGGCTGAATGATCACGAGAGGCCCTACATTCCTTGGAGTTTAGAAGACAGAGGGGCGGCCTTAAGAGACACTGAGTATTCCAAGGGGCTTGACAGAGTAGATGCTGAGATGTTTTCACCAGTGGGAGAACTTCAAAGGAGGGGTCACAGTTTCAATTATGGGACGGGCCGCTTAAAGCAGCTATGTACAGAAATGTCTTCTCACAATGGTGAATATTTGGAATCTCCACCCCAGAGTTGTGGAGGGTAAATCATTGGATGTATTTGAGAAGCACGTAGGTACTATACATTATTGAAAGACTGGGGAGTTGGAGGCCATGGAGAACTTGCACAGAAGACGTCAAGGCCAGTAGGAGGGGTGATTGATAAGTTTATGGCCTAAGGTAGAAGGAGTCAATTTTAGAAAACCTAGCACATTTATTTTTCAACATAGTCCCCTCCTACATTTACACACTTAGTCCAGCGGTCGTGGAGCATACGGATCTTGGACCTCCAGAAAGTGTCCATAGCAGGGGTGATTGATACGTTCGTGGCCTAAGGTAGAAGGAGATGAGTTATACAGCTCTTGTTACATGCACGTGCAGTTCAACTCTTTGAGTGATTATGCAGAAAGTTTGATGTTAATAAGTCATTGGGGTGATTGATAAGTCTGTGGCCTAAGGTAGAAGGAGATAAAGGTATACAAAATTATGAAGGGTATAGATAAGGTGAATGCAAGCAGGCTTTTTCCGCTGAGGTTGGGTGAGACCAGCCTTCTGCACAATAATCCAGATACAATCTCACCAGAACTCTATATAACAGTAGCAAGCACCTCTATTCACATTATCCATGTAGACTAGGTGGTTAGGCCATACATGGAGTCAGTTGGCTGCTTTCAACAGAGGAGTTAGGAGAATCTCAAAGCCATTTATAGGTATTTTAGAAGCCAAAAGGTAACCAGGGAAAATAGGAGCTCCCTTCAGGGACCAAGGGGGTAAACTATTAGCTGCCAGAGGAAGTGGTCAAGGTGGGTACAATTGCAACATTTAAGATATGTTTGGATAGATATGGTGGACAAGGCCTGAAGTGTTGTGGGCCAAGCACGGGCAACTGGGTATTGCAGGCAGCCTGGACCAGCTGGCCAAAGGGGCTGCCTCTGTGCTGAATGCGACACTGTGCAGTGAGGAGATGTTAATGGGACTTAAACAAATACTTATTGTCAGCAAGGAGAAGGATGTAAAGGTCGGTGAGTTAGGGAAGAGGTTCACTTATAGTTGGAACAGGTCTGCATCAGGAAGGGGGAAATACGTGATTCTGGCACACATTAGGGTGGATAAATCCTCAGGGCATACTGCAATCTATCCCATGATGCTGAGAGAAGAGATTTGGGGGTTGTGTTGGAGATTTTTGCCTCTTTGTTAGCCATGGGTAAAGTACCTGAAGACTGAAGGGTAGTTAATGTTATCCCTTTGATTTTAAAAGAGCGCCAGGAATCTACTTGCCAGTGACCTTTACATCAATACTAGGGAAAACTACTGGGAAAAATTTCTAGGGACAGGACTTATGTTCACTTGGAAAGGCAGGGACCGATTAGGAGGAGTTAGCGTGGGTTTTGTACAAGTGAAATTGTGTTACACAAATCTGACTGAGTTTTTTGAGGAGGTAACAAAGAAAATAGATGAAAGCAAGTGATAAGTATGTTTTACATGGACTTTATCAAAGCTTTTAACAAAGTCCTTCAATCTCGGCTGCTTGGGAAGATGGGTTTCAGGATATGTTGCTAAACTGAATTCAAAACTGGCTTATCGACAGGAGGCAGAGGGTAGTGCCAACTGGGTGTTTATCAGACTAGAAGTCTGTAACCAGTGGTGTCCAACAGCGATCATTTCTGGGTCCTTTCCTGTTTGCCATATGTATAAATGACTTAGAAAGGAATGTTGCACTGTAGGTGGACTGATTAGTGACTTCGTGACACAGAAGTTGGTAGAGTAGCAAATAGCAAAGAAGGTTCTGAAAAGATAGAGAGGGGCAAAGATCAGTTAAAAAGCTGTGTGGAGTGGTAGCAGACAAGTGTGAGGTCATGCGTTTTGGGGACATCAAATACGAACAGGACATTAAAAAGGGACCATGATCACAAGGGTGTTGATGTACAGGGGAGCCCTGAAATGGAAGTGCAGCTTTCTAGCTCTCTTAAGTGATTACACAGATGAATAGGGTAATGGAGAAAGCATTTGGCATGTTTGAGGTAAAAGCAATGAGAGCAAAAGTTGGGCTGTCTCATGGCAACTGGACACGTGTTGGTCAGACCGCGCCTGCAGCTGGTCACTGCGTGACAGCAGTTATGAGATGGCATTAAAGGTGCAGAAATTAATTCACCATTGGAACGGAGGACTCTGCTTAAGAGTAGAGATCGGATAGGCTAGGTTTAACGTAGGAGGCTGAGGGCTGACCTTTATCAAATCACGAGGAGCAGAGACAGCCAGGATGGTCAGGCTTCTTTGCACAGGTTTGGATAGTCTTAACCCAAAGGCACAGAGAGGGCACCACACAGAGGGTGGTAAGTAAATGGAACAAGCTACAAGGATGTAGGAGAGGCAAATAAAATTACAGTGTTGAAAAGTCATTTGGACAGGTACTAGGATAGGAGAACAGTAAGTGGATATGGGATTGTAACACAGGCAAATCAGCATCATAATCAGATTTAATATAAGTCATGAAATTTGTTAACTTTACTGCAGCAGTATGATGAAATACATGACAAATAAATATAAAGAGAAAAAAATGAATTGCATTAAGAATATCCAGTACTCATAGCAGATGAGACGTAAAGTCTTCACCAAAGCTTATTGCTCCCAAACGGGTACGCTCAATATCAGCACAGTGTGTCTTTGAATACAGAAGCCTTCAAAAGTCAAAGGTCCTGGCTTATAGATCTACTGCATTGACCCCCTCATATAGTCATGAAATGTGCTCGATCTCCTCTGCCAAAATTCTTCCACCACCCTGTGATTGGGCTGAATCCTGGACAGCACCAAACCAACACGTGCCCCTCATAAACCTGCATCAACCAATGCTGGAGACTCACACCGCAGGGATAAGTTTTGACGGGCAGGTCACTGTGCTCAGATTCCCAAGAACTGTCTTCCTCATCAGATTCTTTTCTCACAGCTCTCCACTGGCCAATGTTCAAACAACGACCATAAGAATCAGTACTGAGACAAGCTCAAAGCTGCTCTCCACTCCAGTGTGAAGGCATCAAAAGCACTGTCCAGGGGTTTAGTGCTCAGCAACACCCGGTCCTTCAAGGTGCAAAAAACTCTGTGGTCCAACAACAAGAAGAAAATCTGCACATGCTGGAAATCCAAAGCCACGGCCACAAAATGCTGGAGGAACTCAGCAGGCCAGGCAGCATCTATGGAAAAGAGTAAACAGTCGATATTTTGGGTTGAGACCCTTCATCAGGACTGGAATAAAAGATGACAAGTAAGAGCATGAAGGTGGGGGGAGGAGAGGAAGAAGTGCAAGGTGGTAGGCGATAGGTGAAACCTGGAGAGGGGGTGGGGTGAAGTAACGAGCTGGGAAGTTGATTAGTGTAAGAGGTAAAAGGCTGGAGGTTGGAGAATCTGATAGGTGAGGAGACAGAAGGCCATGGAAGAAAGGGAAGGGAGAGGAGCACCAGAGGGAGGTGATGGGAAGGTAAGGAGATAAGGTGGGAGAGGGGAAACTTAGATGAGGGAAAGGTGAAGGGGGGGGGCAATTACCAGATGTTCGAGAAATCAATGTTCATGCCATCACGTTGGAGGCTACCCAGACGGTGTTGCTCCTCCAACCTGATTGTGATCTCATCGTGGCAGTAAAGGAGGCCATGGACTGGCGTTGAATGGGAACAGGAAGTAGAAATTGAAATGGGTGGCCACTGGGAGATCCAGCTTTTTCTGGCGGTTGGAGCATAGGTGCTCGGTGATGCAGTCTCCCAATCTACGTCAGGTCTCACTGATATACAGGACGCCACACCAGGAGTCCTGGATACAGTCGATGACCCGAATAGACTCACAGGTGAAGTGTCGCCTCACCTGGAAAAGACTGTTTGGGGCCCTGAATGCTGTTGAGGGAGGAGGTGTAGGGGCAGGTATGGCACTTGTTCTGCTTGTAAGGATAAGTACCAGGAACCAGGAGGGAGGGATGGATGGACAAGGGGGTAGCATAGGGAGTGATCCCTGCGGAAAGCAGAAAGTTGAGGAGGAGGGAAAGACATGCTTGGTGGTGACATCCTGTTAGAGATGGTAGAGGTTATGGAGAGTTATGCGCAAGATGCAGTGGAGGTGAGAACAAGAGGAACCCTATCCCTGGTGAGGTGGCAGAAGGAAGGGTTGAGGGCAGACGTACATGAAAGGGAAGAGCTGCGGGTGAGGGTAGCATTGATGGTGGAGGAAGGAAAGCCCTTTCTTTGAAGAAGGAGTACATCTCATTAGTCCTGGAGAGAAAAGCCTCATCCTGAGAGCAGATGCAGCAAAGACAGAGGAATTGAGAGAAGGGGTTGGCATTTTTACAAGTGACAGGGTAGAAAGAGGTTTAATCCAGGTGGCTGTGTGAATCAGTAGATTTATAAAAGATATCAGTAGATATACTGTCTCCAGACAGAGGCAGAGAGATCAAGAAAGGGGAGGAGGTGTCGGAAATGGGCCAAGTAAATTTGAGGGCAAGGTGGAAGGCAGAGGAAAAGTTGATGAAGTTGATGAGCTCAACATAAGCTGTTCCACGTAGCCGACAAAAACCCAGGCACAGATGGGACCCATGCAAGCGTCCATGACTACACCTATGGTTTGAAGTAAGTGGGAGGAGCCAAACGACTAATTATTGAGAGTGAAGACCAGTTCCACCAGACGGAGGAGAGTGATAGTGGAGGGGAAACAGGTTGGGTTTGTTGTCCAGAAAGAAGCGGAGAGCTTTAAAGCTTCCTAATGATGGTCCAACAATGATGTGGGACAGCAACAGCAGACAGAGGAGAGAGAAACCAGCCAAGGCAACAAATCCCACTCCTTAAAGCAACTATGTGCCCCCGCTGCTGAGAATCCAGCATCTACAATCAGACTCCTCAGTCATCAGATAAATCAAACCTGGTTGACATTATCATCAAATAGGAGGGACCATTCCAGCTGACAACTGAAATTCATCTGCATCCTCGTGTCCCACAATTACTTACTTTAGTATCTTCAAAAAACCTCCAAATTATACCTGACAGCATTTTCCATTCCACCAACGTCAAGCTAGTTACATCCTGAAAAACTCCCAGTAAAATTGCATCACGATCAGCCTTCTCTGACTTTCACTGTCCCATCCACTGATTTCCAGATGCCCTGCTGTGACATCCTTCAGAATGGAATTTATCAACTTAGAGGCAGGGTTGAGGGGAGGGAGAAGTGGAGGGGGGGGGGAGAGAAAAATGAATGAAGCGGAGAGAGGTGAACAGGGAAGGGAAGGGGAGAGATGTGGGGTAAGGGGAGTGAGGTGGGGGAAGGGAAGGGGAGAGAGACGAGGAGGGAAGGAGAGAGACCAGGGAGAGAGAGACGGGGAGGGGAAGGGGAGAGATGTAGAGGACAGAGAGGGGAAGTGAGGTGAGGGGTAGAGATGGGGAATATAGAGCGAGAGATAGAGGGAGAGTGTGTGAGCGAGAAAGACATGAGAGAGTGCGAATGAGAGAGAGAGAGAAATTACAGCCAGAAGAAGAGGGTTGTGGAGGAGGAAACCAGTAAGATGGAGGAGAGAGGGGGTAATCGAAAGTTGTGAGGAGTGGGGGGGGGGATGAAGGGACGGAGTCGTAGATTGGGTGGGGAAGGAAACCCCGGGGGAGGGATAATTGAGCATAAAACGAGCACTACAGAGAGAAATACGAATCAGCGACTTTTTCCGACGCTTTACAAACTCTCCCTCCTCTTCCCCTTCACCGCCGCTCTCCGCCCCCAACCTTGAGGGCCCCGACAAGTCTCCCAGGTGCAGGCGGACGCAGCCGAGGTTGAAGCAGATCCTGGAGTTGGGCTCGGCCACCCTGGTCAGACAGTCGAGTGCGGAGTGCCAGTCTCTGCGGTCGATGGCCGCACGGCCCGGTTCCAATCCCCAGCAGATCCCGGTAAGTCATGAGGCAGCCGCTCCTTCACCAGGAAGTGGTGACACCTGGAGATGCCCCTCCCAGCGGAGTCATCGGGGGGCGGGGGGCGGGTGGGGAAGGGCAGTGAAAGAGGGGAGGGAGATGGGGAGAGAGGATGGGATAGAATTGAATATGGACAGCAGAGATCGAAGGACAGGTGGTGGAAGGAGGGGACAGAGGCTGGAAGAGACAGGCGGATGGGAAGTTCAGCTTCAAGTCCGCGGTCAGGACAGAAATGTCAGTGAAGATCGCATTTTGCCGTAGCAGCACACCGCATTACACAACGAGAACAAATATAAATGCATACATTTAAATTAAAATAAATTATACACAACTTAAGTGTGCAAAATAAACAACAGAATAAACGTAACCACACTGTAAATCAGTGTTACGTTTTACAGGTCGGTTTCAGAAGCTACCGGCAGTGTGGAAGAAGCTACAGTTGAACTTTGCTCCTGGGTTTCCCGGCTCCTGCCCGATGGAAGCATCGAGAAAAGGACATGGCCAGGGCGGTATAATAGATGCTGCTTCATTTTTGATTTAATTAGACACACGGCACGAAATTATGTGGCGCATAAACCGCCTAGAATAGAGCTTTTTCCCCAGAGTGGAAACGTCAATTCTAGAGGGCACAGCTCTGAGGTAAAGCGAGGTGGGGAGGGGGGTGATGTGTGATGGAAGTTGTCTTTTCAGGTAAAAGTGTGGTAGATGCCTAGATCGCGCTTCCAAGCGAAGTGGTAGAGGCAGATATGGCAGCAGTGTTTAGGGAGGCAGACACATGACCAGGCAGCGAATAGAGGGATATGGACCACGGTGCAGGATAGGGTAACTTCAGATTTGCATCATGGACAGCACAGTCGCGGTGGGCCGAAGGGCCGGATACTATACTGCACTGTTGACTGCTAAGCCTATAGCCGCACCTCCAGCAACACCTTTTTTTTTTCCCTGAGTTCTCCCCAAATTGCCCGATTTGAAGGGCGATCTGTTATATTTACTATTCTATAGATTTGTTGAGTATGCCAAGAAAATGAATCGCAGGGTGAAAATGGCGACATAATATGTACTTTGATAATGAGTTTACTTTGAGATATCCTCCCTCATTTCCGTAGTAAAAGAGTCTTTAATCAAGTCTGCAACGCTACCTCTCCATCACACCTGAATATTCCCTACACTGGAATGTTGAGTTCCCAGCCCTGTCCTTCTTCAGCCACGTCTCTGTGTAAAAAAATCAATTACATGCTCCATGTGCTGATCCATGCTGGAATTTACCAGTCAAGCAGTTTGCATTAAAATAGGTGTAATGTACCTTCGGTTCCTCCATGAGCCTTATGAACAGTTACGTCCTGCTCTGCCTTCTGGACTGATTTACGTAGTGTCTTAAAGAAACAGCCTTTCCCCATTCCCTAACTGCATGTTTACTCTACATTCCACTCCTCTGACCAATGAATTTAAGTCCTTCCTAACAGCACAAGTAAACCTCGCTGCCAAGGTTCAATGTCCAGCCGGTAGAGCTCCCACATTCCCTGGAGGGAGCCTCCCTCGGCACCACTTCTTTGGCCAAAATTTCACCCGACCAGTCCTCCTGTTCCTACACTCGCGAGCATGCAGCACTGGAAGTGTTCCGCAGATTGCAACCCTTAGAGGCGCTGCTCTTTACTCTGTGACCCGCCTGCTGCAGGACTTCATCCGTAACTTTAAACCCCTGTCCTTGGTACCGCAACCTCTGGCTGTTTCACCTTCCGCTTTAGAGTGTCCTGCCATGTTCGCTGATGTTGTTGACTCTTGCACCAGAGAGGAAGCTCACAGCCTTCTATTCCTCCCTGGATTATTGTTTCTCTCTAACCCCCCCCCCCACACACACAGTCTTCTATTCCTCCTGGATTATTGTTTCTCTCTACCCCCCCCCCCACACAGCCTTCTATTCCTCCTGGATATTGTTTCTCTCTACCCCCCCCACACACACAGCCTTCTATTCCTCCTGGATATTGTTTCTCTCTACGCCCCCCCCCACACAGCCTTCTATTCCTCCTGGATTATTGTTTCTCTCTACCCCCCCCCCACACACACAGCCTTCTATTCCTCTGGATTATTGTTTCTCTCTACCCCCCCCCCCCACACACAGTCTTCTATCTCCTGATATTTTTCTCTCTACGACCCCCCCCCACACAGCTTCTATTCCTCCCTGGATTATTGTTTCTCTCTACCCCCCCCCCCACACACACAGCCTTCTATTCTCCTGGATTATTGTTCTCTCTACCCCCCCCCCCCCCACACACAGCCTTCTATTCCTCCTGGATTATTGTTTCTCTCTACCCCCCCCCACACACACAGTCTTCTATTCCTCCTGGATTATTGTTTCTCTCTACCCCCCCCCCACACACACAGCTTCTATTCCTCCTGGATTATTGTTTCTCTCTACCCCCCCCCACACACAGCCTTCTATTCCTCCTGGATTATTGTTTCTCTCTACGCCCCCCCCCCCACACACAGTACCTTCTATTCCTCCTGGATTATTGTTTCTCTCTACGCCCCCCCCCCACACACACAGCCTTCTATTCCTCCTGGATTATTGTTTCTCTCTACCCCCCCCCCACACACAGCCTTCTATTCCTCCTGGATTATTGTTTCTCTCTACCCCCCCCCCCCACACACCAGCCTTCTATTCCTCCTGGATTATTGTTTCTCTCATATCCTACCCCCCCCCCACCCACACAGCCTTCTATTCCTCCTGGATTATTGTTTTCTCTCTACGCCCCCCCCCCCACACACAGCCTTCTATTCCTCCTGGATTATTGTTTCTCTCTACGCCCCCCCCCCCCACACAGTCTTCTATTCCTCCTGGATTATTGTTTCTCTCTACGCCCCCCCCCCACACACACAGCCTTCTATTCCTCCCGGATTATTGTTTCTCTCTACCCCCCCCCCCCACACAGCCTTCTATTCCTCCTGGATTATTGTTTCTCTCTACCCCCCCCCCCACACACACAGCCTTCTATTCCTCCTGGATTATTGTTTCTCTCTACGCCCCCCCCCCACACACAGTCTTCTATTCCTCCTGGATTATTGTTTCTCTCTACCCCCCCCCCCACACACACAGCCTTCTATTCCTCCTGGATTATTGTTTCTCTCTACCCCCCCCCCCTACACACACAGCCTTCTAATCCTCCTGGATTATTGTTTCTCTCTACCCCCCCCCCCCCACACAGCCTTCTATTCCTCCTGGATTATTGTTTCTCTCTACGCCCCCCCCCCCACACAGTCTTCTATTCCTCCTGGATTATTGTTTCTCTCTACCCCCCCCCCCCACACACACAGCCTTCTATTCCTCCCGGATTATTGTTTCTCTCTACCCCCCCCCCCCACACAGCCTTCTATTCCTCCTGGATTATTGTTTCTCTCTACGCCCCTCCCCCCACACAGCCTTCTATTCCTCCTGGATTATTGTTTCTCTCTACCCCCCCCCCAACACAGCCTTTCCTATTCTCTCCTGGGTCTCTCTACGCCCCCCCCCCCACACAGCCTTCTATTCCTCCTGGATTATTGTTTCTCTCTACCCCCCCCCCAACACAGCTTCTATTCCTCCTGGATTATTGTTTTCTCTCTACCCCCCCCCCCCCACACACACAGCCTTCTATTCCTCTGGATTATTGTTTCTCTCTACCCCCCCCCCCCCCCCCCCGGCACTTGAGCCAGATAATGCTGTGATCTTGGCCTCAGAGATCTTCTGTCCATTAATTTCCAACACAGACAGCTGCACTCTGAAGTTTCCCCTGACTGCCTGCAAGACCCCCTTCTACTGCCTGCTGTACACACATTCTCTCCTACTGTCCTGCCTCAAAGGGAGGAGTGGCCACTAATGTAAATCTCAGCTCTGCAGACGCACTACAGAATCTTCAGCTGGCACTCAAGGTCTGAAGCCCATGTCCAGGCTGGAACACCGGAGACACTCCCCACTTTGGTGAATGTCTGCTACCCTTTCCCCCGACACACCTATCCCGATCTTCACTCTACAGCAAGTGACGTACGAAGAAAGAGGGAATAAAACATGCATGGACTGGGAAGGTAGGTTGATTTGGGGTGTAGGTTTGTGTTTGGGAGAGTATGGCTCACAAACTTATTTGTACATGTACATTGAAACATCGAGGCAATACAGTTTATGCATCGTTCTGTGTCAACATCCATCACAGACCGTGCGCGTTGTGCTGGAGGCAGCCCGCAAGTGTCCCGGCACTGGCGTAGCATGCCGACAACTCACTGAGCACAACTGTACACTTTTGAATTGCGAGAGGAAACCGGAGCACCTGGCTGAAGCACGTGCAGTCAGTCCCAGGGAGAATATACAAAACACTTTACATGTATGAATTGAACCCCATGTATGTCACCATTCAACACCATATGAAACAAGATGCCAGAGAAAGTTTTTGAGTCAGTTACACTAACTTTAAAAGGTAGGTGGACAGGTACATAGATAAGACAGACTTAGGGCCGAATTGGATCAATAGCTTGTTGGGCATGGGCTAGTTACTGTGAACCTACGTCTTCCTGTGCTGTTATCACTATGTACCTTTCTCAAGTTGCCCCTCAGCCTCTGATGAACTACAGCAAACAAAGCAAGTTTACCAACTCTCTATATGGCTCCTGCAGACCAATATAGGCAACATCTCAGTGAAGATGAGAAAATCTGCAGATGCTGGAAATCCAAGCAACACCCACAAAATGCTGATCTCAGCAGGTCAGGCAGCATCTGTGGCAAAGAGTAAACAGTCAATGTTTTGGGCCAAGACCCCTTCATCAGGGCTGGAAATAAAAAAGGTGAGAAGATAGAGCAAGAAGGTGGGGGAGGGGAGGAAGTAGTACAAGGAGATAGGTGAAACTGGGAGGGGGAGGGGTGAAGTAGCGAGCTGGGAAGCTGATTGGTGAAAGAGTTACAGGGCTGGAGAAGGGGAATCTGATAGGAGAGGGTAGAAGACCATGGGAAGAAAGGGAAGGGGGAGAAGCACCAGAGGGAGACGTAATGGGCAGGGAAGGAGATGAGGTGTGAGAGGGAACGGTGAAGGTGGGATGGGAGAAATTACTAGAAGTTTGAGAAATCGATGTTCATGCCATCAGATTGGAGGCTACCCAGATAGAATATAAAGTGTTGTTCCTCCAACCTGAGTGTGGCCTCATCACAGCTGAAGAGGAGGCCATAGACTGACATATTGGAATGGGGAAGTAGAATTGAAATGCGGGGGCCATGGCGAGATCCAGCTTTTTCTGCCAGACAGAGCTTAGGTGCTCAGCGAAGTAGTTCCAAATCGATGTCAGGTCTCACCGATATACTGAAAGCCACATCAGGAGCACCAGATACAGTATGTGACCCCAATAGGCTCACGGGTGAAGTATCACTTCACCCGGAAGGACTGTTTGGGGCCCTGAATGTAGTGAGGGAGGAGGTGGAGGGGCAGGTATTGCACTTGTTCTGCTTGCAAGGATAAGTGCCAGGAGGAAGATCAGGATGAATGGACAAGGAAGTCACATAGGGTGTGATCCCTGCAGAAAACAGCAAGTGGGTGTTGGTGGGGGATGGAAAGGTGTGCTTGTTGGGGGTTCCGGTTGGAAATAGCAGAAGTTATGGACAATCATGTGCTGGATGTGGAGGTTACTGGTGTGATCAGAACCTCTCTCTCTCTCTGCTCATTGTTCATCTAACTGGACACAATACTACAAATGTGGCCTAACTGAAGTTTAATACTGCTGCAACACAACTTGCTGACTGTTTTACTCAATGCCCCGACCAATTAAGGCAAGCACGTTTTCTTTACCAGCTTGCGTTGCCACTTTCAGGGAGCCATGGACTTGATTACCCAAGATCGCCAAGTGTGTGTGGCATTTTTTTATGTATGGAAAATTGCAACCAGCAGATATTTTTTGGGCCAGAATGTAGATAATGAATGGGCAGTGCTGGAACTCATCATGGGGAACAGAACCAGGCAAGTGACTGAAGTGGACATGGAAAGCATTTTGAAGATAGCAATCTTAACCTTACAAGTTTTGGGCAAGTTATGAAAATTAACATCCTGAACTAGGGAAAGGCCATTTTCAATATCATCAGACTGGACTGAAAAAGGATGGGGGGGGGGGGCATGGGGAGGGAGGTTTGGGAAGGTGGACTTCACAGGATTATGGAAATTGTAGAAGAATTCTTGAAAGAGAAGTAAGAAAGAGATAGGATTTACTGTCACTGACATATGTCATGAAATTTGTTGTTTTGTGCCAGCAGTACAGTGCAAGATACAAAAAGTTACAATAATGAATAACTGTGCAAAAGAGAAATAACGATGTACTGTTCCAGAAATCTCATGGCAGAGGGAAAGTGGCTGTTCCAAAAACATCAAGCGTGGGTCTTCAGGCTCCTGTACTTTCTCCTTGATGGTATTAACGAGAAGAGATTATGTCTTGGGTGAGGAAGGACCTCCATGATGGATGCCACCTTGAGGCATCTCATTGAGAAGATCTCCTTGATAGTAGGGAGGCATGTGCCCGTGATGGAGCTGGCTGAGTCTACAACACAATGCAGCTTATTGTGATCCTGTGCACTGGAGCTTCCATACCAGCAGTGATGCAACCAGTCAGAATGCTCGCCATAGTACATCTATAGAAATTTGTTAATCTTTTGGTGACATTCTCAAACCCCTAATAAAGTATAGCCACTGGTGATTCCATCAATATGTTGCACCAGTGATAGGTCCACAGATGTTGATGCCCAGGAACTTGAAAGTGCTCACCCCGTTCCACCACTGACCCTTCAGTGAGGATTAGTGTGTGTACTCCTGACATCCCCTTTTGTAAGTCCACAATCAAATACTTGGTCTTACTGATGTTACATGCAAGGTTGTGGTTGCAGCAGCACTCGACCAGCTGATCTCCAGTACTTCACTCCTGTATGTCTCCTCATCACCATCTGAGATTTTGTTGACAGAAGTGTCAAAAGCAAATTTATAGATGGTGTTTGAGCTGTGCCTAGCTACACAGTTGAGTGCAGAGAGAGTAGAGCAGTGACAAAGCACGCGTCCTTTAAGTGTGCCCGTGTTGATTGTCAGCAAGGAGGAGATGTTCCTACCAATCTGCACTGTGGTCTCCCAATGAACAAGTCAAGGATCCTTTTGCAGAGGAAGAAAGAGGGTGCATGAAATATCAGTGGGAGACAAATAGATAGATAGATACTTTATTCATCCCCATGGGGAAATTCAACTTTTTTTCCAATGTCCATACACTTGTTGTAGCAAAACTAATTACATACAATACTTAACTCAGTAAAAAATATGATATGCATCTAAATCACTATCTCAAAAAGCATTAATAATAGCTTTTAAAAAGTTCTTAAGTCCTGGCGGTAGAATTGTAAAGCCTAATGGCATTGGGGAGTATTGACCTCTTCATCCTGTCTGAGGAGCATTGCATCGATAGTAACCTGTCGCTGAAACTGCTTCTCTGTCTCTGGATGGTGCTATGTAGAGGATGTTCAGAGTTATCCATAATTGACCGTAGGAATATAAGGAATAGCTCGAAGCATTTCACATGTGTTCAATGCGCAGCATAACCAGTGAAAGAATGGAATCCCTTACAACCAAATTGGAGCTGGAAGGCATCAATGTGGTCTTGGGATTAATACATTTTTCCTCACAGAGAAACCATTAGTGTTGGAGAATTCAGACAGGAGACTCTGAAACTACTAAAACTGAAGTCTTAGTGTGTTTAAAATAAAACCAAGGGATTAATAAGGCTGCTGTGGGAGTAGTCTAACAGATCTATGCCTCAGACTTTTTATTGAAATATTTGTTTGACATAGATGACTGGAAGATAGTAAATATGAAGGGATAAGCCAACATTACTGGTCTACAAGTCTCCATCAGAGGTAGGGAAGTTAGTGAAAAAAAATCTGCAGGAACAGGATCAATTGGACACTCAGAAAGGAGGGATTAAATCAAAGAGTCAGCATCATGTTACTACAAGGGCAGCCCTGGCTGACCAGTGTGATTGAATGTTTTCAGAGGCAACAAATTGCTTCGGTATACACGGACTCCAGAAAAGCCAATGATGAGGTCCCACTTGGGAGACTAGGCAGAAGGTTTTTAAAAAAAACATGGAATCCTAGGCAAATGGAATCAAAATTTGGCTTGGTTATAGGATAATGTTCAAGGATTGTTTCTGTAATTAGAAGCTTGTGACTGGCAATGTAGTACAGCAATCAATCTCAAAATCATTGTGTGTGTATATAAATGAACAGTTTGGATATGAATGTAGGAGATGGGCTTCTTTTGCTGTTGTCGACATCTTGTTTGTTGCTGCTCATGTTGTTCTGCCAGATATTGTGGGCATGCTGTGTTTGGCACCAGAATGTGTAGCAACACTTGCGGGCTGTCCCTGGCTCGTGCCTTGGGTGTGTCATTGTTAAGGCAAACGACATATTTCACTGTGTTTCAATGCACATGGTAAACAAGTCTGATTCATAAATCAGATGAGTAAGTCTGCAGATGACATGAAAACTGATGAAAAATAATAAAGAGGAAATTGATCTTTTATACACAGCAATGGCAGGTGAAATTTGATACTGTTAAGTACGGGTGATTCACTTTTCAGAGGATTAATCAATAACTGTGTCCCATTCTAGATACGCACTAGGGAGTATTGAGGAACAGAGACATCTTGTGTAATGCCCACCGGTCCCTGAAGGTGGCAGCACAGAGACAAGGTGGTGCATGTCTATCCTGAGAGAGAGAACAGTACAGGGCCTTCAGCCCACAGTGCTTTTCTGAACCTCCTTCCCTCCCATATATCCTCCAATCTTGTTTCATCCATGTGCCTATCTAAGAGTCTCTTAATATCCCTCATGTATCTGCCCCTACCACCACCCCTGGCAGCACACCCACCACTGTGTAAAACATAAACCTACCTCTGCCATTTCTCTCCCCCCCCCCCCCAATACAATTTTCAGGTGATTGAAGGAGAGTAATTTCTGTCCTTGTCAAGTCTCTGGTTGCCCGCTCTATCTATACCTCTTCATCTCGTACACCTCTATCAAGTCACCTCTCATCCTCCTTGCTCTAAAGAGAATAAACCTAGCTTGCTCAACCTATCTTCAAGACGCACCCTCTAATCCAGGTAGCATCCTAGTAAATCTCCTCTCAAGTCAAGTCACGTCACTTTTTATTGTCATTTCGGACCACAACTGCTGGTAAAGTACACAGTAAAAACGAGACAACATTTTTCAGGACCATGGTGCTACATGAAACAGTACAAAAACTACACTGAACTATGTAAATACAGAAAAAAACTACACTAGACTACAGACCTACCCAGGACTGCATAAAGTACACAAACAGTGCAGGCATTACAATAAATAGACAATAGACACAGTAGAAGGCGGTAAGTCCTCTGCACCCTCTCCAAAGCTTACACATCCTTCTTATAATGAGATGACCAGAATTGAACACAATACTCCAAGTGTGATCTAACTAGTTTTATAGAGCTGAATCACCTCACAGCTCTTGAACACTATCCCAACTAATGAAGGCCAACACATCATATGTCTTCTTAACCATCCTATCAACTTGCACAACTTGAATGATCAATGGACATGGACCCCAAGAACCCTTGGTTCCTCCACACTGCTAAGAATCCTGCTGTTAACCCTGCATTCTACCTTCAAGTTGACATTCCAAAGTGAATCGCTTCACATTTTTGAAGATTGAACACCATGTGCCATTTCTCAGTCCAGCTCTGCTTTCTATCAACATCCTGTTGAAACCTCTGACAGCTTTCAACACAATCCTCAACCACAGCCTTTGTGTCATCTACAAATTTACTGACCCACCCTTTCACTAACTCATCCTAGTCATCATTTATAAAGAGGTCCCAGAAAAAACCCATACTGAACACCATTGGTTACCGAACTCCTGGCAGAATACATCATCTGCTACCACCCTTTGACTTGTAGGCAAGCCATTTGATTCCATGCATACAAATTTCTCTGGACCCCATACCTCCTGACTTTCTAAATGAGCCTAACATGGGGAACCTTGTCAAATGTCTTACTAAAAATCTATATACACCACATCCACTGCTCTACCTTCAACATCCTTTTCCACATCTTCAGAGAATTCAGTCAGGCTCACAAAGCCATGCTGACTATCCATATGACTATGGTCCTCCATATGCTTGTAAATCCTGTCTCTAAGAGTCCTCTCCAATTGCTTGCCCACCATTGATGACTCACTGGTCTAAAATTCCCAGGGTTAGCCCTACTCCCTTTATTTAACAAAGGAATAACTGCCCCCCCCCCCCCAATCCTCTGGTACCACTCCCATATGAATGAATTGAGTTTATTACTCGCATCCTTCACATACAGGAGTAAAAATCTTTACGTTGTGTCTCCATATAAATGTGCAATCTATTGTAATTTGTAATAAATAGTAGGTACAACAGAACATTCAATAGAGCACAGAAATGTTATCAATGTGAATTAATCGGTCTGATGGCAGAAGCTGTCCCGGAGCCTGGTGGTCCTGGATTTGTGCTGCGGTACTGTTTCCCAGGTGGTTCCCCATGGAACTGGCTGAGTCTACCCTCTGCAGCCTCTTCCAAACCTGCGCATTGGTGTCTCCGTATGAGGAGGTGAGGCAACCAGTCAGAATATTCCCCACAGTACATCTGTAGAGATTTACTAGAGTCTTTTGTGACATACAAACCCTCCCCAGGAAGTAGAACCACTGGAGTGCCTCGTTTGTGATTGCATCAATGTGTTGCAAGAGAATAATCTCTGATCCTCAGATGCTGACATGCAGGAACTTGAAGCTGCTCACCCTTTCTACTAATGAGGATTGACTTTTGTTTTCCAACTCTCCCTTCCTTTAGTCCAGAATTCCTTGATCTTACTAATGTCGAGGAAAGTTGTTGTGGCGACACCATTCAACCAGCCAATCTACCTTGTTCCTGCAGGCCTCCTCACAGTCTGAGATTCTGCCATCAACAGCAGTGTCAGTGATTTTATAGATGACATTTTAGCTGTGCCTATCAGTTATGAGATTAAGAGCAGAGCAATAGGCCAAGCATGTATGCTTCAGGTGTGCCTGTGTTGACAGAGGGGATGTTATGCTGATCCACACCAATTGTCAGACAGACAGACATACTTTATTGATCCCGAGGGAAATTGATCTGTCTGTCTGACAATTGGTGTGGATCAGTGGTCATCTCTCAAGGAGAGAAGGATCTAGTTGCTCTCACTGCTACCTAGTTGGTGTCACTGCACTTTTGACCCATTCAGTACTGACAGGCAGATGCAGTCAGTAGGATCACACTCACCACCAGCTAGTTAGCAGGTGCATTGCTAACTCAGTCAGCTGCAACATGCTCACAGAATCATCCTCAAACTCCAACTTTCATTGCCCAAGTGTTATATAGTCAATGATAAACATTGGGGGTGAAAACTCAGCAGGTCAGACTGCAACTAGATGGATAGTCAGTGTCTGCATGACTGAAATGCTACCTGCCCAGTTCCCTCCACACATGCGGCCTGACCCACTGAATTTCTCCAGCCACGTTTTTTTGTCCCAGATTCCAGCATCTGCAGAGTCTTATGTCAACAATAAACATTACTTATTAATGCTGAGTTCACTGTCAGCAAACCCCAGAGGGGCCATCATGCCAGTAGACTGTACCAACATCTGTAAATCCCATTAACAGTATTGCTGTTGGTGTATCCATTCTACTCTTTGCCTTTGCCACTGGTCCAGACATTGCATACAGATTGCCAATGGAAGTAGTGCTAATATAGTTTCTGCTCAATTAATCACCATTAGTAGCACAGTTACTGCTGATAGAATCATTGGCCTTTCCTACCCCATTTCTACTGACTTTGCCCATCTCACCTTATCACATGCTGTCCAATCTCATTGTGCTGCTCAGTTTTACATTAGCAAATCAGACATTGAGATTGCATTCATTGCCCATCGAACCTCGTCCCAATCTTCTTCTGTCTGCTGTTGAACAGAATTACAGTCTCACAGACCTTCAGTCCATCAAATTGCATCTACCAGAATCTAGTCCATCAATGCCCAGTCAATTCAAGTGCTCATCTAGCCACTTTGAAATGTAGAGCCTCTGCTTCCATTACTCTCTCAGGCAGTGTGTTCCACGTCTTGACCACCTTCCAGCTGAAAAAGATCCTCCTCACATTCCCCTGAAGCCTCTTAACCCTATCTTTGTCCTCTGATCTTAAGGCACTTCTGCTCGGGGAGATGCTTCCTACTGCAGTAGAGCACAAATCATCCATTATCTGACTATCCAAATGTTAAACCAGGTAAGGTTTCCCACACTCCTTTCACATTCACCCAGAGCTCCAGTTCCTACAAATTCCCACCCACTCAGGTCCAAGGTTCCACGATCCCTTTCACACACTAGGTCCCCAGTCCCTGTACACCTCGTCATCTGTCAGCTCCCACACTCCCTTTCAACTTACTAGGCGGGTGGGTTTCTATGCTCTTTAAACTCATTAATTTACTGGAAAATTTGTCAAACTATGTAACACCTTGAAAGGTGAATCAAGAGTACCTCTGTACTCAGAAAACTAAAGTTTGCTAGTCCAGCACCAAAGTCCCAAGCATGTGGCTTATCAGAATTTGACTGTGCCCCTCAATGTTGCATGCCTCTACCAGGTCCCCCAACGCTCCTCCATTCCAAAGACAACAAAAAATCCAGTATCTTCTCATACCTGAAATGTTCCATCCCAGACAACATCATGACAAATCTTCTCTGCATTCTAGGGGTCCCATCCTTCCAATTGTGGGGGGGACCAGAACTGTACCCCAGCTAAGCAATGTTTTGTTAAAATACACCACAACCTCGCTCTTATATTCTACTTCTCACCAATGAAAGCAGATAATCTGCATGCATTTTTCACCACCCCATCTATCTGTTCTGCCACTTTCAGGGATTCCCAAATTGGTACATCGAAGTCCATCATTTCCTCTGTAGTTCCTAGGAGCCCATTATTCATGATACATATCCTACCCTAATAATTCTGTCAAAAAGTATCACTTTGCACATATCTGGATTAAGTTACATCTACTATTGTTCTACCCAATTTATCTACTTGTCAGTACCATCCTGGAGCACTGTCAACAATTTTTGTGCCATCTGGAAGTTTGCTAATTATACTCCTACATTCATAGAGCACTTCAGCCCAGCTAGTTCATACTGAGCTATTTATTCTGCCTTGTCCCATCAACCTGCACTGTAGCCCCCCCCCCCATCCTTGTCCTTATCCAAAGTACTCTTAAATGTTGAAATCAAGCCCACATCCACTACTTCTGCAGGCAGCTCATTCCACACTCACTACCCTCTAAGTTAACCCCACAAGCTCCCTTTAAACATCTCACCTTTCATCTTTAATCCATCACCTCCAATTCTAGACTCACCTAATCTCGGCAGAAAAAGCCTGCTTGCATATACCCTCTCTATACCATCCAATCTTGTATTCATATATTCCTGTGAAGGTAATTGATACAGATAATAATCAGGGTACCAGCAATGATCCTGTAATTCACTATTGGTGACAGATTTCTAGTCATTCATTTAAACCCTATACCATCACTCCGTGCTGTTACTTTGCCAATTCAATTGGATCCCATGTACTCTGACTTTTCTGGGCCAGTTGCCTTTATTTCTTTCTGAAGTACACATGGACCACATCAACTGCATCACCTTCCTGGAATCGTTATTACCTCTAAAAATTGAAATGCATTATGGAGACTAGATCGCCAACAGTCTCCTCCCTTTCCTCCCACAGCAGACCAGAATACATCGCATCAGGCCCTGGTGATAGACACAACTTTAAACACGCCTAACCGATATCTTCACGAGATGCTACAATTTCACCCTAAGTTCTTCAACCACAGTGTCCTTATCTTTGGTGAATACGGAAAACGAGTTTCCATTTTCAGACCTCACCCATATATCCTCTGCTCTATGCAGATTGTTCCTTCAGTGCCTAATGGAGCCAAGTCTTGCCCTGGTTACCATCTTGCCACTAATCTGCTCATGAAATCTTTTGGCTTTCCTTAATATTTTCTGCCCGTGGTGTTTTGTGGATCCTGAATTCCACCCCCCCCCCCCCCCCGTCAGTTCAAATTGGCAAAAATATCTCCTCCACTGTCTCCATCAGCACAGGGATGTGTACTAGGCCCCCTACTCTATTCACTTTACAGCCATGACAGTGCGGCTAAGTACAGCTCCAACACCATATACCAGTTTGCTGGTGACACCACTGTTGTGGGCCACATCAGAGTAGTGATGAATCAGCATTACAGGAGGGAGATTGAAAATTGAGATTGGAGATTGAGGTTGGTGTAATAACAGCAACCTCTCACTCAATGTCAATAAGATCAAGGAACTGATTTAATATAATTGCAAAGAAAACACAATAGCTCCTCTACTTCAGCATCGAAGACCTTCACCACCCAGCTCAGGCTCTTGCTGCTGCCACCTGGTGGAAGATACAGGAACCTCAGAACTCTCACCACTGGGTTCGGGGAACTGTTTCTACCCCCGTAGCCATCAGGTTCTTCAACAAAAAGGGATTGCTGCACTCATTAAAGGACACATGGAGCTTGTTATTTATTGCTATTTATTTATAATCTGCTTTTACAGTTTGTTTACAGATCCTGTTCTATGGATTTGCCAAGCATGCCGGCAGAAAAAGAATCTCGGGGTTGTATGTGGTGACCCACATGTACTTTGATAAATTTTATCTTTTTGAAGTACTTTCTTACAGTTCTCCCTGTTGACAATTTTTTGTTCCTGCATCATTCTTCCCACTTTTTAAATCTTTACCCAACTTTCAATGTGCAGAGCTCCTAGTGGCTACCTTCACATTTTCCCCGAGTATTTACTGTTGGATGACTCCCAAATACAGCTTTACATTGTACTGCTCTTCATCATCCCGTCTCCCCGTCCGTTGGCTGTAAGATTCACTTCCACCAGGTCCTGGTCTGCGATATTCAGATTATTTCATCCCTAGCTCAAGACCACAATTTCAATTACCACCTCCCCCCCCCCCCCCATACCTTTAAGCTCTCAGTTAAGCTCACCATTCTCCAAAAACAAATGCTCTCCCATGGACACTTTATCCATTCCCCCGAGGTGATCACCCATTCACCTGCAGAAGGGAGATGGAAATCCTTTCCTGACACTGTTCTGCCATTTCTATCCACAGCCTTCAGCCTCAGACACGCCTTAGTGCCTCCAGCAGCCAAAACACAGGCCGCTCCCACAGATGTGATCATCCAGACGGCGCAGAGTTCCCACAGGCCTCATGACACCCAGGACTGAACTCCTAATGTAAATGGGGTGCTACAATCCGTTTCCACAGGATATTACTGAAGTAACTCGCCAAATCACACTGTCACACTCTCCAACTAAATGTCAATGTTGAGATGTTCTCTTCCCCCCCTCCCCCAGCAAAACCCACATTCTGAGACAACCGTGTAAAAACAGGCAACACGAGTGAATCTGCAGATGCTGGAAATAAATGAACACCACAAAATGCTGGCAGAACTCAGCAGGCCAGACAGCATCTATGGGAGGAGGTAATAACGACGTTTCGGGCCGAAACCCTTCATCAGGAGGGTACTAGTTCCTGATGAAGGGTTTCGGCCCGAAACGTCGTTATTACCTCCTCCCATAGATGCTGTCTGGCCTGCTGAGTTCTGCCAGCATTTTGTGTTTTTTGTGTAAAAGCAACACCCTGGTTTTGCTGGCTCCCTTTGCATCCAGGCATCTCTAACCCACTCAGCTGGAATGAACTGGAAGTGCCACATTCACACTAAATGCAGCGTTTTACCTTCTCGCTTTCCACTGGGAAAACTGAGACAAGAGACCAGACTGTAAATGCTGGAATCTGCTGGAGGAACGGGCAAGATCTGTGACGGCGATGGTCACAGTTTTGGGGGCAGAGGGCTGCCTAACCCACTGAATCCCTCCGTCGGGTTTTTCTTTTGCACTGCTGAAAAATGTAAAAGGTACTGGTTTTGACAATTGGCTTAGGAAAAACATTAATATACACTGTCCAGTCACTCACCTCCTGCCCGAGTGCTGCACTCCATGATCCATTGTCAAATAACCTTTGCTTCTACGTGCAGATTCTCATTGGCCAGGTTTCACGAAGCCAGCTCTAGTAAAGTACAAATCCTTTGTCGTACTGAACTGCTTAGACAGGTTGGTGAAAATGACAGTCTAAACTCTGTCCCTTTCCCCCATTCCTACCTCAGACAACCGGAAAGTTCTGCCCACCTCGCTTCGGCCACCCATTTCCCCCCAAACTTCTCTCTGAACACTGGAGACCGTGTCATTTAAACATACCGGTGCTCTGCTTTGCTTCTCGCCTGCGCCGCATGCTCGCTTTCAACGGGACTCCCAGCCCACGAGAGTCAGCAGTCGTTTCAGCCGCACGGGAAGCGCAGACCAGACAGCAAGCTTGCCACATTTACTGTGAAGGTCAACCGATTCCACAGAATGACAATTTAATTCTCCCCCACCCACCCCCCCCCCCCAAAGACCTGCTACTTTACAACACGGTCGGACGGGCGGCAAAGCCATTTGCCTACGTCATCAGTCCACCTTCCGCAGATCGGATTTTAGTTAGCAAACCGAATTAAAAATCGGGACGTTTATGATGGAACATCAAAGAGCAGACCCACTAAAGCCCAGCTCTCGGTTTGTACTGAAGCCACTGGTTCGTTTGTAGCCCCAGCTCCTGTTTATCCCATGCAGAGCAAGGTCGTCAGCTGAAGTGGGGCAGCTCACCGCCACTTCTGTTGTTCCTAGATTTGAATGTGAGAATAAGCGCTCTGCTTTGTCAGATTCTTCTTGCTGGGCTTTTTTTTAAAAACTCAGTGGAGTCTGATGGCATTGCCTGATCGTCCTCATTAGCATAGCAGCTGTCAGGGCCGAACCCAAAGAGCGAATAAAGAGGCGGGGGAGGGGTAGGGTGGGGAGGTGCAGAGGAGAAAGTCGTGAGACAGGCAGGCAGCACACAATCAGGGAAGGCATCGAATCAGCAATCAGGCCACAATGCCAGCTTGTCTAGGATAATCAGTCAACTGGGGGAAAAGCCAGATGGCTCCGGAGAAGCGGCCGATGAAGGTATCCACCTCATTTCCGCGAACAGCAGCAGTTACACCTGCAAGAGGAAAAATCAGAAACTCACCACATCCCGCTCTGCTAATAACCGCAACCAGTAAACTACCACTTCCGTATGTTAGTAGTCGCTCGCCATTCTTTGGCAGTCGTAACACTTATTAAAAGAGCAAGGTTGAAAGTAGGTAGTTGGAAAGTATGTTATTCATTAAACAACCAGCTAAAGTCATTACTGCAGACGGTGCACAGCCAGGGAACTTGTACCACAGCCAGAAGGACTCAAATTAAATTTCTACAATTCAGAATAAAAACGAACACGCTAGCAAACGAGTAATTTTAGCTCTCAGGAAACAAGAGCCGGGGATATGGGCAAGGGCCCTTCAGTGAGGTCACGACCAGTCTGAATGTCCGATGAAATTTCCCACAATAAGTCTGGTCTGGAAGTTGAGCATTGTTTCCAGCGCAACTACTAAATATTAATCAACTTTATTGTACCTCTCCCACAGTCCTGTAGGCCGTACTGGGATTGTACGTGGGAAGGCGCTGCTCGAATTGGACTTGTAATGAGGGAAAAAATAGAACTCTGCTCCGTGTTGTTTTTTTTTAAATGCACAATTGGCACGGTATTGCGAACATGCACAACAAACCCAACAGAACAAGTAGTCAGTCTGCAGACAAAAACAATATAAACGGCTCCAGTTCCATGGAGGGAAATTCAAAATTAGACCTTCCGAAACGCGGCGGAGGATGTGCGGCTGTCAGGATACTAGGCTTCAGAACTGAAGATTAGTAGCAGAATTCGTCAACTCAAGCGGAGAGGTTGCGGACATAACGGGGGGGGGGGGTGTACAGGTAATGCAGTCATACAGGCAACATGAAATGGAAAATGCAGAGGTTTGCGTGCAAGCGGCAACGGCGAGAGCCAGGTGCAGTGGGTGTAGGCATTATTCGCACCAGCAGTGCAGGGCACCGGAAACAAGTCCAGAAACACACCTGATCGGGGAATAATCGCAGAGAGAACGAGAATTGGTGTTTCTGGGCAAAGACCCTTCAGAGCTTTACGTGCAGCTGTTTGCTTCCAGCAACCGGCTGTAAGGTGGGGTCCCAACACCATATGGGCAGTGGGATAACGGCAGAGGGGGACAACACAACATGAAATAGGGACAACACAATGCGCGTAATCGCCCTTTGATGTAGGCAAAGGGGCATTATCGGAAACTGAACCTCTGCTTAATATCACAACCAAATTCCAGTGGATCTGTCCTGAGTTTTCCCAGTGTGGGATTCGAACCCTCAGTGTTACCAACTGAACTAGCCAGCCCAAGGAGCGATATAGAAATTACCTGTACAGGAGTGGCACAGGTCACTGCGTGCAACAGATAGTACTGGTGCAAGTTGGTCAGGGCAGCTCAGTAAGGGCACAAGGGCAACAGATTGCCATTTCAATACAGCCTGTAGGCAGTCCCCCCCACCCCCCGTACGGATTACTAGATAGCACGAAAGTAACATCTGAACGCATGCAGGTAAATAAGTCTATACAGAGCAGGGAGAGAGTAGATGTAGGGAGAACGGCATAGGAAGGGATGGGCACAGAGCACAGATCTGACTAAGATTAACGTGGGGCTGGGGTGGGAAGTTGTACGGGTGAAGGACTGGCACTAAGAATGGAATGTAAGCGTCAAGGCCATGGTCATTGTCACAGAAGGAAGCCCCCCACCCAGAAAAAACGTGGGATACCACTGACTGCCCGTTTCAACTATAACTTGCTCAGTATCTAAATCAGGGCTCCTCAGCCTTTACGCCATGGACCCTTGCCATCAACCGAGAGAACCGTGGGTCCCATGCTGGGCATCCCTGATACAAATGGACAATGCAAATTAAAGTGCGTGAAAATATAGTTTCTGGCGGCAGTCAAGTCTGCAAACTGACGTATTAATGTTTAGATTAGTGAGTACAACGGCATGGAGGGTTCTCAAGACCTCCGAGTACTGACCGGCCGAAAAAGATGGTTAAAAGCAAATACAACAAACATTTCCTAACCAACTGCCTGCGCTCCGCACGGGACAGGAACTAGCGGAAGGACCACCTCAGGCAGACCGACCAACACTCCAGACCAGGCAGGGCAGCGGAGCCCCCTCTGCCCACCCCCACATACAGGACAGCGGACGCCCGCTCCCACCCGCCCCGGGTCCCAATTCGGACACCAGACGCCGACACCGTCACCGTGGTTTACATCATTTATTGATACATCATCGCCCCTTTGTGGCCGCTTCCCGCAGGCTCCGCCCCGCCCGCCCGGGCCCCGCCCTCCGGCCTGGCTACCGGCCCACATCCTGGCCTTGTGCCCTCCGTGGCTGTGACGCCTGCAAGCACTCTGCTCCTCCGAGTCCGGCCTCGTGAGGTAGATAGCCGGGAGCCGACAGTGAATTAACCAGCGGCCCAAAGTCAGTCTGGCCGCCCGGGCCGTGTGCGTGTGTCGGCCCGGGCCCGCGTCCTGAGCCTGGGCCCCACAGTCCCGGCCTCACCGGCCGCCGCTGGCCCCGTACTTGGCCTTGGTGATGAGGTAGAGCACGATGTCCTGATGGCCGCCGAAGGCCGCGATGTGCAGCGCGCTCCAGCCGTCGCGGTTGGCCAGGCGAATGTCAGCGCCGAACTTGACGAGCAGCTTGACGAGCTCCAGGTTCCCGGCGATCACCGACTGGTGCAGCGCCGTTTGGCCCTCGGGCCCGAACGAGTTGACGTTGAAGTGACAGTCGGTCATGTTCTGCAGCAGCGATTGCAGTTCCCGCGTGTTGCCGCGTCGCACCGCCTCCTGGAACATGCGCTGCGGGGCGGCGGCCGGAGAAACCTCGGCCTGGCTCATGGCTCCGGCCTCCCGCTATCCACCGGGACTGGCACCGGGGGCGGGGGCCGGGCGGCTCGCTCGATGCTGGGCTCCCTCGGTCCTGCTCCCCGCACTCGCTCTCCGCCTGGGCGCCGCTGCTCTTTTGTCCGGCCCTGGGCTGCCGCTATCAACCGCTGTGCCGAACGGCCGGCCGCGGCCCAGCTGCCCGGCTCATAGTCCCGTAGCGTCGGTCGCTAGGCCGGCCCGCACTGCTCTCACCGCTGCGCTGCTCCCTGGTGTGATTATGCCCCAGGCGCCGCTGCTTTTCACCGCCGAGCGGGCAGATTACCATGACAATGGAACGCTGGCCGCTCGCTCTTGGCCCCAGCTGGCCAATGGCAGCCCGTCTCCCATCCCCCGCTCACCGCCATTGGCTGCGACCCACGTGGAACATCGGCAGCGATTGCAGATCTGTGACAGGGGGCGGGGCCTCTATTAATTCATTAAAATTCTAGAGCGTGGGAACAAGGAGAGAAGATCTTCCCAGAGAGAAAGGCAGAGATATTCACAGATATTCAGATACGCCCAGACACTGAGATACACAGTTATATGGAGATGCTCACACAGATACACAAATAATTACACAAATATTCAGATATTAAAATATTAAGAGGGAACTCGGTGACAGTGAGAACGGGAAAGCTGAAATTCTCGCATAGCCGCAAATGCATTCATAAACTCGTACTCGCAGACACATTCAGACACGCGCAGAGCTAAGCAGGTAAAGAGATTCTGGCAGTTTAAGATGTACTCAGATGCCCACTGAGATAATAAAATGATCATAAAAATTAAATACAGAGGTATTAGAATGCAGATATTGATAGTTACAGACATTCAGGCACGTTCGAGTGTTCAGATAGATTGATGTACGGTGATATTCAGAACTTCAGCCACAAAGATGCAGAGGAATTGATACAGACGACAGCAAATGAGCACAGTGGCCTACCTGAAAATAGGCCACGGGTAATATCTGATCATTTTGCGGCTGAGAAATTGCGGTGGTGCCTTACTCTTAAGATACTCGCAATGAAATAATACTTAGTCTTGTGGGTGACAGGAGAGCTTTACGCTTGAGGAAAAAATGGATGATCTGGTCACCTGGGGAAAACGTAGCAAATGGAATACAATCGAGAGAAAAGATGCACCAGGGAAGCGGAAGAAGGCAAGGGATGATATCAAGTAGTGTGCAAGAATCGTGTCCTATGTCTATGTTTCCTGAACAGTAGCAGCACATTTAATTGTCAGCTGAAGCACAGAATATAGGAGCAGGGAGGTTGTGCAGGGACTGGAGAAAACACAAAGCTACTGCTAAAGCACTTGCGCCTTCACGTTACAGAAACAATGAGCACCACGGGGAAACGATGCACAGACCGACACGCATTTACAAAACTGAAGTTGAAGGAAGGTAGGATAGCCAGGGATTGTTTAATCTGAGGGGAAATGGAACTGAAGTGTGTAAAATTATGATATCCGGAGAGGGGACGTGTTTCTTGGCAGAAGAACCACAGGCAGGGGCTTGGTTGTAGAGACACAGAGCAATATTACACGGATACCGACCCTTCGGCCCAGCCTGTCCGTGCCGACTAGAGGGGAGATGAGAAAAATGTTCTTCTTCTGCAGAGTGTGGGGGTGGAACTCGCTGAAAAAGTGCTGGAGGCAGACGCACATTTAAACAGCACGGGTATGCACTTAAAGAGCTGTGAACTAGAAGATCCGATTCGCCTGGAAAACTCTGTTTCCGGTGGCGAAACTATGATGGGCTGAACGACCTTCTGTGATTTGTAGGTTCAGAGATCTTTAAGAAGCCGAAGGTGGGTTCACATAATCACAGATATATCGGTTTTCAGATCTAGGTGAATCCAGGGGCATTGAGGGGCTCTGTACTGTTTAGATGCAATGAGACAATAGACAATAGACAGTAGGTGCAGGAGTAGGCCATTCGGCCCTTCTAGCCAGTACCGCCATTCACTGTGATCATGGCTGATCATACACAATCAGTACCCCGTTCCTGCCCTCTCCCCATATCCCTTGACCCCGCTATCTATAAGAGCTCTATCTACCTCTGTCTTGAATGCATCCAGAGACTTGGCCTCCACTGCCTTCTGGCGCAGAGCATTCCACATATCCACCACTCTCTGGGTGAAAAAGTTCTTCCGCATCTCTGTTATAAATGGCCTATCCCTTATTCTTAAACTGTGGCCTCTAGTTCTGGACTCACCCATCAGCGGGAACATGCTTTCTGCCTCCAGCGTGTCCAATCCCTTAATAATCTTATATGTTTCAATCAGATCCCCTCTCATCCTTCTAAATTCCAGTGTATACAAGCCCAGTCACTCCAATCTTTCAACATATGATAGTCCCGCCATTCTGGGAATTAACCTTGTGAACCTACGCTGCACTCCCTCAATAGCTAGAATGTCCTTCCTCAAATTTTGAGACCAAAACTGCACACAATACTCCAGGTGTGGTTTCACCAGGGCCCTGTACAGCTGCAGAAGGACCTCTTTACTCCTATACTCAATTCCTCTTGTTATAAAGGCCAGCATGCCATTCGCTTTCTTCACTGCCTGCTGTACCTGCATGCTTGCTTTCATTGACTGATGTACAAGAACACCTGGATCTCGTTGTACTTCCCCTTTTCCTAACTTGACTCCATTTAGATAGTAATCTGCCTTCCTGTTCTTGCCACCAAAGTGGATAACCTCACATTTATCCACATTAAACTGCATCTGCCATACATTTGCCCACTCACCTAACCTGTCCAAGTCACCCTGCATTCTCATAACATCCTCCTGACATTTCACACTGCCACCCAGCTTTGTGTCATCGGCAAATTTGCTAATGTTACTTTTAATCCCTTCATCTAAATCATTAATGTATATTGTAAACAGCTGCAGTCCCAGCACCAAACCTTGCGGTACCCCACTGGTCACAGCCTGCCATTCCGAAAGGGACCCGTTAATCGCTACTCTTTGTTTCCTGTCAGCCAGCCAATTTTCAATCCATGTCAGTACTCTGCCCCCAATACCATGTGCCCTAATTTTGCCCACTAATCTCCTATGTGGGACTTTATCAAAAGCTTTCTGGAAGTCCAGGTACACTACATCCACTGGCTCTCCCTTGTCCATTTTCATAGTTAAATCCTCAAAAAATTCCAGAAGATTAGTCAAGCATGATTTTCCCTTCATAAATCCATGCTGACTCAGACTGATCCTTCTACTGCTATCCAAATGTGTCGTAATTTCCTCTTTTATAATTGACTCCAGCATCTTTCCCACCACTGACATCAGGCTAACCGATCTATAATTCCCTGTTTTCTCTCTCCCTCCTTTCATGAAAAGTGGGACAACATTAGCCACCCTCCAATCAGCAGGAACTGTTCCTGAATCTATAGAACATTGGGAAATGATTACCAATGCATCCACCATTTCTAGAGCCACCTCCTTAAGTACCCTGGGATGCAGACCATCAGGTCCCGGGGACTTATCAGCCTTCAGACTCAACAGTCTACCCAACACCGTTTCTTGCCTAATATAAATTTCCTTCAGTTCATCCTTTACCCTAGTTCCTTTGGCCACTATTACATCTGGGAGATTGTTTGTGTCTTCCCTAGTGAAGACAGATCCAAATTACCTGTTCAACTCATCTGCCATTTCCTTGTTTCACATAATAAATCCACCCATTTCTGTCTTCAATGGCCCAATTTTGGTCTTAACTATTTTTTTTGCTATTCATATACCTAAAGAAGCTTTTACTATCCTCCTTTATATTCTTGGCTAGTTTACCTTCGTACCTCATTTTTTCTTGGTGTATTGCCTTTTTTGTTACCTTCTGTTGCTCTAAAAGCTTCCCAGTCCTCCAGTTTACCGCTCATCTTTGCTATGTTATACTTCTTCTCTTTTATTTTTATACTGCCCTTTACTTCCCTTGTCAGCCACGGCCACCCCTTATTCCCCTTAGGATCTTTCTTTCTCTTTGGAATGAACCGATCCTGCACCTTCTGCATTGTTCCCAGAAATACTTGTCATTGTGGTTCCACTGTCTTCCCTGCTAGGGTATTGTTCCATTGAACTTTGGCCAGCTCCTCCCTCATAGTTCCATAGTTCCCTTTATTCAACTGTAATACTGACACATCTGATTTTCCCTTCTCCTTCTCAAATTGTAGGTTAAAACATATCATATTATGGTCACTACCTCCTAATGGTTCCTTTACCTCGAGGTCCCTGATCAAATCTGGTTCATTGCACAACACTAAATCTAGAATTGCCTTCTCCCTGGTAGGCTCCAGTACAAGCTGTTCTAAGAATCCATCTCGGAGGCACTCCACAATCTCCCTTTCTTGGGGTCCAGTACCATTCTGATTCTCCCAGTCTACCTGCATGTTGAAATCCCCCATGACAACTGTATCATTACCTTTGCGACATGCCAATTTTAACTCTTCATTCAACTTACACCCTACATCCGGACTGCTGTTTGGGGGCCTGTAGATAACTCCCATTAGGGTCTTTCTACCATTAGAATTTCTCAGTTCTATCCATACTGACTCTACATCCCCTGATTCTATGTCCCCCCTCGCAAGGGACTGAATATCATTCCTCACCAACAGAGCCACCCCACCCCCTCTGCCAGTCAGTCTGTCCTTTCGATAAGATGTATATCCTTGAATATTCATTTCCCAGGCCCTGTCCGCTTGAAGCCATGTCTCTGTTATTCCCACAACATCGTACTTGCCAATTTCCAACTGAGCCTCAAACTCATCTACTTTATTCCTTCTACTTCGTGTATTCATATATAATACTTTTAATTCGTTACTCCCCTCTCCTTTCATATCAATTTCTATTTCACTTGGCCATACTGTATGATCTCTTCTTGAGCTTTCTACTCCATTGATTCTGTTGTCCTTTTTAACTTTTCTTATTTTCACTTTCCCTTGAACTCCATCCTTATATTTCCAGTTCATCCCCTCCCCCCCCCCCCCCCCCACTACTTAGTTTAAACACATCCGTGTTGCAGTAGCAAACCTGTCTGCCAGAATGCTGGTCCCCCACCTATTAAGGTGCAACCCGTCCCTTTTGTACAATTCATCCCTACCCCAAAACAGATCCCAGTGGTCCAAGAATGTAAATCCTTGCTTCCTGCACCAGTTCCTCAGCCACACATTCAGATCCATTATCTCCCTGTTCCTGCCCTCTCCAGCATGAGGAACTGGAAGCAAACCAGAGATAACCACCCTGGAAGTCCTGCTTTTCAGCCTTCTTCCGAGTTCTCTGAAGTCGGAATAAACGCTGATATTCTCAGAAAAGCAAACGCAGGCTTTGCTGTTTAGACTCTCGGAGATATTTAGATTCACATTTACTCATTCAGAGATTACCAGTTAAGTAAGGGGATGCATCATCCATTCTTTGTCGCTGGTGGAATCCATAGCAGAGAAGGAGGCCATCTCCTCATTGTGCTCATGCCAGCTGTTTAGGGAACACCCAACTGGCAGCTTCCCTTGCCTTGATCAGTAGAACCATTAGCCACACATCCATGTACTTTTTAAACTTGATGAGGATTACTGCTTCTGCCACCCTTCCAGGCAGTGATTTACAGGTTTCCACCAACTGCACTTGGCTTTTAAAAAGATCTTTTCCCTCTCCAATCCTACCCGTTGATTTAAATCTATGTCTGCCTCTTGAGTACAGCCCCTGGCTGTCAGATAGGTCCTGGCCCTTCACCTTAGTTCAGCCCTCGTTAGTTTGTACACCTCTGATCTCCTCAGTGGTCCTTACTCCAAAAAACACAATCCTTGTCAGCTTCTCTTCATAAATAAAGTTCAACAGCCTTATGAACACTTTGAATCCCTTTCACCCTTTCCCAAGCTTCCTGTAATGTTGTACTCCAATAGTACATAAAGCTCTCACTGTAGCCTATTTTGTATTCGATAGAGCTTTAGCTTAATTTTCTCACTCTTATATTCTAAATCTTGGCCAAGAGAATCGAAAAGCTCCTGTCTATATTTTACTAATTATTTAAATGCCTGTCCAGCATATTCAGGGATCTGGGGGATCTTGATATTTTGCTTAGAATCACATAATACGGAAGCAAGTCTATGATACTGCGTCAACCCTAGGCTAATCCAATTTCCTTTTCTTCACCACTTCCACCCCACCCCCAAAGATTATAGCACGCACCTAACATACTAGGGTGAGCTTACAGTGGTCCAGCTGCACCTTTTTGAGGTGTGCAAGGAAACCAGTGCACCTGGTGAAAATGCACACAGGTCAGAGGGAGAATGTGCAAACTCTTCAGAGGCAGCACCTGAGGGCAGGACTGTGAGGCAGCTGCACTACCAGCTGTGTCATTTTAGAGAGTAATGTGACACTGGCCCACCCTTAGGTGCTCAAGTAGCTTCCTAGTTTAAACCCATCTACCTGCACTTAGTCCATGACCTCCTATGCCTTGGTGATCCAGATGCTTGACTCAATAATTTTTAAAGTTATGAGAGCAGCTGCCTCCAGCACCTTCTCAGGAAGCACATTTCAGATCCAAACCTGCTGGATGAAAAAGTTGCTCCTTTGATCTCTAAACTCCTTATCCTGAATCTATGTCCTAGACTTTTACACACTGCTGCCATGGTTAAAATTTCCTACTATCTACCCCATCTATGAATAATTTTGTACACATCTATCAAGTTCCCCTCAGCTCCATGGAAAACAAACCCTGCCTTATTCAGTCTCTCCTCATAATGGCAACACTCAATCCCAAGTAACATCACAGTGAAATCTCCTCCACCATCTCCAATGCCAACCTATAGTCCTGTGACCAGTACTGCACATAGTACTCCAGCTTTGGTCCAAACCAACATTCTATAATCATGTAACTTAACCTCCCTGATCTTGCACTCTGTGCCCCTTCTAATGAAGGCAAGTAACCTGAATACGTTCCTCACTACCCCACTCATCTACCTGTGCTACTCGTTCAGGGATCTCTGCTCCTCTATAGCCCCTAGAAATTTTAGTAGTCCCATCAAAGTTCATCACCTTAAATTCTATTTTCCATTGCTCTGTCCATCTTACCACAGGTCAATATATTTCTTAGCCTATGATTTTCCTTCGCACCGATAATTCTACTGACTTTTGTGTTGTCTGCAAATTAATAGCTCCAACATTCATATGCAGATTGTTAACATACATTACAAGCAGTAAGGATCCCAGCACCTTAAACACAAGAGATTCTTCAGGTGCTGTAAATCCAGAACAACATACAAAATGCTGGAGGAACTCAGCAGGCCACACTGCATCTATCGAGGGGGATAAACAGCTGATGCTTCAGGTCAAGTCCTGATGAATGGTCTTGGCACAAAATGTCAACTGTTTATTCTCCTCTATAGAAGCTGCCTGACCTGCTGAGTACCTTCAGACATTTAATGTGTTGCTCAGGATGCCAGCACTGATCTCTGTGATACACCATTGGTCGCAGGCTTCCAATCGCAATAGCAATCTTCCACCATGACCTCTGCCTCCTATCTACCAAATCAGCTTTAGATTTGTCAGACTGCCATGGGTGTCATGGGCTCTGTAGGATTTTCAATTCTACATCTCTTTGTTTCTGTGTTTTTCTAATATCTAACACAAGGGATTTTGCAGATGCTGGAAATCCAGAACAAGACACACAAAATGCTGGAGGAGCTCAGTAGGTCAGGCAGCACCTGTGGAAATGAATGACCAGTCAACGTTTTGTGTGGAGACTCTCCGTCGGGACTCCTGTCTTACCATTTAGCCCAGGATCCCATGCATCACTTTCCTTTAGCAGATGCCTTTACCCTTCTCTGAATTGAATTCCACTTGCCATTTCACTACTCCATTGATACCTTCCTGCAGTCTAGAACTTCCTTCCTCAACTACACTGACAGTTTTGCTATCAGTGGCTCATTTCTGAATCACAGGCCTGACATCAAAGTTGAAAGCATTATGTCGAACCTGTAAACAGAGGTCACGAAAAGCCATTAAGTCAGGAAACACAGGGGTATCCAGGCACCAAGTTTCCCAGTGGCCGTTCCCTGCATTTTTCAGTCGCTGAAATAGTTTTTATTCCACTTTGCCTCTCTTATCTGCCTTTTATGGGTCTTAGTCAAACGCACATAGACTGCATCAAACACAGAAACCTCATCGACTTTTCATGACACCACCTCAGAAAAAAAGACAGTTGTTAGAAGTGACCATTCCTCAACAAAACCGTGCTGTCTTTGATTAACCCTGTAGTTGCTGCTTTATGGTAGCCTGGCTTATGTCTTTCTCATCGTGTTTTAAACATTAGCCATTTCGGGCCCCATGCCAGTAGTAAACGAGGACTGAAGATATGACTCAGAACCTGCACCATTTCCTTCCTGCTTCTCAGGGCCTGGGATCTTTTTTTTACCTGAATTCAATGAGTCATCCACTTTCTGAGTGTGTACCTCTTCCTGGACCTCACACTCTTCCTTCTTTATGGGCACATCAGTATCATCCCCGTCTTCCATAAAGATAAACAAAGCAATCTTTTGGAACAAAACACTGTTCCATTTACACAAGCAGGCTGCTGCTTTAGTTTCAAACAGGAAAGACTCATGAATAAATTTTAATAATGAATTAATTTATCATGAAATAATATTTAATAATACATTATCATGAAATACATTTCTTTCTTAACCTGCTCCCTTGCACAGATTTATAAAACATCTGAAGACTTTACCTGCCAAGTTGGCCCCACACCTTTTATTCTTTTCCAACCTTCCTGCTGTGTTGAGCTCTTGGAATTTGTCATAAAGCTTCCCTTTTCTTGTTCCTTCTTCCCTGCATATTCTTCTATGTCCACTTCATTTGCAAATCAGACCCCAAATATAGCCCCTCCTGATTCTCTCACACCTTCATCTTTTGCAATTCTACCACAAGGAATGTTGATCTGCCATTGAAGCCACAATATCAAACTCCCAGATGTCGTCATAGTCCAGTACCTTTTGGTGTAAACAGCTAAGCACTACCAGACCTCTCTGTTTCATTAACTTCAGCAATTATTTCCTCTCCATCCCAAAGTCACTAAACCCTTACCTTTCATGTCTGCCTCTTCACCCTGTACAGGCTGCAACTCTTCCAGAACTGGTACTGATGCCTTCAGGATCCAAACCCGACCCACAACCATTGCTTAGGTTAATATTTCACCACCTTTCTCTGTATTTAAGGATGAATGAGACTACCTTTGAGCTGCTGCATTTTAATCACAACCCTAACTTACTGGAATCTGCCTGTAGGACCTCATCTTTTTTTGCTATTGTTACAAACATGGGCTCCCCTCCTCCTCAGAATGTCCTTTGAATTGATACATGTATCAGGGAGCCACACCAGCCCAAGTCAAAGCCTGTGTCCACAGGAACAGCTGGACTACAAAGGACACCTCTCTCTGTACTCCTCTGATGAACCATTCAGAGGTCACTTTTGATTAAGCACCAGAACACACTCAGGGGACCCCTAGACTAACCACCTGGTGTGCTTCATAGTCGCTCATTCCCCTTTTACCTCCAGGAGCTTAATTGTGGGATGGCCACCTTCTAAGATGAGTTTTTCACCCAGCACTTGGCCTCCTGTAGTCACGTCAGCTGTTGTTCAAGAACTGAACTCAGATCTTGAGCTGCTGCAATTGCCGATACTTCCTGCATTTGTGGTCGTCCAGGATGTGAGAAGTATCCTGGATTTCCCATCTGACACAGGATGTGCATTCCATGGGACAGAGGGTTCCTGCCATGTCACTATTTAGTAAAAGAACTACAGATCCACAATCTCTCTCAGGCTAACACTTAGGATTTACAAAGGAAGCAGTGAAGCAGACAGCTGCCATGTTCTTCTCAATTTATTTAAACTCTTTAATTTCAGTAGGTACCTCCTTCGCCAACCTGATCACAATTCCAGCCTTTACACTCTGTTCAGACACCAGCGTTTGAAACTGCACTGAGTGTAAAATTGACTGCAGCCACACCCAAATTCCCTGACAACTGTCTGCACCTCTGCAGACAATATTTTTTAAATATTGTATTTAGAGAACAAGGTGACCACCTAATTACTTATTAGTTACTGCTAACTGGTAACCTGTTTACCATTGACTAACAGCGGAAGTGGAACATTGAAGATTCAAACACAGAACCAAACTAAAAGTTAAGATGAGATCACCCATAATCATATTTATCTTCACACAGTAAGGCACTCAGAGAGCTGTGGAATTGTTATGGCAGAGACAAGCGCATTTGGCCCATCAAGTCTGTGTTAGCTCCTAGTGGATCAATTTTCTGAGTCTGATTACCCTGCTCTTTAACGCAGCGCTGTACGTAAGTCTCCCTCAAGTGATGATCCAATTCTTTTTTGAAGGCATTGATTAATTTTGTTTCCACTCAAAGCATGAATTCCAGACTAAACTATGCTAGTATAAAAGTGCCTTTCACATCCCCTTATATCGTCTACTCGAGATTTTAAATCTATGCCTCCAGGTTCTTTATTCATCTGTCAATTGGAACAACTTTTTTTTGCTATTTACTCTGTTTAAAGCAGTTATGACTTTAAAAATCTCTTATCAACTTCCTTCATTACAAGAACAACAATTTCAGTTTTTCCAGTATAACCCTCCTCCTTGGAGTACAGTAATCCTCGTTAATCTTTCCTGCCCCCTCTCTAGCACCTTCCTGAACTGTGACTACCAAATTTACGACAACAACAGCCTAACCAGTATTCAACATAATTTCCCTGCTTCAATGCTCTTTGCCTCTATTTATGAGTCTATGGGCCCATATCCTTTTCTAATCATTCTGTCAACATGCCAAGGCATTATAGTTAAGAAGCAAGGAGAGAGAGAGAGAGAGAGAGTGGTCAGGCTATAGTTGTGTGTGTGAGAGAGAAGGGGGAGGAGCAGGCGAGAGTGAGAGAGGGAGAGTTAGAGATTGAGTGTGTGTGTGAGAGAGACGATGAAAATGAGTGTGTGTGAGAGTGAGAGAGTATGTATGAGAATGAGGGGATGAGAATAAGGGTGTGAGAGGAAGAGTAGGCAGGATGAGAGTGATAATGTATGAGAGAGAGTATATGTGAGTGGGAGGGAGAGAGAAACAGAAATGTGGAAAGGCTAGGGCCATTGGGGATTTCATTCACTCCAATGCTGACTGGAACAACGTCTGAGTAAAAGGCAGAAAAAAAGGAGTGGGAGGGAAATCTTAAGATAAGAACAGAAAACATACTGGAGCTGCCTCTTCTCCTAAGGCAGGTCCTCAGGATTGCTGCTGACCAGCTTTCACTCTGGGGTGACCGACTGGGTAACACACCTTGCACAATGGGCAACAGGTGAACCAGGGGTGGACTGGGTGGGTACTTTGGGAGCTGTGCTGCTCCTTCCACCATTCACACCGATCCTGAGGGAAGAGATTGCTGAGCATCTGGCTAGGATCTTTATGTTCTCATTGTCCATGGGAATGGTACCGGAGGATTGGAGGGAGGCAAATGTTGTCCCCTTGTTCAAAAAAAGTAGTAGGGATTGTCCCGGTAATTATAGACCAGTGAGCCTTATGTCTGTGGTGGGAAAGCTGTTGGAAAAGATTCTTAGAGATAGGATCTATGGGCATTTGGAGAATCATGGTCTGATCAGGAACAGTCAGCATGACTTTGTGAAGGGCAGATCATGTCTAACAAGCCTGTTAGAGTTCTTTGATGAGGTGACCAGTCATATAGATGAGGGTAGTGCAGTGGATGTGATCTACATGGATGTTAGTAAGGCATTTGATAAGGTTCCACACGGTAGGCTTATTCAGAAAGTCAGAAGGCACGGGATCCAGGGAAGTTTGGCCAGTTGGATTCAAAATTGGCTTGCCTGCAGAAAGCAGCGGGGCATAGTGGAAGGAGTACATTCGGATTGGAGGGTTGTGACTAGTGGTGTCCCACAAGGTTCGGTTCTGGGACCTCTACCTTTTGTGATTTTTATTAACGACCTGGATGTGGGAGTAGAAGGGTGGGTTGGCAAATTTGCAGACGACACAAAGGTCGGTGGTGTTGTGGACAGTGTGGAGGATTGTCGAAGATTGCGGAGAGACATTGATGGGATGCAGAAGTGGGCTGAGAAGTGGGAGATGGAGTCCAACCAGGAGAAGTGTGAGGTGGTACACTTTGGAAGGACAAACTTCAAGGCAGAATACAAAGTAAATGGCAGGATACTTGGTAGTGTGGAGGAGCAGAGGGATCTGGGGGTACATGTCCACAGATCCCTGAAAGTTGCCTCACAGGTTGATAGGGTAGTTAAGAAAGCTCATGGGGTGTTAGCTTTCATAAGTCGAGGGATAGAGTTTAAGAGTCATGAGGTAATGATGCAGCTCTATAAAATTCTGGTTAGGCCACACTTGGAGTACTGTGTCCAGTTCTGGTCGCCTCACTATAAGAAGGATGTGGAAGCATTGGAAAGGGATACAGAGGAGAATTACCAGGATGCTGCCTGGTTTAGAGAGTATGCATTATGATCAGAGATTAAGGGAGCTAGGGCTTTACACTTTGGAGAGAAGGAGGATGAGAGGAGACATGATAGAGGTATACAAGATATTAAGTGGAATAGATAGAGTGGATAGCCAGCGTCTCTTCCCCAGGGCACCACTGCTCAGTACAAGAGGACACGGCTTTAAGGTAAGGGGAGGGAAGTTCAAGGGGGATATTAGAGGAAGGTTTTTTACTCAGAGAGTGGTTGGTGCGTGGAATGCACTGCCTGAGTCAGTGGTGGAGGCAGATACACTAGTGAAGTTTAAGAGACTGCTAGACAGGTATATGGAGGAATTTAAGGTGGGAGGATATATGGGAGGCAGGGTTTAAGGGTCGGCACAACATTGTGGGCCGAAGGGCCTGTACTGTGCTGTACTATTCTATGTTCTGCGTTCTGACATGCAGACCTAAGGGTCTCCTTCTCCACTTTGAACAGTCATGGGCTGGAGATTCCCGGGAGTCCATGGGGATGCTGCACTTCCTCAAGGAGGATTTGAGAGCATCTGTGGATCTTTTCCAATGACAACCTGGTGACGTCTTCGTGTGACAGAGCCTGGAGTCTGTCCTGAAAGCCTGGTGTTGGACACGTGAACAACAGATTTGAACGGGCATAATTAGGGACTGATTACTGGTGACTGCGGCCTGGGTGAGGGACTGGTGTTGGCTCACTTATCCAACAAATAGGTGGGTTTTGCAGAGGTTATGTTCGACATCTTTCTGGTGTCTGCGTTATCTGATATAAGAAGCATCCTAATGAACTTCTCCTCACTAAAGACCAATATTACATTACTTTGTGTAATTTGATTTTGCTGATTTGTTGATTTTTACATTTAAATGACGTTAATGCATTGTCAAATTACCATGAAGCACACCGGCCCACTTGATGATTTATAAATAGAACTGTATCACCTTGGGAAATAACCATTGGCAAAGTGAGAATTAATTTCTATCAATTGACTTGTTAGAAGAAGCTTTCTAGTTGACTTCTCCTTGGTAGAGGTAGAGTGAATCATTCCATTTAACTCATGGGTTGAAAAGAAGACCACAAGACCACCTGCAATGTTTATTCCCAATGAATGAAGTCATTTCCACCTGGTGAATTGATTTGTTACATAGTTCCAAAATAACCTTTCTTCAAGAGCAACAGTGCACTAATTAGAACAATAACTTCCAATGTAAGATGTGCCTCTGTTTTTTTTTCACATATACCATGAAGTGCTATGTCTTGATATAGGGTCTAATTAAGATTTTACCACCATTCTCCTTCTGGTAAACATTTTTTTGCCTCCCCCTCCCCTCTTCTTCTATTCCCCACTCTGGCCTTTTACCTCTTCTCATCTGCCTACCACTTCCCCCAGGTCCCCTCCTCCTTCCCTTTCTCTTATGGTCTACTCTCCTCTCCTATCAGACTTTCCTCTCCAGCCCTTGACCTTTTCCTCCCACCTGGCTTCACCTATTACCTTCTGGCTATCCTCCCTTCCGCTTTTTTATTCTGGCATCTTCTCTCTTCCTTTCTAGTCCTGAAGAAGGGTCTCAGCCCAAAACATCGACTGTTTATTCATTTCCATTGACGCTGCCTGACCTGCTGAGTTCCTCCAGCATTTTGTGTGCGTTGCTTTGGATTTCCAGCATCTATAGAATTTCTCGTGTAAATGAGTCAATTGTTGTGCATAACACCCTAACTCCTCTTCAAATAGAGGGCCACACTACCACAACCGGGATAGTTTATCCCAGTGTTTCATTTAGTATGTTGCAAAGCTCTGTCTTGTTTAATGGACTACCAGAGACCATGCCACTGCTGACAAATCATAACATAAAAAGGAGATAACACTCAGTGAATATATTTGTTATGAGAAGTATTCTAGACTATATCTTTAATTAAATATCACTATTGCATTCGATGCAGCTGTTTAGCTCATTGTATATCATTGCTGGTTACTGCAAATCCTCTATGAATTTTTACCTTATTTGATGGAATCTTGAGAAGCATTCTTAGCTACCTTTCTTAAGCAAAAAACAATACTTTGTTACTTAGAACACATTTTCTCACTGTGAAACATATTTCATTGTCCATAACTTCACTGGTGTGGTCTATAGAAGATAATACATCCAAGCAATCTCATGAAGCTGGTCCTTCACTGGAATTAAGAAGGTTTTTGATCAACTGAGGATCCATACTGGAATGTTTCTCAAGCTTTTTGGTGCTATGGACCAGCTAGATATTTTTTGACATGGGCTTCTTGTTGATCCCAGTTATTTTTGTCCACCTTTTACTGCTGGATTTGTGCCAAATAGCTTGAAATGAAAGGGCCCACACTGGGGTTTACTCTAGTATAGATTTAGAATTTAAAAAGAACTTGAAATGTTGCATTTTAGAAGAAACCTTTTGCCTGAAGAAAGTTGGGGAGACTGCTTTACTTTTAAGGCACATTCCACTCCCAAAGTAAACTGTCAACATCACTGCATCATTTTCACAAATGCACAGTTCGAAGTATATTAACAAGATCAATCTCTCACTGTTCCATGTGAGTTCTCTCTGGATGTTCCAGTTTCCTACTGTGTCCCAAAGATAGGTGGATTGGTTGGTTAATGGGTAATTGTAAATTGTTTCTCATGTACTGTAGAGGAATGAATGGAAATGAGGAGAGAATAACAAGTAGAGTGTATATGTGTGGATATCAGTGTGGACTAATATCTGTCTATGATTACCATTCTATGTTTGTGAATTACAGATGCTTTAGTTTAAAAATCAATCACTTTCCATATCTAAATGAGATTTCTGTTCTTTCCATTTTGAAACAAGCATTTTGTAATTAGACCAAAGTGCTCAAAATATCTTCCCAAAGCTCAGCTTTTATAATTGCGTTTTTGTTGCAGTCTTTGCCAAAAATCCATCTTTGCAAACGTCAGGGGAATGAAATTACAGTAAGTTCATCAATTTCTGAATATTCTGTACTGACTTTAATCTGAACCACCCCAAGAGACCTCTGTCTTATTAGCATCAGTAAGGCCTGGGTGTCTACAAATTAGAATAGGTCACTAATCGATTGATTTCTTTTCTGTGGATCAGAGTCAGAGGGGGAAATACTCTTGGAACTTCAGGAGAGCTGGTTTTAGATGGGATGATGTAATTTGATTTTGAGAATAAGACTTAATATCTTCTTTGTTGTCAGTAGCCATCGATCCATGAGACAGGTGATTGTCAAAACAGTTGCATCCAACATTTTCTTTCAAGCTGTAATCTTGTCCACAGCTTCAAACACACTCAAGACACTGTAAACAGATTTGGATGAGAGACCAGATACATCTGCCAGATGTACCGGTATGGCCAACCACTGTAATATTCTACTATGGAGACTTCTTTTGAAACAGAAAGGCTTCCTTTCATTTCACCTTGCAGGTCATGCATGTGGTTTAGTAGTGTACACCATGTGTCAAGTAAGTGTAGAAGGTGGAGGTTAGCCTCCAATTCTTCACAGTGACAAATGATAATGTCTATCACACCATTTAGAAATCTTGTTACTATTATGAAGACATTGTTATATCATACAGCACAAAAGCAGCCCAACTTTTCCATGCTGACCAAATTTCCATCCAGTATAGTCCCATCTGCCCACATTGGGCCATACCCACTTAAACTTTCCTATCCATATACCTGCCCAAGTACCACTTAAATGTAATTAATGTATCTGCCTTGACCACCTCCTCTGGTAGCTCATTCCATATAGTGATCGCTCCCTGGGTGAAAAAGTTGTCCTTTAGGTTCTTACTAAATCTCTCTCTTAAATCTGTGCCCTCTAGTTCTTGATTCCCCAACTCACAGCAAGATGGTGTGCTTTCACCCTTCATAATTTTATACATCTCTGAAAGATCATCCATCAAACCTACACTTCAATGAAAAGAAAATCCCAATTTAGAGTCATAGTCATAGAACATTACAGCACTGAAATAGGCCCAATCATTTGTGCCTAGTCCTATCAACCTGCACCTGGACCAAAACCCCCCACACCCTCTCCCATCTATGTACCCATCCAAATTTATCTTAAATGTTGAAATTGACCCCACATCCACCACTTGAGCTGGCAGCTCGTTCCATACTCACCACCCTCTGAGTAAAGAAGTTTCCCCTTCATGTTCCCCTTAACTCATGACCTCTAGTTCTAGTCTCACTCAACCTCAATGGAAAAAGCTTGCTTGCATTTACCCTATCGAACTTTGTATACCTCTATTAAATCCTCCCTCAATCTTCTACATTCCAGGGAATAAAGTCCCAACCTATTCAACCTTTCCCTATAACTCGGGTCCTTAAGTCCCAGCAACATTCTTAAATGTTTTCTTTGTACTCTTTCAACCTCATTTACATTTTTCCTGTAGGTAGATGACCAAAACTGGACACAATATTCCAAATTAGGCCTCATTAAAGTCTTATACAATTTCAACATATCATATCCTGTACTCAATACATTGATTTATGAAGGCCAATGAGCCAAAAGCTTATTTTACAAAAGCTATCTACCTGTCACACCACTTTCAAGGGATTATGGATCTGTATTCCCAGATCCCTCTGTTCTACAACATTACTCAGTGCCTTACCATTCATTGTGTAAAACCCACCTGGTTGGTCCTCTCAAAGTCACGCTTATCTGCATTCAGTTTTATCTGCCATTTTTAAGACCATTTCATTGGCTGGTCCAGATACAGCTACAAGCTTTGATTGTGTACCTCACAATCCGCTACACCCCCAATCTTGGTGTCATTTGCTGATCTGGTTTACCACATTATCATCCAGATCGTTGATATAGATGACAAACAACAACTGACCCAGCACTGATCCCTGCCATTAGTCACAGACCTCCAGTCAGAGAGGCAACATTCTACAACCACTCTCTAGCTTCCTCCACAAAGCCAATGTCTAATCCAATTTACTACCTCATCTTGGGCGACTAAACTTTCTTTATCAACTTCCCATGCAGGACCTTGACAAAGGCTTTAGCAAAAGTCCATTCAGACAACATCCATTGTCTTGCTTTCATCAACATTCTTGGAAATTTACTAGAAAAACTCTATAAGATTGGTTAGATATGACCTACCATGCAAAGAGCCATGCATGATAGCCATTTGGATAGTCCCTGTCTATCCAAATTCTTACATATCTGGTCCCTGAGAAAACCCTCCAATAACTCTCCCACTACTGATGTCAGGCTCACTGGCCTATAATTTCCTGCTTAGTATTAGAGCCTTTCTTAAACAATGGAACAACATTAGCTATTCTCCAATCTTCTGGCACCTTACCCATGGCAAAGGATGTTTCAAGTCTCTGCGAGGGCCTCTGCAATTTCTGCATGAGTTTCCCCCAGGGTCCGTGGAAACACATTGTCAGTTGTTAGGGATCTATGAACCCTAATTTGCCTCAAGGCGGCAGCAGACTCCTCCTCTGTAATCTGTATAGGGTCCATGACCTCACTGCTGCCTTGCCTGACGTTTATAGATTCTATGTCCATCCCCTGAGTAAATACAGATGCAAAAAACCCATTTAAGATCTCCTCCATCTCTTTCAGCTCCACACGTAACTAGTGCTCTGATCTTCCTTAGGACCAATTTTGTCCCTTGCTATGCTTTTGCTCTTAATCTGCAGAAACCCTTAGATCCTCCTTCACCTTGTCTGCTAGAGCAACTTCATTTCTTCTTTTAACCCTCCTGAATCCTTCTTAAATGTTCTCTTGCATTTCAACTCAAGTTTATTGTCATTTAACTATATACATGTATATAACATATATAACCATACAGTATATATAGAAATGACACAACATTTCTCCAAACCAGTGTGTAAAGCACAGTAGTACACATGACACACATAACACATGATAACTTATGAAGATAAGGATAACATCCACAGATGAATCACACATAAATAACAAACTAAAGTGCATTAATGTTAAACATTGTAAGATCCGGAATAGACCCATCAGTGACACTTCAAATACAATGCAGCTGGGAGTTCAGAAGCCTAATGGCTTGGGAGAAGAAACTGTTTCTCATTCTAACCGCTCTTGTTTTTATGCATCGTAGTCTCCTGCCTGATGGTGGAAAGTCAAAGAGGATGTTGGATTGGTGCGTGGGATCCTTAATTGTACTAAGGGCCTGTGTATGCAGTGCTCCTGATAAGTGCTCTGTTTAGATAGTAGGGAAACTCCTATGATCCTCTCAGCTGTTCTCACAGTCCTTTGTAGGGACTTCCGGTCCGATGCTTGGCTGCTCCCATCCCAGATGGAGTTGCAACTTGTCAGGATGCTCTCAAAGGTGCTCATGTAAAACACAGTTAAGATGGTTGGGAGGAGCTTGCTTGCCTCAATCCTCTTAGGATGAGGAGACACTGCTGTGTCTTCTTGTTCAGGCAGGTGATATTAAGGGATCAGATGAGGTCATCCGTGATGTGAACTCCCAGGAACCTGATGCACTTAACTCTCTCTATGGAGAGAGACTCAAGTACCTCATTTGTTCATGCCTGGCTACACCTCCTTCATTTTCTTAACCAGGGCCTTAATATCTCTGAAAATCCAAGGTTCCCTGAACCTGTTCTCCTAGCCTTTTATTCTGACAGGAAATATAAACTCTGTACTCTCAAAATTTCACTTTAAAAGGCTTCCCACTTACCAAGTACACATTTGCCAGAAAAAATCCTGCCTCTGTCCACACTTGCCAGATACTTCCTGATACCATCAAAATTGGCCTTTCTCCAATATAGAATATCAACCCACAGACCAAAACTATCCTTTCCCATAAGTACTTTGAAACTAATGGCATTTTGATCACTAGACGCAAAGTGTTCCCCGACACACAAACTTCTGTCATCTGCCCTGTCTCATTCCTGAATAGGAGATCTAGCATCACACTCTGTCTAGTTGAGACTTCTATGTAGGTACTGATTAAGGAAACTTTCCTGAACACATTTGACAAAACCTTTCCCGTCAAGCCCTTTTACAGTATGGGAGTCCCAGTCAATATGCGGAAAGTTAAAATCACCGACTATCATAACCTCAAACAAGAGAAAATCTGCAGATGCTGGAAATCCAAGCTGAAGGATCTCGGCCCGAAACGTTGATTGTACTCTTCCATAGATGCTGCCTGTCCTGTTGAGTTCCTCCAGCACTTTGTGTACCATCACAACCTTATGTTTCTTGCAATAATCTGTGATTTCTCTACATATTTGCTCCTCTAAATCCTGCGGACTATTGGGTAATCTGTAATATATATCCTACTAGTGTGGTCATACCCTTCTTATTCCTCAGTTCTACCCATAATGCATCACTAGACAAGCTCTCCTGTCGGTCCTGACTGAGCACTGCTGTAACATTTTCCCTGAATAGTAATGCCAGTGCTGCCCCTTTAATCCTTCCCCCTCTATCATGTCTAAAACAACAGAACCCCAGAACTCTGAGCTGCCAGTCCAATCCCTCCTCCAACCAAGTCTCTCTAATGGCTACAACGTCATAATTCCATGTGCTGATCCAGGCCCTAAGCTCATCTGCCTTTCCTACAATACTCCTTGCATTGAAACATAAGCAGCTCAAAACATTAGTCCCATCGTGCTCGACCTTTCAATTCCTGACTTGTATGTAGGCTTAACAACAACTTCCTCCACAACTACTTCACTATCTGTATTGGCAGTCTGGTTCCCATCTCCTTGCAGCTAGTTTAAACCTCCTGCGCAGCACTTGAAAACCTTCCCGCTAGGATATTAGTCGCTCTCCAGTTTGGGTGCAAACCTTCCCTTCTGTACAGGTCCCACCTTACATGGAAAACAGCCCAATGATCCAAAAAGCTGAAGCCCTACCTTCTGCACCAGCTCCTTAGCCACATGTTAAACCATATGGTTTTCCCAATTTCTGGTCTCACTGGCACATAGCAATCCTAGGATCACAACCCTGGAGGTCCTATCCTTAAACTTAGCACCTAACACACTGAACTTACTTTGCAGGACTTTGTCAACTTTCCCACCCACATCATGGACCATGACATCTGGCTGCTCACCCTCCTAAGAATGCTATGGACTCAATCGGAGCTGTCCCTGACCCTAGCACCCAGGAGGCAAAACAACATCTGGGAATCTCATTCTTTTCCACAGAACCTCCTTTCTGTTCCCCTGACCATCAGATCACCCATCACTATAGCTTGCCTCTTCTCCTCCCTTCCCTCTGACTCGCAGAGCCAGACAGTGCCAGAGACCTGACCACAGTGGCTTTCCTCTGCTAGGTCATTTCCCCCAGCCCCCAATAGCATCCAAAGTGGTATACCGGTTATTGAGGGGAATGACAACAGGGGTACACTGCACAGTCTGCCTATCCCCTTTCCCCCTCCTGACAGTCACCTAGTTACATGTGTCTTGCACCATGGGTGTAACTACCAATCTGTATGTCCTGTGTATCAAACCCTCAGCCTCCTGAATGATTCAGAGTTCATCCAATTCCAGCTCCAACTCCTAAACGCAATCTGTTCAGAAGCTACAGCTAGATGCACTTCTTGCAGGTATAGTCATCAGGGACACTAGAGGTCTCCCAACCTTCCCACATCCCGCAAGAAGTGCATTCCAATATCCTGTCTGGCATCCCCGCTGATCTAAATGTGCTATAAGAAAGAAATAAAGAATAAATAATAAAAAAAATCTACCTACCGCCTATGCATCTCCTAACCAAAGCCTCTATGAGCTAAAGACTCAACTCCCTACTCTAACACTACCTCCCTCACAAAATGGCCGTTCTACTTAAACCTATCTTTTTTTTAATTATTGGTCCTTGCCAAATGTCTGACTATGTACGATCCAATGTCTTCTCAGGACTGTGGCACACAAGCACTGCCAATTGTTCCTACTCATTTCTTATAAACTCTCTCTTCCTTCAAGCAGTCTGGTGTCTCCTTGGGACTGTGATGTGCAAAATGAGTATTGACTGACCCCACTGATTTCTTATGAACTCTCCCTTCCTCCGAGCAATCAGGTGTCTTGTCCGGACTGTGGTGTGAAAAAATTTCTCCACCCCTTCCCATAACTCAGTTCCAACAATATCTTGATAAATATCCTCTGTTGTCTTCCCAGTTGAATGGCATCATTCCAAGAACAATCTGGCCAAAACTGAACATAATATACTAAATACGGCCTCACCATTGCCTTGTACAACTCAAGATTTGAACTTTCATACTGAATGTCCTGAACGATACAGGCCAGCATGACTAAAGTCTTCTTCACAACCCTGCTTACCTATGATTCCCTTTTAGGGAACTATGTACTTGTTGTCCTACATAGGTCGCTCTGTTCTACAATACTGCCAAGGCCCTGTCATTCAATGTGGAAGACCCACCCTCATTTGAACTCGAACTTATCCAAATTACATTTCAGTGCCATTCCTCAGCCCACTTATCCAAAATTCTAGAGACAATTTCTAGGGCTTCAATGTCTCTTTAATATTAGTAATTTTACATGAGACTGTATCACTTGAGAAATGAATATCAATTTTCTTGGCAACTTATCCCCCAAGACTGAATGACAGCCCACTGCCATTGAAGACATATTTGAAGTCCTCCCTTATTGTGAATGCAGATTTGCATTCGGCAATGAAATGGACCAAGAGGTACCACACTACTGGCATACCTTCATCTGTTGCTGCTTATACAGCAGCTTTTATAGTGGCATCACTCCATTGACCTGTCTTTAAAGTTTGTGGACAAATCTTTTTGTAAGGTTTCATAACATTGCTGTGAAGAATCACACCACACATTATTCAGTGAGCTTCGGGGCATTCCACTTCTCTGTTTATAATAAAACTATACTTAACACACATATTCTGTTGGAGACCCAACAGCAGATGCCATGTCACTTAGCCCTGGTACACCTGGACAATGAAGGATGTTCTTCATTGACTACAGTTTAGCATTCAACGCTATCATCCCCTCAGAACTCATCACTCAGCTCCAAGACCTGGGCCTCAGTACCTCCTTGAGAAACTGCATCCTTGATTTCCTTACTGGCAGAGTACAGTTTGGTAACAACATCTCCACAGTCACCATCAACACAGGTGCACCACAGGGCTGTGTGTTTAGCCCTCTGCTTTACTCACTTTATACTTATGATTCTGTGGTTAAGCCCAAATGCTACAGTTAAGTTTGCTGATGACACCACTGTTGTTGGCTGAATAAAAGGTGCTGACGAATCAGCATACAGGAGGCAGACTGAAAATTTGGTTGAGTGTTGCCTCTCACTCAATGTCAGCAAAACCAGAGATGACTATTGCTTACAGGAGGAAGAAGCTGGAGGTCCATGACTAGTCTTCAGTAGGGGATCAGAGGTGGAGAGGATCAGTAACTTTAAATTCAGTGTCAATTTATCAGAGGATCTGTTCTGGGACAAGCATCATCTCAGAAAAGGCACTACAGCACCTCTACTTTCTCAGGAGTTTACACTGATTTGGCATTTCACAAAAAATTGTGACAAACTTCTATAGATGTACAATGGAGAGTGTCTAACTGGTTGTATCATGGCCTGGTATGGAACACCATTGCCCAGGAAAGGCTCCAGAAAGTCATGGATACAGCCCTCCCCAACAGTGAGTATATTTACTTTGTGTGCTGCATCTATCATAAAAGACCCCCAACTTCCAGGTTCTGTCCTCTTCTCACTACTACCATTAGGAAGGGGGTATAGAAGCCTTGGGTCCCACACCACTAGGTTCAGGAATAATTATTCCCCTCAACCATCTGAACTGGCATGGATAACTTCATTCATCACTGCTCTGTACTAATTCTCTGACCTCCAGGTTCACTTTCAAGATCTTTAAACTCATGTTCTCAATATAATTTCTACTTTCGCAGTTTGTCTTCTTTTGCAGATTTTTTTTGTCTGCCTTTGTCTATTTATACAATTTTTTTGTAACATTCTATTGTATTTCCTTTTTCCATAAATGTCTGCACGAAAATGAATCTCAAAGTAGTCTATGGTAATGTACACACACTTCGATAATAAATTTACTTTGACCTTTGAACTTGTATTGAACTTTTCTTTCATTATATTGAATACCACCTCTTTCATGAAGTGATCCAGTTTTACCTGCCCTGACTTAAATTCCCCATGAAAACTGTGAGCAAAATAATTGTCAGTGAAATAACTGCAGCTGAAGGTGCATTCTTTGGGATTTTGAAAAATCCACTCTCATAAGAAACTGAAGAATTCTGTCTCATTCTTTCTTTCACTAGAATGTAATATATATTCACTGATTTCACTGTCTAATCTCTCATGGACCAGTAAGGACCCTGCTGTTGAGAAATCCTGGATTATACCTCTTTATCTTAATACAAATCATGGCTTTTTGTAGTAAATTGCAATTCTTATATAACATAGAAAACCTATGGCACAATGCAGGCCTTTTGGCCCACAAAGCTGAACATGTCCTTACCTTGGAAATTACCTAGGGTTATCTATAGCCCTCTATTTTTCTAAGCTGCATGTACCTATCCAGGAGTCTCTTAAAAGACCCTGTCATATCCACCTCCACCACTGTCACCGGCAGCCCGTTCCACGCACTCACCACTCTGCATAAAAAACTTACCCCTGACATCTCCTCTGTACCTACTTCCAGGCACCTTAAAACTGTGCCCTCTCATCCTAGCCATTTCAGCCCTGGAAAAAAGCCTCTGACTATCCACACGATCAATGCCTCTCATCATCTTGTACACCTCTATCAGGTCACCTCTCATCCTCTGTCGCTCCAAGGAAAAAAGGCCAATTTCACTCAACCTATTCTCATAAGGCATGCTCCCCAATCCAGGCAAAATTCTGTAAATCTCCTCTGCACCCTTTCTATGGTTTCCACATCCTTCCTGTAGTGAGGTGACCAGAACTGAGCACAGTACTCCAAGTGGGGTCTGACTAGGGTCCCATATAGCTGCAACATTACCTCTCAGCTCTTAAACTCAATCACACAATTGATGAAGGCCAATACACCATACGTCATTATATGACGAGGTCTAAAGGAGGCTAAACCAAGAGCAAAGTCCATTCTGAACAAGCAAAGAAGTTTCCACCAAAGTAAAAGATTTGTTGAAAGAAAAATTTAAACAAGCTTCTCATCAAGTGAAGAGCAACACAGCTTTACTTCGGACAACTTATTTCAAATTAAACTTAGCACTGTGAAGACACAAGAGACTGCAATTCTGGAATCTGGATTAACATGCAATCAGTTGGAAAAACATAGCAAGTTGAGCAGAATCTGTGACCGGAAAGGAATTGCCGATGTTTGGTCGAAACCCTGCAAGAGTTCATTCAGCAGTTTGTTTAAGGCTAAACTAACTTTAGTTCCTTACAAATTTACTATGAAGCACACTATGAGGTCATGGGAGAACATGCCATCTTCAGTAAAACTATTCTCAATGTATGAATTAATTCTCCTCAAGTAAATTGGTTTACTATTAGAAGATATCTATTTCTCCTCACATGAAGAGCAGAACAATAATGATTAGGAGACTTTACTATTATATAAAACAGTACATTGCAAATTGAGTGTGAAACATTTTATTTGATTTAGTTGGGACTAAGGGAGACCATGCTACAGGCATCATGGATTACAGGGAATGGAGACAGGCTTGCCCCAGTCAACATTAATGGGACTGCAGTTGTGAAGATGAGTAGTTTCAAGTTCCTCGGTATTCACATCATGAAAAATCTCACCTGGACTGTACACACCGGCTGTGTGGCAAAAAAGCACAGCAGCATCTCTTCCACCTCAGGTGACTGAAGAAGTTCAACATGAGACCCCAAATCCTCAGTCCTGCTACAGGGGCACTATAGAGAGCATCCTGACTGGCTGTATTACCACGTGGTACAGGAACTGCACCAACCTTGATTGCTGGGCACTGCAGCGAGTGGTACGGACAGCCCAGAACATCTGTGAATGTTATCTTCCCTCCATTGAGAACATTTACAGCAGCTGATGCAGAAAGAAGGCCTGGAAGATCATCGGGGACACCAGTCACCCCAATCATAAACTGGTTCAGCTACTTCCGTCTGGCAGATGGTACCTCAGCAATAAAGCCAGGACCAACAGGCTACCGGACAGCTTCTTTCTACAAGCCATTAGATTTATAAATCCACATGTCTGTAATTTGTGACTGAGTCATAACGCAAAGATTTTTACTCCCTTGCATTGTGGGACGGATGTAAGATTTAAATAAATAAATTCAAAATAAATTCAATAAAATCAGGGAAGTTTCAATGGAATTTTACAGAGATTAGATCTGGATTATAGCAACACACAAAGGAGCTGGAAGAACTCAACAGAGGGGTCTCAACCAGAAGAATGATCATCTTTCCCCCTCCAAAGATCCTGTCAGTACTTCCAGCTACTTTATGTGTTGCTTCATATTTTCAGCATCTGGAGTCTTGTGTCTGGAGTGCTACATATAGCTTTGCTTTCCATATGTTTAGGAGATGGTGACTATATCATTAGGTTAGCTTTCGGAAAGGAGGAAAAACCATCCAGAGTGAAAATAGTTAACAGCAGTAAGGCCAATTTCATTAGAATGAGAGTGGAACTAAAAGCTGGCAGGCATAACTATTGCAAAATGGTGGGCTGTCTTTAGTTAATGAGGGGGTAAAGGAAAAACAAACTAATTCAGAGCTCCCTGGATGATGAAAGAGATGTGGAGGAAGATAAGGCAATGAAAGACTCTGTGTGACAAGAGTTGGTTTGTTAACAACAGTGAGGACCAGGCTTGATTACAAAAGAATAAGAGGGTGTGTGAAAACTAAAAGAAAGACAGTGAGAGTGTATGATGAAAGATTACTTACCAACATAAATAGACATTCAAAAGTGTTCTAAAGGCATATAAGAAAGAAAATGATAGCACATAGAGACATCACTCCCTTGTTCAGAAATGGGAGTGTGGTTAAGGCCAGTAAACTCTTCAGAGGCATTAATCTAGCATGGGAATAATAATCCCTATCTAGGAAAATGGCTTAATTAAGGTAAACTAGCACAATTTATTTAAAAGACAAGTTGTGTTTAAGCAACAAGAATTTTTTGTGAAATAAATACTGAGCTGATGAGGGTATTGCAGTCAATGTATTGTACCTGAGCTTCCAGAAAGCTTTTGATAAGGTGCCACACAATAGCCTTATGCGAGAAGGTCTGAAGGTTATGGCATAAAAGGGACATTGATGTGACAAAAGGCATGAAGGTATGAAGATCGCTAAACGGATATTTGAGGTGTAAGGCTGTTTATTAGACAGAGTGAATATCAGTGTTCTTCACAGATATGTGTTTTTTTAACATTTATTTCTTGAAACTATATAAATAACCTGCATTTGGAGGTGCAAACTATCATAACAGAAAACTATACATTATAGTGAACTGTGAAGAAGATAGTGATTGACTGTGGCAAGATATAAACAGACTGGCAGAATGGGCAAACACGTGGCAGGTGGAGTTTAACACGGAGAAATGTACAGTGATTAATTTTGAAAAGAAGAATGAAAGGGGAAAGAGAATAAAGAATTATTTGAAAATAGAGACACAAGAGAGACTGCAGATGCTGCAAATCTGGGGAAACACACAAATTGCTAGAGAAACTCAGTAGGTCAGGCAGCATCTATGGGGGGAAATGAGCAGTCAATGTTTTGGACTGAAAATGGATGCAGGAGCAGAAAAGCCCAGGGGGAAGTGTGCACAAGTCATTGAAGCAATGGGTCAGATTGAGAAAGCAGAGAGGATCTAGGGAAAATACTGCTGCTGGATATTGAGCAGCAGAACATGTCAGAAACATCCAATAGGTCAGGCTGCATTTATGCAAGGAGAAACAGTAAATATTTGGGATCCCAAAGTTCTGACAAAGGGTGTGAAGAAGGGTATGGGACCTCAAACATTAACTCTGTTTCTCTTCTAGATGATTCTTGGCTTGGAATAGAAACACAGAGTAGGGAAATCATGTGAAACATTTATAAAACACTAGTCCTGCCACAGCTCGAGTATCACGTTCAATTCTGGTCACCTCATTACAGAAAAGATGTGAAAGCACTGCAGAGGCTCCAGACAAGATTTCTGAGGATGGTTCCTGGAATGAGGAACTAATATTACGATGACAGATTGGAGAGGCTGGAACTGTTTACTTTAGAGAAGGCTGAGGGTAAATTTGATAATAGAATATATAAAATGATGAATAGTCTAGACTGAGTGGATAGTGGGAGACTGTTCTTGGTGGAGAGGTCAAAGTTAGAGGTCACAGATGTAAGATAAAGGGCATGAGAATTAACAGCAGCATTCTATGGACGTGTGGTTGGAATGTGGAATGCACTGCCTGCACATGTGCTGGAGGCAGGTTCTACTGTGGCCTTCAGAAGAAAATGAATACATACACATGGTGAGGAATGCTGCAAGGAAGAGGCAGAGAGGTAGAACAAGAGAGTTGCTCTGGTTGAGGGCAGGCATGGATACAATGAGCTGTGGCCTTCCTCTGTAGTCCAACCACTCTGTAATAGTTAAGAAAGGATATACAGTGGATTCTGGTTAATTGGACCATTGGTTAATCAGGGCAGCCATTTGTTTGGGCCAACTCTTAAAAACAAAAACTAAATCGAGAAAATAGCCAAGATTCCCTTTGTTTATTTGGGATACTATGGCACTTAACTAAGGCAGGACACTGTTGCCAAACAGTTTCTAACAAACAGCAGTTGTATGCACTTGCATGGCCTTTAGACACTTAGAGCAATCAGTTTTAAAATAACATGTGTTTGTTTTCAGAAAGCAGTGATTTTTGTCACTGATAGTTGGTGAGAAATTAGCAGTAAGACAATTCAGAATTGTTTTGCTCACTGTAGTTTCAAGCATTCAGGCTTGGAGATGCCAGAAAAGGCTGGGAGTGAAAATGATATGATTTCACAATTTCAACAAATTAGGAATTATGAAGGTATTGACAATCATCTTGAATGTTATTATTGTAACCCTCAGGTTCGGCCAGTATCCATTTTTCTAGGGGAAGACAGCCTCTGGCCCAGCCAAACTGAGAAATCTCGTTTGTGTGGATGCTGCGTGATGTGTTGCCTGGTTACAAATCCGAACCGTAAAATATCAGACAGTACATCATATGCAATTAAACAACTGAACTTTATAATTCTTAATCTGACTATAGGGTTAATAAAGAAAATAAAAAGAAAAAAGGCCCATTTTAATGAAACAGTTAATGTGCACAACAGAGCTCACAGCTGTCCGTCCATTCATTCCATATTGATCTCCTCCAAGTGCTGTCGATGTATGGACCCTCGCTCCAAGTCTACTCCGTCCTACGGTCAACCGACTCCCTCCACTCGTGTCTTCTCTCTTCATCTCTTGCTGACTTTAGACCGCAAATACCTCTCTCAGACACACAAGAAAGAAACAACACTCCCCTCATTGGATGGCACACATTCCAAAGACCCTGTTATCTCTAATCATAACCCAAACATTGCTGCTACAGAGAGACCATTACATTAGCAGTGAAACCTTATAGAATGTTACACAATGAAAATGAAAATTTGGAGGATGCAAATGTCTGAAGCATTTTATGAAGGAAGTCCATTATCCTCACTATATGTCTGCGCAGATTTTGTTCATTTACAGTCAATGAAAAGAACACAGCAGACAAATTCCTCCATCGATAACTATTAGGAATTAATAGTTTTGTTGTACTGTAGAGGTATTAGTAGTCTTCTAATTTTTTCTATTTCGTTTAAATACATAATTTGCTACTCAATTAAGCAGTGGTTTGTCATTTTTTATACCTTTCAACAATTTCCATAAAACTTCAGCTAATAGGGGCAGCCATTAACTGGGCCAAAATATATTGGTCTCAGTGTGTCCCAGTCCACTGTACTTGCATTGCAGTCAGATAATTGGTTAATTCCTGGGGCGAAAGAGTTAATGAATGAACAGTGGCTGAGTAGGTTGGGTCTATAAATGGGAGTTTAGAGAAATGGGATCTGTTCTTACTGAAACACTCTGAGGGGATTGACAGGGTGGAGAGTGAAAGGGTCCATTCCCAGTGGGGGTATCTAGAACTCCGAGGCATAGATTCAGAACCAGAGATCACCCATTTAAAGTGGCAATGAGGGGATATTTCTTTTCTCAGAGGGTCATGAGTCTTTGGAATTCTCTACCCCAGAGAGCTGTGGAGGCCGAGTCACTGAATACATTCAAAGCGGAGGTATTTGATCTACTGGGGCATCCAGGGGTATGAGGAGAGCGTGAGAAAGTTGTGTAAAGGTCAAGAATGCATCAGTCGTGACCTTTGGGAAAGGCAAAGCAGGTTCAGGTTCCGAGTGGCCTCCGCCTGCTATTGTCTGTGTACATTGGTTTGAACACTTTACCTCAGCGTAGGACACGCCAAATCTAGTAAGAAGCAGAATATCCAATTTACTTGGGAAAAAATGTAAACCACCATCTAAAAAGTTCTATCTCAACTATGAATACATTTTCAAGTTAATCATAAGGGACAAAATCTGTATATGGAGCATTCTGCACTTGCCAAAACAGTTGCTCTAAATAATACACTGCTCTGTTTATATTACATTAAATTTAGATTTTCATGCTGCTGGAGACTATTCCACTGTCAGCAAAGCTCATTCTCAGAATATGAAATGATTTCAATTAAGTGATCTAGTCTACTGTTCTTCAAGTAAAATTCAATTCAATTTGATTTGAATACTTAATCTCAATGGAAAGCCTGGCTCTGCTTAGTTCACTGCTATGCCAATATGAATGACTCCATCTAATTACCTGGGTTGTACAGTATACTATCACCAGAAAAGCTCAGTTGCAATGTATAAAATAGATTCCTTCAAGTAAATTCACTTGCCATAAACTGCTTTCTTCTATTTGGAGCAATTCTATATTTGGCAAAACAGTTCAGAAGTAGAATCAGAATCAGGTTTAATATCACCGGCAGATGGCGTGAAATTCGTTAACTTTACGGCAGTAATACAATGAAATACATGACAAATAAATATAAAGAAAAAAAAAACGAATTACAGTAAATATATATGTGTCTATAAAATAGTTAAAATAACTACTGCAAAAAAAAAGTAATGAGGCAGGTTCAAGTCCATTCAGAAATCAGATGGCAGAGGGGAAGAAGCTGTTCCTGAATCGCTGAGTATGTCTTCAGGCTTCTGTACCACCTTCCCGAAGGGTTATCCCAATGTCATGTTCGCCTCTCTTCAATGTGTTACAAATCTAGTATGAAGTGTTCTGCTTACGGGCAATAGACTACAACATACCGGACAGATTACTGGCCATGTATTATGTAATTTCAACAACTGATTCACAATAACACTTATATTCTAATTGTTACTAACAAAAGAGCAATACTGCACTGATTAGAAAAGTTCATAAAAAACGTAAAATGTGACCCTGTTCAGTTTATTGCAAACCTTGTGGTTAGCAACCTATCTGATTTGGCTGGTTTTTAAGTGGAATACACCACCATCAGCAACGGCCTTTCTCTATATGTGAAGTCATTTCTATCAGGTTTAGTGATTTGTGATAAGAAGGCCTGGCAGAGATGGAGTATAATGTGGGAAAATTTGAAGTGGTCCATAATGCCATGAAAAATAACAAAAGATGTCAAAGATTTCAGAGCTCTGAGATACTGAAGGATCTGGGCATCATTGTTTTGATTTGCAAGAGGCTAATATGCAGGTATTGCAAGCTATTAGGAAAGCTAACAGAATGTTATTGTTTATTGCTAGGGGAACCGAAATACAAAAATAGGAAGTTCAACATGATGCTTATTTAGGGTACTGGTTACATCATGTCTGGTGTACTATGTACAGTATTGGTCTCTTTGTCTGGGGAAGTAGACTACTGCCTTGGGGGAGGTGTGTGTGTGTGTGTGTGTGTGTGTGTGTGTGTGTGTGTGTGTGTGTGTGTGTGTGTGTGTGTGTGTGTGTGTGTGTGTGTGTGTGTGTGTGTGTGTGTGTGTGTGTGTGTGTGTGTGTGTGTGTGTGTGTGTGTGTGTGTGTGTGTGTGTGTGTTGTTCAGAGGAAAACTTATGCAGGATGGATATAGACAGGATGCTTCCTCTTGCGGGAGAATCTGGAACAAGAGGTCACTTTCTAAAATGAGCCTCCATTTAAAACAGCGATGAGGTAAAACTTGGGAACATACATAACTAAAGTGCTTTATCCTCAATTATTTTGAAGTGTGTACAACACATTGCCAAAGCCACTCACAGTGTATGGCTAAAATTATTCCATACACTGTGATGTAGCCAGTACAGACATCTGGTTGAACGAGGGACAGGAATGGGTGCTTAATGTCCCAGGGCTTTTATTATCAAAGTACATACATGTCAGCATACACAACCCTGAGATTCATTTTCTTGCTGGCATACTCAATAAATCCAATACCCGTAATAGAATCAATGAAAGACCGCACCAACGGGTTGGACAACCAGTGTGCAAAAGACAACAAACTGTGCGAATACGAAGAGAAACAAAAGTAGCAATAAAAAAATAAATAAGCAATAACTATCAAGAACATGAGATGAAGAGTCCTTGAAAGTGAGTCCATTGGCTGTGGGAATAGCTCATTGATGGGCCGAGTGAAGTTATTCCCAGTGGTTCAAGAGCTTGATTTGTGAAATAACTGTTCCTGAACCTGGTGGTGTGAGTCCTGAGGCTCCTGTACCTTCTTCCTGATACGAACATCAAGAAAGGTGCATGATATGGGTGGTGGGGGGTCCTGATGATGAATGCTGCTTTCCTATAACAATGCTCCATCTAGATGTGCTCACTGGTGGAGAGGGTTTTACCCATGATAGACTGGGCCATCATTACTTTTTGTAGGATTTTCTGTTCAAAGGCATTGGTGTTACCATACCATGCAGTGATGTGTTTGTTTCAGATTTTATCCTGAAGCTTTGTAGAGAGACATAATGGAAGGCTTGTCCACTGATTCTGTATGGGCAGAACTCAAAAATATGAAAGGTACAATCCCTCTGATAGGATTGTACTCCAGACCCCCCAATAGCAACTGGGACATTGAGGAACAGATATGCTTGCAGATTAAGAAAAGGTGTTAAAACAAGGGTGGTGAGGTAGAGATATGCTTCTACTAAAGAAGTTGTAAGATGCTCCTGCCCTCCACTAGACTGCAGGTCACCCTTGGGCAATGTGTAGCACCTACTTAGCCCTTGATCAGGGTCACATGAAGCCATGGGAGCAGCTAGTGCATATCACAAATCTGGTTATGCTACTGTTGACACCAGGCAGACAATCTCTGAAGAGTATTGATAGTGGCTGGGGTCACTCATCTTGCAAAGACACTGCCCAGAAGAAGATAATGGCAAACCACTTCTGTAGAAAAAATTGCCAAGAACAATCCTGGTCATTGAAAGATCATGATCACCTACATCATATAACATAGCACATAGTGAACAAACGAATGTAACAATAGGGTTGTTCTCACATGGGCTGCAACTTCCCTAATGTAAATGGGTATCTTATTAGTGCAAGAGGTTTGCCTTTTAGGTGGATCCAGAAGGGTTTCTTAAATCAATATGTAGATAGTCCAACAAGAGGGGCTGTACTGGATATGGTGTTGGGCAATGAGCCTTGCCTGGTGACTGACCTTTCAGTGGGTGGGCAATTAGGGAACAGTGGCCACAAGTTTTAAGATAACTATAGATAGGTATGGACCTAGGGAGAGTTAATGAATGAATGAATGATCTTTATTGTCATTATACATACCGGTAGATACAATGAAACTCTGTTTGGCTTCCTCTCAGGCAATTAAATAAAGCAGTAGATAAAAACAAGACAGTAATAGAAAAACAGTATTAAATAGATAAGTAGCAGAAAATAAGTTGCAGCAGCACCAGAATATCACATTAATGCACAAAGTGCTGTTAAGTCAAGTATTTAAGTCCTTGTATGTGCATATGTGTGCTCACAATTTCAGTCATTGTTCTGTGGGAGTGGTGTGATGGAGGCCACAGCTCTGGGGTAGAAGCTGTTCCTCAGTCTATTTGTTCTGGCTTTTAGTGTCCTGAACCTTTTGCTGGACGGCAGTGGGTCAAACAGGGAGTGGCCGGGGTGTGTTGTGTCTCTGGTGGAGGCTGTTTAAAGTCCAACTGCACAGAGTATGTTCCAGTCAGAAGGACAAGGATGGCAAAGTAAAAGAACCTTGGGTGTCAAGGGAGGTAATAAATTCAGTCAAGAATTAATGGAATAGTATGAAAAGTTTAGGAAGCTAGAATAAATAACTCTTGAGGATTATAAAGAAGCCAAACTCAAGAAAGGAATTAGGGAAGCCAGGAGGGGTCATGAAAAGTGCTTGGTAGGTTGGCTTAAAAAGAATCCCGAGTCATTGTATACATACATCAGGAGCAAGAGGATAACTAGGGAGAGGGTAGGATCATTCAAGGATAAAGGGTGGAACATTCGCTTGGGTGCGAAGGATGGGGGTGAGGTCCTTAATAAGTACTTTACATCAGACTTATCAAGAAGGACATGGATGATAAGGAGATCAGTGCTGGAAGTAGTAATATGCTAGGGGATTTTGAAGAGGGAGATAGTGTTGGGTCTCTTAAAGAGCATTAAGGTAGATAATACTCCAGTACCTGATGCACCCCAGGTTATTGAGAAAGGCAAGTGAAGAGATTGCTGGGGTCTTGACCAATATCTTTGTGTCCTCTCTGGCCACAGAGAAGGTCCTACATGACTGGCGAGAAGCTAATGTTCCATTAATAAGAAAGCAACCAGGGATACCCTGAAACTACAGACTAGCAAGTCACACATCAGTGATAGGGAGGTTACTGAAGAGAATTCTTAAGGATAGAATTTATCAGCATTTGGTAAACTATAGCCTAATTAGGGTAAGCCAGCATAGCTTCATGCTGGGCAAGTTGTGTCTTACTAACTTGATTTTTTTTTTGACAAGCTGTTAAGGGTAACTGATGAAGGTAGAGCTGTGGATGTTTGGTAAGATGCTTAACAAGGGAGGGTCATCCAGAAGATTACAATACATGAAATCAGTGGTGAATTGGCTGTTTGATTTCAGAACTGGCTTGCCTAAAGAAGGCAGAGGGTGGTGGTCAAAGGAACTTATTCTAGCTGTAGGTCTGTGATTAATAGTTTTCCGCAGGGATCAGTACTGGGACCTCTGCTACTTGTGATGTATATAAATGACCTGGATGAAAATGTAGTAGATGGGTGGGTTAGTAAGTTTGCAGATGATACGAAGACTGCTGGTGCTGTGGATGATTGGTAAATAATACAGCTGGATATAGATCAGTTGCAGATAAGGGATGAGAAATGGCAGATGAAGTTCAACCTAGCCAAATGTGAGGTATTGCACCTTGGTAGGTCAAATGTAAAGAAATAGTACGTTGTTAAGGGCAAGACCCTAAACAGTGTTGATGAGCAGAGGGAACTTAGGGCCCAAGTTCATAGATCCTTGAAAGTAGCTACACAGGTTGATATGATGTTTAAGAAGGCATATAGAATATCTGCCTTTATTAGTCGAGGCATTGAGTTCAAAAGTCTGAAAGTTATGTTGCCGCTTTATAAAACTCTAGTTGGACTGCATCTGGAGTATTGCATATAGCACTGGTTGCTCCATTATATGAAGGATGCTGAGGCTCTGGAGAGGGTGCAGAAGAGGTTTACCAGGTTGCTGCCTGGATTAGAAGGCATGTGCTATAATGAGAGGTTGGACAATCTTCAGATGTTTTCTCTGGAATTGCAGAGGATGAAGGGAGATCTGAGAGAAGTTTATAAGATTATGAGGGGCTTAGATAAGTAGATAGACAGTATCTTTTTCTACAGGGTTGAAATATCTATACCAGAGGGCATGCATTTAAAGTGAAAGGGGGTAATTTTAAGGGAGATGCGAGGGGCAAGTTTTTTTACACAGAGAGTGGTGCGTGCCTGAAATGCACTGCCTGGTGTAGTGGTAGAGGCAGATAAATTAGAGACTTTTAGATAAGCACATGAATGTGAGGAAATTGGACAGATATGCATATTGTGTAGGCGTAAGGGATTGTTTTAGTTGGCTATTTGATTACCAAGTTACTGGTTCAGCACAACTTTGTGTAACATAGTGCCTGTTTCTGTGCTGTACTGTTCTATGTTCAATTTTGAATGAAACCAGAGCTAGCTTTGGTTGGTGAGAAGGGAGACCATACCAGCACTTGCAATGCTCATTCTCAATGTAAAAAGTAATTCCCACAAGTGAATAATTTTGTGATAAGAAGGCCCCTAATCTGATTACTTTCATGCACAGAGCAACACTGCACTTCTCAAAATTTACCTCAAACCAAAATGCAGTTCTGTTCAGGATGATAACTCGACACAGACAAATGAACCATGAACATTTTGGATGGCCAGAATGTCACAACCCAATGGCACAGGAGGTCTGAGAGGCTGAGGGGTCAACTCCCACAACACGAGCTGATGTGGCACCTGAACATGGTAACCCGCCTCAGTGACTATCGTCCAGAAGCACTTACATCCACTATGAAGAAGTAGTTTGAGAGGTTGGTGATGAAACAAATCAATTCTTACCTAGAAGCAACTTGGATCTGTCCCAATTTGCCTACTGCCACAACACGTCCACAGCAGATGACATTTCATTGGCTCTTTACTCAATTGTGGAAGATCTGCACAGCAAAAATGCATACATCGGGATGCTCTTTACTAACTACAGCTTGACATTCAATACTATCATCCCCTCAAAACTTATCAATAAGCTTCAAGACCTTGGCCTCAATACCTCTTTGTGCAACTGGATCCTCTATTTCCTCATTTGCAGACCCCAGTCAATTTGGATTGGCAAAAGTATCTTCTCCACAATCCCCATCACACAGGTGCACCACAAGGTTGCTTGCTTCGCCTGCTGTTCTACTCACTTTACACTTATGACTGTGAGGCCAAGCACAGCTCCAATGCCATATTTAAGTTTGCAGATGACACCACTGTCATTGGCCCAATCAGCATGTAAGTGCCTTTATGAAGAAAGCACAACAGCGCCTCTACTTCCTTTGAAGTTTGTTAATATTCAGCATGACATCTAAAGCTTTGACAAACTTCTATAGATGTGTGGTGGAGAGTATATTGACTGATTGCAACTCGGTTTGGTATGGAAACACCAATGCCCTTCAATGGAAAATCCTTCAATAGTATAGAATACAGCCCGGTCCATCACGGGTAAGGTCCTCCCCAATCATTGAGTACACTTATTCTCAGGAACCACACCACCAGATTCAGGAACAGTTATTACCCCACAACCATCAGGCTTTCGAATAGGAGAGGGTAACTTCACTCACCCTATCACTGAATTGTTCCCACAACTGATGGACTCACTTTCAAGGACTCTTCATAACATGTTCTCAATATTTATTGCTTATTTATTATTATTATTATTATTTCTTCTTTACTTTTGTATTTGCACAGTCAATGTTGTCTATTGCACAATGGTTGTCCGTCCATCCTGTTGGGTGCAATCTCTCATTGTTTCTTGGATTTTTTGTGCACACCACAAGAAAACAAACCTCAGGGTTGTAAATGGTGACATATATGTACTTTGATAATAAATTTACTTTGATCCTTTGACCTTTATCAAATGCCTTCTGGATGTCAAAGGCTATCCACTGATTCCCCTTTATGCATGCATACATTATTTGTATTTTTTATAGGTTCTTTATGAGATAGGAGGGCATTTGGCCCACTGAGCCTTTGCTGGCTGTCAGAGCATTCCCATCAAGCTCATCCCCCACAACACATTTTAATTCCACGTCCCTTTCCCATTCTGATATGTCTATCCATGGCCTCCTCTACTGTCAAAATGAATCCAAACTCAGGTTGGAGGAACAACACCTTATATACCGACCGGCTGGGTAGTCTCCAACCTGATGGCATGAACATTGACTTCTCTAACTTCCGTTAATGCCCCTTCTTACCCCATCCCTGACATATTTAGTTGTTTGCCTGTTCTCCATCTCCCTCTGGTGCTTCTCCCCCCCTTTCTTTCTCCTGATGCCTCCCGTCCCATGATCCTTTCCCGTCTCCAGCTCTGTATCACTTTCACCAATCACCTTTCCAGCTCTTAGCTTCATCCCACCCCCTCCGGTCTTCTCCTATCATTTCGCATTTCCCCCTCCCCCACTACTTTCAAATCTCTTACTATCTTTCCTTTCAGTTAGTCCTGACAAAGGGTCTCGGCCCGAAACGTCGACAGTGCTTCTCCTTATAGATGCTGCCTGGCCTGCTGTGTTCCACCAGCATTTTGTGTGTGTTGTTTGAATTTCCAGCATCTGCAGATTTCCTCGTTTTTGCTCTTATAGTACACTGTATTTGCATTTGACCTTTATTTTAGGTTTTACAGTGCCTATAAAAATATTCACCCTCCCTGGAATTTTTCATGTTTTATTGTTTTACAACATTGAATCACTGTGGATTTAATTTGGCTTTTCTGACACTGATCAACAGAAACAGACTCTTTTGTCTCAAAGTGAAAACAGCTCTCTACAGAGTGATCTAAATTAATTACAAATATAAAAACTTTCTAGGGGGGTGAATACTTTTTATAGGCACTATATGTAACGTATAAAAACAATCAGCATTGTAGACTTGTTCTGGCGCTAGATTTTCGTGATCAGCAGACACTTTAAAATTTAATGCCGTGTTTTTTCTTAAAATTCTGCAACCAGTTTACTAAATATTCACAATTGTCATCATGAATGATCTTGGCTTGTTTCATGATCAGCATACCATTAAGTGGCATATGTTCACTCTGATGCTGACGAACATATTCTTTCAATACATGATTAATATCTTCAGTTTTTTGCTTTATGTAATGTTTTTCTATTTTTCCACTGACTTCTGTTCATTATATATGTGAAGTTACTTCTCAGAATTGTCTGTGGTGTACAGAGACCTGCGCATCACCTGGGAACCTTCTCAGAGCCTTGTGAAATTTTCCATTCGTGTCGTCATGTCAGCGATCAATTGGGATTTTGGATAAGGGGTACTCAACCTGTGTACGCAGGCTCACAATCAATGAGACCCACATGCACAGTTAGATGCTCCAAGACATTAAGATGCAGTTAGGTAACCTGACACTCATGCATATTCAAATACCTTAAAGTAATCAGAAATAGACTGATAAAGATAGGAAAATCAGACACTGTCAGGCATTCAGATACACACTGATATACTCACAGATAATCAGATACACGTGGCTGTTCAGATACTTACTAAGTGTGTTCTCATGGTTATAAATATATATTCAGAAATATAAAAATAAACAATGCATTACATGAATGTATCCAGATATGCACATCCCCACAGATATTCAGGCATTGCAAAAAGGCAATACACACAAAATGCTGGAGGAACTCAGCAGGTCAGGCAGTTTCTATGGAAATGAATAGAGAGTCAACATTTTGGGCCGAGACCCTTTTTCATGATTGCAAAAATCTGATATTTATATAGTTATTCACTTGTTTACAATGACCAGAAATAGGCTGATTGTCACAACCTTACAGGAAAGATCTTGAATGGCATTGCAGTCTTGAGGGGCCAAGTGATCTGCTCTTCTTCCTACCTTCTATTCATGATATTCAGATCACACAATCAAATACACAGAGGTTTTCACACTATCAAAGATAATAAATACACAGATAAAGAAATGCCCTACATTAATCAGAAAAATCTAATAATTATGTATGCATTATCAGATTCAAATACTCAGAAAAACACAGCCATTCAGAAAATCAGGTGCCCACAAATAATCTGATTGGCACAATACCCAGACATTTATTCACATGTCCAGGTACAACACAATAATCAAAAATAGGCTGATAATCAAATACTCAAGCAATACAAAGTACTCTCATATATTCAGAAGCACAGGCTTTCAGACAATGTTACAGACACAGCTGGATACTCCTGACCAATGAGACGTACACGGTATTCAAAGCTGATAAACATGTTCAAATATCCTAAAGTAATCAAAAACAGACTGAGGAGTCACAAACAAAATTTTTCAAAATTTATTTATTCATTTTTGGGAAGATTAAACCATGTATGGCTCACTTCTAATTACCTTCGAACTAGGAGTGCCAGTCAGCCATTTCCTCAGTCACTGCAGTCCTTCTGGTAAGGCATGCTCACAGTGCAGCTGGACAGGAGGGTTAGACCCAGTGACAATGAAGACCAGTAACGTATTTCCAAATGAGTGTGGTGTGGAGGGGGACCTGCAGGTGGAGGTGTTCAAGGGTTTGTGAAGGCTGTTGGTGTAGCCTGGGTGATTAACTGCAGTACATTTATAGATAGCAAACATTGCAGCCATTGGGTCTGGGTGCAAATAAACATTTAGGATTATTGATGGCGATGTCAATGAAGTGGGCTGCTTTGCCTTGGATGTACCTGAAGATCTTCACAGTTGAATCTTCAATCATTCAATAGAGAGTATTCTGACTCATTCCATAAAGATAGTGCAAAACTTATGAGGTGTCAGGAGGTGAATTATTCATGGCTGATACCAAGTCTCTAACCTTTTATTATAACCAGTTGATTGATGTGGGTGATTTAGCTGAATTTCTGGTTAATGGTGACTCAGAGGATATCAATGAATAGAGACTTGGTAATGTCATTGCACAGTGGTTCAACTCTTGTTGGAGATGTTCATTGCCTGGGACACATGGGGTGCAAACATTACTTGGTACTTGTCAGTCCACCCCTGAATGTCATCTTGGTATTACTACATACAGAATTCATTTGTTGAGGAGATGTAAGATGAAATCAATATTGTACATTCATTGGTGACAATCACCATTTATTTTTTCTATAAACACAAGAGGTTCTGCAGAATTTTCCAGTGTCCAACTACTTTAATTTTAATCCCCATTCCTATTCCGACACATGGGTTCATGACCTCCTCTACTGCCACCATGAGGCCACTCTCAGGTTGGAGGAACACCACCTCACATTCTGTCTGGGTAGCCTCCAACCTGATGGCATGAACATCGATTTCTCCAGCTTCCAGCAATTTTTCCCATTCCCCCTTCCCTCTTCTTCAATTCCCCACTCTGACCCCCCTCTTACCTCTTTTCTCCATACCCACCTATCATCTCCCCCGGTGCCCCTCCTCATTTCCTTTCTCCCATGGTCCACTCTCCTCTCCTATCAGATTCCTTCTTCTCTAGCTCTTTACCTTTTCCACCGATCACCTCCCAGCTTCTTACTTCACTCCCCTCCTCCACCACCTGGTTTCACCTATCATCATTTAGCTTGTACTCCTTCCCCTCCCACCCACTTTCTTATTCTGGTTTCTTCCCCCTTCTGTCCAGCCCAGATGAAGGGTCTTGCTCTGAAACATCCATAGATGCTGAAATTCTGCAGATGCAGGAAATCCACAGCAAAATTCTGGAGGAACTCAGCAGATCAGACAGCATCGATGTGGAGTCAATGTTTCAGGCTCAGATCCTGCTGCAGGACTGGAAAGGAAGGGGGAAGAAGCCAGAATAAGGTGGAGGGGGAGGAGAAGGGGTAAAAGCTGGAAGGTGATAGGCAAAGCCAGGTTAGGAGGGTGAAGTGAGAAGCTGAGAGATGATAGGTGGAAAAGGTAAAAGGCTAAAAGTAGAAGGAATCTGATAGGAGGAGGAGAGTGGACCATGGAAGAAAGGGAAGGAGGGGGGCACCAGGGGGAGGTGATAGGCAGGTGAGGAGAACAGGAGGGATAAGAGGGAATTCAGAATAGAGGATTGAAAATGAGAGAAGAAGAGCGGTGGAAAAATTACCAGGTTAGAGAAGTTAGTGGGACAGTTGGAGGGCAGAGCAAGATCAGAGACCTACAGGAAGGTGTGAAGCATGGAAGCTCTGAATGGTTGCACCAAGGGAATGGGAAGGAATGTGGATGGTTCTGGAGCTATGATTCTAACCAGAATAATGTAGAAGATATATCTTTTGTGAGAGTGGCAAGCCCAGGTGGGTACAGAAACACCAAAATTGAGCTCTGACAAGGTCCATTTTAAAGATGAGCTGAAAATAAACATTTAGAACAACATGGAGAAAGATTAAACTTGTAAATGGGTTGATTCGTTTGTGATGTGCAGCACCTCCTGGAACTGAGATAGCACGCGGTGAAAGTGGGAACCTTCCCAGAACACTTTGCCACAGGTAGTGCAGCAGTAGAACCAGGGGACCTTGTCCAATATACCAGGTGGAACGGCCCTCACCTGCAAAATGGCACCACCTGCAAACATCAGTGACTTCATGTTTAACCTTGACTTCTCTGCCCAACGACAATTGGGAGAATAAGAAGAGATGCCAAGACAACCAGGATCTGTCCGTGGACGCATCCTGTGTTTACTCCGACTGGGCGATTTAATACTCTCAGTGGATGGAATATCTGGAAAATAAAGAAAAGGAAATGAGAAGTATTTGGGAGCTGATAAACTTAAGTCTTTCAATCACTCAACATGAGAATTCTGGGACTCTCAGTCAACTATTTCTGCACCTTCAATAAAGGGACATCAGCACCTGCACTATTTTAACGAAGGAGCTAACAGGACTGCACCTTTCAAAGCAAATGTATCACCACGCCTCAGTTTAGTTCATATGCCATAACATGCTTCAGGTCACCTGGAAGACCTTGCTTCCCTGAGAAAATTTATCTTGTCTCTGTACACATCACCTTGTCTTACTGCCTGTAAGAAGCAGCATTTCCAAGGGGACTACATGGTGCAGCTGCTGCCTTCCTCCAGGTAACACCATGCAACTGGACTGGCAGTGGTGAGGCCCTCTCTTCCCCGCAAAGTTCCTCGATCCTTGCAAAGTCCTAAAGTACATCTTTCCACAAGGATCCTCTTTCTCTGAGATTCCTCTTCTGCAAGGCCCATTCCAGGGATGTGGTCCCACTCTCTATGGATCTCACTTTCCTGGAATCTTACCTACTTCCTCATCATTTGGAAACCAATGGCTTCTTCTTCGAGAACTCAACCCCAAAGAGATCTTCAACTACTCTAAGACACCCAAGCTCCCTCCAAACCGACCCCAAATTATTCTCAAGAATCCACATCAAACCAATTCCACTCTGGTTACCTGAACACTCTGCCTTTTCTGAGGCAGTGCTTATCTTCATGGCTTGGATCATATCTTCAGCCGGCAGCTTCAGGTATTCGGACCCATTGCAGATCTGCAGAGAGAGGAAGGATTACTTAGTTCCATGGCCTGGTGAAGGTCCACCTGATTACTGGACAATCAGCCACTGAAGTGAGTGACAGGAGGCTAGAAATGAAACATCATTGCAACTCCACCAATAAAACTAGAAACACAGCAACAGCATTAACAAGGAAATGCAGGCTGGTGGAGCTCCACAAGCTTCAGTCGGGCCATAATCTGTGACGGCATGGGTGGTGAATTGGGGTGTGTCCTGTAGGTAAATGGATCAGTTATGGCGAATAACACTGGTGAGCTGCATGCAGAAATAGCCAGGTGGGATTATGGTATTGCAAAAACAGCTAAAAATTACTTTTAAAAATACAGGACTAATTAATATTGAAGCACTCCAGCAAGGATTGGGGAAGACCAAAATGGAAGTGAGGCATAAATGTTAAGGAAAACATTATATAGAGCTGGGGGAGAGGGAGAGGGGGGAGAGAGAGAGAGGGAGGGGGGAGGGGGGGGGGAGGGGGGGGAGAGAGAGAGAGAGAGAGAGAGAGAGAGAGAATGGCGCTGAAAGATCAAATGCTAGTTTGCAGCAATAAGACAGATACTATGCTACTGTAGGTAAATCTACAGGCCCACAAATAGTGAAGTGATGGAGGAGCAACTCTCTGGAGAAACTACAGAAATGTGCAAGAACTATCAGGAGATTTCAATTACCCCCCTATATTAGAATTAGAGACACAGCTGGGAAGGACCTTGGGAACCTCCTTGATCACTGTTTTCCAGCCCAAATGAAGCATTGCTGATTAAGTTCTGGGAAATTTTGTACAGAACCTGGGCAAAGTGCCAATGGGTGAACTATTGTGAAGCAGGAATCATGTTCAGGTTAATTGAGAAGGACAAGGAGAAATCAAAATTGGAGTTGGACCAGATTCAATAAGATGAGAAGGGAATTGGGCAGCAAAGTGGAATCAAATAGGTAAAACTATAGAGAAACAATGAGTGAACTTAGAGGGTGTTTCCCGGAGGGTTGAGCATAGGTGCATTCTCACAAGGGAAAGGAAAGGGAGGCAAAGCCAGGGTTTCCTGAATGACAGGAGTAGATAATAAAAAAGTAAATCAGGTAAATAACTCCAGTGAGCATTTAACTGAATCTCATAAACTGACTGCAAAAAAATTAAAATAAAGAGTATGAGAAGAGCTGTTAATGAAAAGGCAACTCAAAAATCTTCTAAACTTTAAATCTAAAGGGATGTCAGTAGTAAATGGGTTATGAAAGGAGGGGTGGAGACAAATAAAAATAAAGAGTGTGATCTGTGCACAGAAGCAGGAGACTGAACTGGAATTTTAAATGTGTGTTTTGCTAAGGATGAAGTTGTCTTCTCAGGAGAAACCTAAGTTACGTACCGGTGAAAGTGGATCAAGAAGGGTTATGAACATGCTTGGCAATATTAAAACAAATGGCTTAATCTTGACGAAAGAGAAGATTCCAGAAACAATAAAAAGGAAAAAGTGAAAACCAACTTGGAAAAGTTTGAGTAGATTTTAAGCCAACACAGATATGTTTAAGGCATATCTCATCTGACTCACCAGACTGAATGCTATTGTTGAAATAACCTAAAAAGATAGAACTAATAGTTCATTCAGCGCCCCCCCCCCCACCCCCACACTACCTCTGCCAGTCGATCAAGATCTTGGTAGATCTTTTACTTTAGTACCACTTCGCCTGTCTTGTCCTCTTGTATCCTCCATGGATTCCACTCACAGCTTAGATTTCAGCCAGTTTTGTATGAGCATCAGATTTCTTGCTCTCACTGATACAGGTGTGAACATGTGAGGCCCCAGCACTCAGCCTAGTCACACCCACTAATTTTAATTGTTACTTCATTTTTGACGAGTATTCATTGCCCCTCAGATTTTTGCCCCATAGCATGTTTAACCAATCATCAATCCGCACATCCTCCAATCTCAAGTGCTGTAATTATTATTTAATAACTTCTTGTTTGGCATTAGATCAAATACAATCTGAAACTTCACATTCACTGATGATCTGTTCTGCTACCTATAACCTCAAATGACACTAACAAATTTGTCAAATAGGACTCCCCTTTCATATATCCCTGTTGAGTCTGCCCAAGCCTATTATTTCCTAAGTGGCCTGTTAGCACTTGCTTAATAATTGATTTTAGCAGGTTCTTGACAATTGAGGTCAGGCTAATACCTTGTTTCCTCTCACTCTCCTTTAAAATAATGGGGCTACATTAATTATCTTTTGGTCTCTGGGAATCATTCTGGCAGTTAATGGAATTATGGACGAAGACAACCAGCAAATCAACAACTCAATAACCATCTCCATAGAAACTTTGAGATACAGGTTATCAGTTTTACTGACTTTTAGTTTAATTCATTTCTACACTTTTAACTAATGCTAATTACTTTCAGCTCCTCCCTTTATCTAGAGCTATTGTTTTCCACTGTTTCATAGAACATAGAACATTTCCAGAGGGTTTTTTTTGTTTCCAGAAAAGACAAACAAACAATATTCATTTAATTTCTCTATTTTCTTGCTTACCAATATAATTTATTCTACATCAGCCTATATGAGAACTGGCAAAGGGTGCATTAGATCCTTAAATATTAGCTATGCTTGCTTACTGACACACCTTTTCAAATGTATTTTCCCAATTAGCCACAGCCAATTCATGCCAGTATCTTTGTTGTTTAGTTGTTTAGATTTTGGACTCTGGTTTTGGGTTGATTGATCTATATTACTTCCAGTTGTAACCCCAAGGCCCCTTTATAAGGTTAATAATTAACAGTGCTATAATTAGTGCAGTTAATGTAACCTGGGTTTGTAATAGACTTTGGGTGCTAAAAGGATCTAGTTTTTTCCAAGCGTATATGACAAATAAACTCTACTTGGGCTTCCAGCCGGGTACAAATACCAATGATAACCGATGTTTCTCAAACTCTGCTATCTTCTTAAGAAGATGGCATAGTTTGAAACCAAAATGTTGGTAATCATCGATACCTGTTCCCGGCTGTCTCCCTGAGAAGAGCTTATTTGACTTTGGGTGCTGTTTCTGACGTGCTTGCATGTTCCCCTTGTGACCATGTGGATTTCCCCCAGGTGTTCAAGTTGTTCTCTGTCCTAAACCAAATGCATTTTTGCACATCCACTGCCAATACTTCTCTTTCACTCCAGGGACAGCATGTTGATAGGAAAAAAAGGGCTCAGAGTGGACCCATGAACGGTTCACAGATTGATTCTTATGCTACATCTGAATGCTGAAGGGTGAAACCAGGTGAATGTATACTCACCCACCTGAACAATGGTGGAGAGCAATTAAAATAGAAAGGAATGGTCACTGTGCTGAAAAGAATGATGAAAGTTTATCATAATCTCTTCAACATCTTTATGCTCAGACAGAAAATAAATCTTGGATCAGAAACAAGAACCTTAATGATTTTCTGATTGCTTCTTGCTAATATTATTACCACTCCCCTACCAGTTGCAGTAAAGAGCCCAGTTTGACATCTGGCTCTCAAAGTCAAAGTGGTTTAGCCTTCTATGCTTTAGTGATTCAAATGCACAGCAAGATTCAGTAAAATGCTGACAAAACACCAGGACTATTGCAGTACCAGACTGGCAGATACTTTTTCCCTATAAAAATCCCAATACAATTCACAGGACCCCAGTGAGTTTTAAGGGAATGTGGGGAACATTGAACCATTGCGATTTCCAAATGATTGGACAGAGAATTATTGGAGCTTCATTGTACTTCTCCATTGTTTTGAGAAACCTGCCTCAACCAGCCATAGAGGCAATGTGTTGCACGTTCCAAACACAATCTGGGTGAAAAAAGCCTTCCTCACAACTCCAATAAACCTCTTAGCCCTTAATCTAAACATATATCTCTGGGGAAAGTTTCCAACTTATAATCATTATCTATGCCTCTTGAACTGTGTATACTTTCATCAGGCTCCCCCCTTGGCCTTCTCTACTCCAAGGAAACAAATCCAGCCTTAATCAAATCCAGGATTAATCTATCTCTCCTATAACTGAAACAATTCCATCACCGGCAAAATCCCGATAAAACTCTTTTCCACCATCTCTAGTGCAATCACATCCTTCCTTTCATGTGGTGACAAGAACTGTACATAGCTATGGCCTAATTAACATTTTAAAATCTTGAAACATAACCTCAATGCTCTTATATTCCATGTCCTAGGGCAAACACTCTATGCCTTCTTCAACACCTTATCTACCTGTGTTGCGACTTTCAGGATTCTTGGACGTTGAAGTCCCTCTATTCCTCAGCATTCCTTTGGGCTCTGCTTTTCATTGTATATGCCTTATTAGTCTTCCCAAAGTGAATTGCCTTGTACTTATCAGGATTAAATTCTACCTGCCAATGCCTTGCCCATTTTACCAACTGATCAACTTGTACCCTTGAGTATCTTCAATATCAACAACACTGGCATTTTTACGTCATCTTCCATCTTACCAAACACACCCATATTACTGAAGTATACAACAAACAGTTAGTGACCTAGCACCAATAACTGTGGTACACTATGAATTATAGGCTTCCCATCACAAAAAAAATCATCTTCATCCAGCTGCCTCCTATCATCAAGCAAATTTCGGATCCAATTCGCCAACATTACCAGGATCCTATGTGCTTTAACCTTTTGGACCAGTCTCACATGTGGGTCTTGTCAAAAGCCTAACTGAAGTGCACGTAGCCCATGTCAACTACACTGACTTCATCAACAAATTTTGATACTTCAAAAAATTCAATCAAATTGCTCAGACGGGCCCTCCCCTTAACAAAGCCAGGCTGACAACCTCTGATTAATGCTTGTGTTTCCAAGTGTGGATTAATCCTGTCTCCCGATATCTTTTTCCAGCAACTTCCCTATCACTGATAACGAATTGGCTTATCCTTGCTGCTCTTCATGAATAATGATACTGTGTTTGGTTTCCTCTGATCATCTGGCTCATCACCAATACTCAAGAGATTTAAAAATCTCTGTCAGGACACCTGCAGTCTCTTGCCTGGAATTCACCTCATCAGACCATGGGGATTGTCTACCTTTATGCTCACTATGACATCCAATAATTCTTCCTTTTTAATATTAATACATTCCAAAATTTCACTATCCTCCTTCCTGAATTCTCCAATTATGATATCCTTCAACTTAAAGTTGACCTCTGGCTCCACATAAAGACTGCTACTTTGGTCCCTAAATAGGCCCCACATTTTCTATGTTTATCCTCTTGCCCATAATATATCTAAGCAGTGTTTGGGGTTTCCCTTAATTTTGTCTGCCAGTGATATTTTGTGCTCTCTCTCTGTCTTCCTAATTCCTTTTTGAAATACCTTTCTATACTTGTAAAAGGCCTCCCGTTGTCAGTTCTCTGTACCTGCCATATTTTATTATTTATTTACAGATACAGCACAGAACAGGCTTTTCTGACCCAACGAGCCACACCACCCAGCAACCTGCCTATTTAGCCCGAACCTAATCACAGGACCAATTTACCTACTAACTGGTGCACCATGGCATGTGGGGGGAGTCCAGACCTCTCAGAGGAAACCCATGTACTCACAGCAAGGCTTCTTTATTTTGCTTTACCCAGCTCTCAATACCCCTTCATATACAGAGGTTGGTTGATTTTCCCCTTTTTGGGAATTACTTTGCGTAATAAAGATATTTTTACACTCATCTAATATATTAATGCCATTACTGTAATACTGTGAGACCTAGTTCTTGACCAATTTGCTTATGGGACCATCTTTTTGTCCATATACACTACCTATATTCTAGATGGCTAACATCCTAGATGACATATTACATATTTGCTCTTTTTTTTTGCAAGAGCACCCATAACGTTTCCAGGTGAAATTTCTTCTGCGCAAATGTCTTCTGTATCCACAATAGGATATGTTCTTCCTGAAGTTCACTGGCTGCAATACTCCAGTTGCAGTCACACCATAAGAAATAGGAGCTGGAGTAGATCATCTGGCCTGTTGAGCCTGCTCAGCCATTCAATAAGATCATGGCCGATCTGGCCATGGACTCATCTCCACCTACCTGCCTTTCCCCCATAACCCTTCATTCCTCTAATATGCAAAAATCTATCCAACCTTGTCTTAAATATATTTACTGAGGTAACCTCCACTGCTTCATTGGGCAGAGAATTCCACAGACCACCACCTACTGGGAAAAGCAGTTCCACCTTATCTCCATCCTAAATCTACTCCCCCGAAACTTGAGGCTTTGTCCAGGGTTGGTAAAGTACAACATGGCTTCCCTGCTTTTGTCAAATATGTTTCAAGATATGCTCTACAAACTGGTCAATTTACACATATGTATGCTTGGGTTTTCTTTTGCATTCATTTGTCAGAATCTGGGCATTGGTGATAAGGCTAGCATTAATTGCTAATTGTCCCTGAGAAGATCATGGAGAGGTGTCTGTTTCATCTGTTAATGACCTTCTGGTGAAGATACCCCCACACAGTGTTGTTGGGGATGGAATTCAAGGATTTATATCCAGTCACAATGAAAATAATGAAGGTCAAGGTGCTGTGTAACTTGCACCTCCTGTAGATGGTGGTATTCCAATGAGCCTGAAGCCTTTAGTGGTAGTGGCGATGGATCTGGGAGGTAGCATTAGCAAGTAATTGAAGTGCATTTTGTAGACTGTACACAGTGCAGCCATTGTGCACTGGTGTGGAGGAAATGGATGTTTAGGGTGATGGATGGAGCACAATCAAATGGGATTCTTTGTCCTGGATGGTGCAAAGCTCCTTAAATGCTGTTGTAGCTGTACTCGTAAGGACAAAGGTACTAACAGCAGGGGTGAGTCATTTGGCCCTTTGAGCTTGCGCCACCATTGATCAAGATCACGACCGACCTACCAGAGTGTAATTCTCCAGCACCGTTCGCATATCTCATGAATGCTTTAATGACAGGAAATCTCCATCTCTGTTTTGAATGAACTCAGTGACTAAATCTGTGAGGTAGAAAATTCCAAAGATTAATTCCTCTAGGTGAAGAAATTTCTTCACATCACCCTCCTAAATGGCCTACTCATTTTTCTGAAGCTCTGGCTTTCAGTTCTAAACTCTTCCTTCAAGGGAAACATCCTCTCAGCATCAGTCCGCTGAACTGTGTAAGTAAGAAGTCTGTACATCTCGATGAGATCTTCACTCATTCATAACTCTAGGGAACTCTGCTGAAAACTTTAGAAGTAAGATCTGCAATAAGAGGAGAGATAAGTAGATCAAGTGGTCTATTTAAGCTCTCCTCTGAATGCAAACATACCATCCCTGGAACCACACCTTAACTCAAATGACTCCTGAAATTCCATATGGATGACATCATCCTCATTCACTTTAATCAGCCTTTAATACTGCTTGCTTCAATCACTAGTTTCGCTTTATCATTTTTTCGCTCTGATTACAATTTTGAAAGGCTTCTTCATCAGCAAAGTTTAAACTGTTGTTGCATGGTATGCACTTGGACCCATTTTTGAACAGATATACCACATTTGAAATGTTAGCGCCCAATTCAAGAGAACTATAATATGTCTTATGATCATATTTAGCATATTCCAGAGAGCACATCCTCACCTAGAGAGGATTAGAAGATTGTGGCAAACTCTTCTGCAAACCCCACCTTCCCAGGCAATCAAGAATACACCCCTTCACAGCAAGTGGCCAGCTTATTTTAGGAACCGCTCTATTAATGTTCAACCCTGCCACCTCTAGTAGCTCTACTTCAGCAGTCCACGAACCAATAAACACTACTTGTTATTCTTTTTTTTTTGCACACTATTGATGAATTTTTTTGAAATGTATAGATTTTTATGTTTCACTGTGTTGCTGCTGCAATACAAAAAAAGCACATCACGTGTCAGTGATAATAAATCTGATTAAAATTCTGATTCTGCTTAGATTTTGGCAGCACCCTGTCCCTTGGTAAAGACCAATACAAAGTGGTCATTTGTGGGAATGTACCTAGCCCTGGATTTTTAAAGGTCTCTTTAAAGGACCCATCACCCTGTTACAATCTTACAATCTAAAGTTTGGTTCAACTTTACCCGGCCTGATCCTCTCTCATCCATGTGAAGTCAGCCTTTCTTCAACTAAGTTTTCCTCTGATTGCTTCTTACTCTTCTACATTATTAATTCCAATGTTGCGACCAGTGATCACTGTTCCCCAGTTGTGCTCTTGTTGGGCCGATTCAGCCCTCTCATTACAAGCAGATTCGGGAGAAGTATTGTTTAGGAGATCCTTATGAACATGGCTCAGAAATTCCTCCCTTTCCACCATCACTGTCATCACCTCCACAATCACCATCAGCTTAGACGCATCACAAGGCTGCATGCTTAGCCCCTGCTCTACTTGCTTCATACCTATGACTGTGTGGCTAAGTACAACTCTAATGCCATGTTTAAGTTTGCTGACAACACTACTGTTGTTGTGTGAATCAAAGGTGGTGACAAATCGGCATACAGCAGGGCAATCTGGTTGAATGATGCCACAACCACCTCTCACTCAACATCAGCAAAACCAAAGAACTGATTATAGATGAGAGGTAGAAGCATGAGCACCATGAAACACACACAAAATGCTGGTGGAACTCAGCAGGCCAGGCAGCGGCTATGTAAGAAAGTACAGTTGACGTTTCGTACCAAGACCTTTTGGCAGGACTGGAGAAAAAAAGATGGGGAGTAGATTTCAAAGGTGGGGAGAGGGGAAAGAGAAACAGAAGGTGATAGGTGAAACTGGAAAGGGGAGGGATGAAGTGAAGGGCTGGGATGTTGATTGATGAAAGAGATACACGGCTGGAGAAGGGGGAATCTGATTGGAGAGGACAGAAGGCCATTCCACATTCCCTTTTCCCTTGCTCACATCTCCTACCCATTACCTCCCACAGGTGCTCCTTCCCCGTTACTTTCTTCCACGGCCTTCTGTCCTCTTCTATCAGATTTTCCCTTGTTGATGATTCCTCTACTTTCTTATAAGTTTGCGCAGATTTTGCATGTTATCTAAAACTCTGACACACTTCTATAGATGCATAGTGGAGAGTATTCTGACTGGTTGCATCACGGCCCGGTATGGATATACCAATGCCCAAGAATGGAAAAGTCTACAGAAGGTGGTGGAGACAGCTCAGTCCATCGCAGGAAAAGCCCTCCCCACAACTGAGCACAAGAAGCATTGTCACATGGAAGCAGCGCCATTATCAAGGCCACCCACCATCAAACCATATCTCTTCTCAGTGATGCTATCGGAGAGGAATTAAAGGACCTCGGGCCCCACACCACCACTATTGAGGCCATGCTCTTTTCTTGGTACTACCATTGGACAGGAGGTACAGAAGCCTTAGGTTCCACACCACCAGGTAGAGGAACTGTTATAATCCTACAACCATTAGGCTCCTGAACCAGCATGGATAACTCCACTGAGCTCAGTTCTGAACTGATTCCACAAACGAAGGACTCACTGGTAAGGACTCTTCAATTCATGTTCTCAGCATTATTTATTTATTTTTATTTTCAAGGTTTGTCTTCTTTTGCACATTGCTCGTTTGTTAATCTGTTTTTTAGTTTTTAATTGATTGCATTACATTTGTTTTCTTGTGAATGCCTGCAAGAAGAACATAAGAAATAGGAACAGGAGTAGGCCATCCGGCCCACTGAGCTTGTCCCACCATTCAATAAGATCACAGCTGATCTGTCAATAAACTCAACTCCATCTACCTGCCTTTTCCCCATAATACTTAATTCCCCTTCTCTAACTGTATCTTAAATATACTTAGTGAAGAAGCCCCAACTGTTTCCCTGGGCAGAGAATTCCACAGATTCACCACTCTCTGGGAAAAACAGTTTCTCCTCATCTCTGTTCTAAATCTTCTCCCCTGAATCTTGAGGCAATGTCCCCTAGTTCTAGTCTCACCTACCAATACAAACAACTCTCCTACTTCTATTTTATCTATCCCTTTCAAAATTTTGTATGTTTCTATAAGATCCCCTCTCATTCTTCTGAATTCCAGAGAGTATAGTCCCAGGCGACTCAATCTCTCCTCATTGGTTAACCCCTTCATCTCTGGAATTAACCTGGTGAACCTCCTCTGCACTGCCTCCAAAGCCAGTATATCCTTCCTCAAGTATGGAGACCAAAACTGCACACAGTACTCCAGGTGTGGCCTCACCAGTACCTTGTACAGTTGCAGCATGACCTCCCTGCTCTTGAATTCCAAGGGACCTACATTGACTTTAGCCATCCTCTTCTGCTTTATATATTTATAAAAACTTTTGCTATGCATCTGTTTCTATATTTTGTGCTAATTTACTTTCATACTCTATCTTCCCTTTCCTTATTTCTTGTTTAGCTGTTCTTTGTTGCTTTTTAAATTTTTCCCAATCCTCCAATCACCCAGTACTCTTTGCGACTTTGTACACAAGAGTTTTTAATTTGATACTATCTTTTATTTCCTTAGTTATCCAAGGCTGGTTCTCCCCACATTTACTGTCCTTACTTTTGACTGGAATATACTTTTGTTGAGAAAATTAATCTTGAGGTAGTATATAGTAACATATACCTACTTTGATAATATATTTACTCTGAACTCTAAACTTTCCTTTGCCTCTTATTCTCACATCATCCCAATAGAGGAATAATTGGGCCTCTCCAGTGATACCCTTCTACACCTCTGTAATATACTTGCACAAATACTCCTTCAAATTTTTCTCAAAGATTTGTTGATCTATAGAACAGCCACACTACTGTAACAATGCTCTTCCTGCACAGGTCCTTCCCCAGGACCCTTGCCACCTTAGATTCCTCCGTAATGCAGCAATTTGAAGCATTGGTCTCATCTGTTCAAGTAGGATGTAATCTACTTATACTTCTTCTCTACTCTCTTTTCAAATATGCTTACTATAAAACCTGTTACCCCCTTGTCCCAGTTTTACATTTCCCCATATCTTCCCAGTATAAGCTATAGGTTTGAGTATCGGAGTGTCCCTTTTAATGCAGTTCTTTATACTTAACTCTGACCTGATTCAGAACTACATACATCAGTTACACCTGACCAGCTAAATTTCACGTCAATGCTGGTGATAATAAACCTGATTCTGATTCTGGCTATTTCTGAACCTCAAAGAGCTTTCTCCTGTTCTTTGAAAAAGATCTGCTTTTAATAGGGTCACCTGGTGACAGCCTCTCCCTCTTCTACTGCAGTGTAAATGTGACCATTTAAAAATTAAGCATTTTCTGGTTTCATTTATATACAGAGTTTCATTGCTTTTCTAGACTGCTACTTTAGGTGCCAAGGAATAAAAACCAGCACCAAAATTTGAACAAATAAAGGCATTTTAATCTGCTTAAATAAATTCCTTTGGCCCATACTTTTAAAATGTACCAAGATTTACCTCATGTTATCATCTTCATCTTATTTGTAAAAGACTTTTTTGTAACTGTAGGGCTCATGAGAGTCACACATATTCCCAGCTCATCTCAGACCATACACTTAGGAACAGAGACAAAAAAATCTGTCAACTTAATTACTATTTATTTTCACTTTAAAACATGTTATGGAATTTGATATTGTATTAGACAACAAGGTCTCTGTTTTCACTCGTACCTTGGTCTTACAAAGAGACATAAAATCCACAGCCACCAACCATTATTGGAATACAGTTTGACTCTCACTAGATACCATCTCACACTAACCCTCACTGGGTACAGTCTCACACACACTAATCCTCACTAGGTACAGTATCTCACACACGCTAATCCTCACTAGGTACAGTCTCACACACACTCATTTTCACTAGGTAGCCTCACACACACTAACCCTCACTGGGTACAGTCTCACACACACTAATCCTCATTAGGTACAGTCTCATACACACTAACCCTCACTGGGTACAGTCCCACACACACTAACCCTCACTGGGTACAGTCTCACACATTAACCCTCACTGGGTACAGTCTCACACACACTAATCCTCACTAGGTACAGTCTCACACACACTAACCCTCACTGGGTACAGTCTCACACATGCTCTCACTGGGGTACAAGTCTCTCTCTCTCTCTAACACACATACGCGCACACAAATGTGCGGTTGGGAGACTGTAGGTCTGACACGGTGGTCAGCAGCACAGGAGCGCCGCAGGGAACCGTACTCTCTCCGGTCCTGTTCACCCTGTACACATCAGACTTCCAATATAACTCGGAGTCCTGCCATGTGCAGAAGTTCGCTGATGACACGGCCATAGTTGGGTGTGTCAGGAATGGACAGGAGGAGGAGTATAGGAAACTGATACAGGACTTTGTGATATGGTGCAACTCAAACTACCTGCGTCTCAATATCACCAAGACCAAGGAGATGGTGGTGGACTTTAGGAGATCTAGGCCTCATATGGAGCCAGTGATCATTAATGGAGAATGTGTGGAGCAGGTTAAGACCTACAAGTATCTGGGAGTACAGTTAGACGAGAAGCTAGACTGGACTGCCAACACAGATGCCTTGTGCAGGAAGGCACAGAGTCGACTGTACTTCCTAAGAAGGTTGGCGTCATTCAATGTCTGTAGTGAGATGCTGAAGATGTTCTATAGGTCAGTTGTGGAGAGCGCCCTCTTCTTTGTGGTGGCGTGTTGGGGAGGAAGCATTAAGAAGAGGGACGCCTCACGTCTTAATAAGCTGGTAAGGAAGGCGGGCTCTGTCGTGGGCAAAGTACTGGAGAGTTTAACATTGGTAGCTGAGCGAAGGGCGCTGAGTAGGCTACGGTCAATTATGGATAACTCTGAACATCCTCTACATAGCACCATCCAGAGACAGAGAAGCAGTTTCAGCGACAGGTTACTATCGATACAATGCTCCTCAGACAGGATGAAGAGGTCAATACTCCCCAATGCCATTAGGCTTTACAATTCTACCGCCAGGACTTAAGAACTTTTTAAAAGCTATTATTAATGCTTTTTGAGATAATGATTTAGATGCATATCATATTTTTTACTGAGTTAAGTATTGTATGTAATTAGTTTTGCTACAACAAGTGTATGGGACATTGGAAAAAAAGTTGAATTTCCCCATGGGGATGAATAAAGTATCTATCTATCTATCTATCTATCTATCAAACTAACCATCACTGTGATACAGTTCCAAACACACACTGACCATCATTGGGGTACAGTTCTCCCATACACGGACTTTAACTGGGGTACAGAAATAAAAGATTTGTTTCTGCCTTGGAAACCAGTGACCAGTGGGATTCTGCAGGGAATGATGCTGGGACTCCATTGTTATTTATAATCTAATTCAATGAGTTGGAGGAGTGGATAATGTATATTATATCCAAGTCTGCTGACCATCTAAAGCTCTTTGAAAGCACAGAGCATTAGGAGAGAACAGCGAAGTTTTAGGGTATAAACAGTGTTAGTGGAAGAGTAAGGTCATGAAAAATGGAATTTGATGCATATTTAAGCCACTGTGTGTTGGTGGTAAAGACAGCCAATATTTAGAGTGGTTGATGCGATGCCAATCAAATACTCTGTTTCTCAGAATTGTGGTTTTGAACTCATTCAGGGAAATGGAGAGCATTTCATCTTTTTCCTGATTTGTGCCTTGCACTTGGTTCATAGGCCCTGGGGTATCAGGAGGTGAGTCACCTTTGGAAGACTGGTTTTTGTATCCACAGAATTAGTATGACTGGTCCAGTAAAATTTCTAGTCAATGGCACTCCTCAGGATGTGAATGGTGCGAAATTTAGTAATGATAGGACACACTGAATGTCAAGAGTAGGTAGTTGGAATATTTCTTGTTGGAGATGGTCATTGACTGGCACTTCTGTAGTGTGAATATTACTTAGAACTTAGCTACCAATGCCCAAAAGTGTTTTGGTCTTTCCAGCATGAACAGTTTCATTTGCTGAAATGTTGCAAAATGAATTGAATGCCATGCAATCATCAGCAAACATCTCCACTTCTGACCATATGATGGAAATAAGATCCTCGATGCTTAAGGTGGTTGAGCCAAGAACACTGCCCTGATCAATGTCTACAGTGATATCTGAGTTGGAATGATTAACCTCCCACAACTTCTTCTTGAGTGCCAGATATGACTCTAATCACTGGAGTGTTTTCCTCTGATGCCCAATGATTCCAGTTTTACCAGGATATTTAATACTGTGTTTAGTCAGATGCTGCATTGATTGCAAATGCAGTCAATCTGACCTCACTTTCAGAAGTCAGCTCTTTAGTCCATGTTTACACACTAAGGCTATGATGAGGCCTGAGGCTGAGTCATCCTGGCAAAAAACAATCTGGGCATCAGTGAGTAGGTTATTGGTAAGGAAGTGCTCCACTGAATCGTACAGTACCTCCATCACTGCTAATGATTTAGAGACAAACTGATTAGCTCACTTGTATTTGTCCTGGTTTTGCATGAACATTACCATATAAAGAATAGTTGTTACTCTGTGATTTACATAGGCAATACAGTTCTCTATAAAGAGAAAAATGCTAACATTTAGAAATATGGTGAGGAGGCTTATCTCAATTCTACACACTGGGACTGTAATCTCTATGGCACACAGAAAATGCTTTTTATTGCAATTGATACAAGATCTGCTTTTTCAATGTTAATACCTAATTCTGATAGTTGTTATAATATTTGGAAGCCTGATTATCTCTAATTAAAATTGAGAATGCTATTTTTTTCTATGGTATATCAATTCTTTGATTCTTCAACATACATTGAGGTGCTAACTACAATACACACATGGAATGCTATCTTCTTAACAGCTACAGGTATTCTGTTCTCACAGGGCTGCAATTCTATAACAAATATATAATAAATACACACACACATATATATATATGTATGTATTTAGATATAGATATGTTTATTATTATATATCTGGCCCTTCAAGCAGACTCGATGGGCAAGATGGCCTAATTCTGTTCCTGTGTGTTATGATTTAAATGCATAATAAATCTTTCTAATTTGCAAATTAGGTGCTATTGTCATAAGTATACAAGGAAGCTGCTATAATCTCTAATAAACAAAAGATCTGCTGGCTTCTATAATACAAGAACAGCTTTTCTTTATAATTTCAACTGGGCTTACAAATCTTGTTGTTCTCTACATTATACATGGACCACTGAGCTTCATAAAATACTTAAAGCTGCTATTTTGGAATAAAATGACAACAGCTGGTAAGATACATATTATGCACAGAAGTTGTTTATCTCTTTAGAATGGCCTGCTATCCCCAGTTATATTTAAAGAAACTACTACACTGTGTAAAATCTACAGGATCAATTCATCTTCACGTCACACAGATGTAATTCTCAATGTACACAGGGACTGCTGCCTTCTAAATTCTACACAACTGCTAATGCTAATAGTACACACAGAGGTTGCTATTCAATCTAATTCACATTGTGGGTCCCCAACTCTATTAAAGAGTAACTAACATTCTTTTTAAAAAACACAAGAGGTGCTAATTTCAAAATGCAATGGAACTTGTGAAGTAAAATTAAATTAACTGATCTCCTGAAACGTGCAGATGCTAAACTAAATACATATAGGCTGTGATATTCACAAGAGTCGGGGGTAATAATTTAGTCTGTTGTCTTTTATAATCCAGACAACTGGCATCGTTTTCCAGAAAATTCAGAGAGTTGGTCCTCCTCTGAAATGTACTCAAGACATAAATATTTCTCTGATAGATAGATGGACTGTTGTTCTTTATCAGACAGAAAGGGGCTGCTGGTCACCATACTATATACTGTATTACTCAGGGTGTCTGCTGATCTCTTTGGCATTCAAAGCTGTTACTGTTTACAAAACTGCTTTGCAACCTTTGCCAACCCAAAGCACACATATATGAATAATTTTTCCGTGCAGCACAGAATTGCTACAACTACCATTTCATTTGTTTATCTCTCTGATCTAAATGTATATTTTTCCAGAATCCTTCACCACACCATTTCCCTGTCGCTGTTATCAATGCAACCCTCATCTGCATCTCCTCTATTTCCCATGTCTGCCCTCAACCCATTCTCTCACTGGCAATGGGGTAGAGCTCCCTGATATCACCCAACAAATCTGCATATCCAACATATCATTCCCTGCAACTTGCACCATCTATCCCTTGCCAGCTCTTGCTCCAACCTCTTCCCCAACCCTTAAATACTGCTTTCTCTCCTTTTTTTCCAGTCCTAATGAAGAGTCTAAACACAAACTGTCATCTGTTCTTTTCCCTCCATAGATGCTGCATGATTGCTGAGTTCCTCCAGCATTTTGTGTGCTTTGCTTCAGATTTCCAGTCTCTCAGGTCACCTATTCATTTCTGCAAGCACACTTGTGTTCAGGCACACCAATTAACAAAACAATTTCTAAAACAAGGAACTCATTCAAATCCAACAGCAGGCTCCCATGGATGTCACCACTCTCAGCAGATTTGATAGACGTAGTTAGAGCCAGTTCAAGCTTAGTGAGGGCGAATAATAACACAAGAATTAAGAGCAAGAATTGGCCACGTGACCACGAGTCTTCTCCACTACTCGAGATCATGGCCGATAAGCTACTTCAATGACACTTACCAGTACTTCCCTAATTCCTCAATAGCTCTAAAATCCTGAATCCTGCCCATCTCTGTTCTGAATGAACTCAATGATAAGAGTTCCCTCAAGCCTCCAGGAATTCCAAAGTTTCAGCAACCTCAGAGAGAAGAAGTTTCTCATCTCAGTCCTAAAAGGCCTAACTGAAGGCTATGACCCTTGTCTAGACTCCTCAGCCAGGACAGATATCCCCTCTGTATCCAGGATGTCAAGCTTTGTAAGAATTTTGCAAATTTCAATGAAATCATTCCTCATTTTCCTAAAATCTAGTGAACATACAGTAGGTATATCTGCTTAATCTCTTGTCACAGAGCAAGCCTGCCACCTTAGGAACTGGTGAATCTTTGAGACACACAGACTGCAAATGCTTCATTTCCACCTAAAATGTCACCTGTCCTTTCCTTCCATAGATGCTGCCTGACCCTCCAGTTACTTTTTTTTTCTAGTGGGGAATCTTTGTTTTGGGTGGCAGAGTGGAGATACGTCTCTACCAAAGGAGGTGCAAATGTTCCTTTCCTAAATGAGCTTGCAAGTCACCCTTGGACAATGTAGCACTTGCATAGCTTCCAATCAGGGTCACGAGAAGCCATGGGAGCAGATAGTGGTTGGTCGTATGAGCAGCTGGTGCATATCACAAGTCCCGGTTATGCGACCACTGACGCCAGGTAGATGATCCTTGAAGTGTATTGATAATGAAAAGACACTGCCCAGAAGAAGGCAAAAGCAAACCACTTCTGTAGAAAATTTTGCCAAAAATAATCATGGTCATCACCAACATTATCACCAACACAACACATATTGATGAAGATGAATCTCTGTTGTACTCCCTCTACAGCCAGAGCATTCCTCTTTTAGGATCAGAGATCAAAGCCAAAAACAACATGCCAGGTGCAGACTCCAATGCTCAGAAACATACAGCTATACAGCTGCAGCAAGACATTTATGCTATGAACTCAAATCCCCCTGTTATAAAGGCCAATATACCATTTACCTCCTACACTTTTGTAGCACTACACGTTAGCTTTCAGTGGCCTGAGTACAAGGCCACCCAGGTCCCTTTGAATATCAACACTTCAATCCTTAAGGATTTAAAAGATACCCTGCCTTTTTGTTTGGTGCACCAAAGTTAACAAACTCATACTTTCTCACATTATTTTTTGTCTGCTCTCCCCTCATCTTAGGATATGGCAGATCACGGGGGTTGGGGGGAGGGGGGAGGTAGTGGTGGACAATTCATAATGCCACAGGGAGAATGACTGGCATTTCTACTCAGGGAAAAAAAAAACACTGACAGCCCATTTATGCCTCTCAAAATCTTATAAACATCCATCAGGTCTCTCTTCAGCTTCTGACACTCAAGAGAAAATAACTGAAGTGCTTTCTCCTCTCTGCATAGCTCATACTCTCTATCCATGCAGCATACTGGTAAACTTCTTTTGCACCATTTTTGAAGCCTCAAAATCCTTCCTGTGATGGGATGATCAGAACTATACCCAATAATCCAAATACATCAAACCAAAGTTTTACACAGCCGTAACATGACCTTCACACTCATATACTCAATGTCTGACCAACGAAGGCAAGTATGCCTTCTTACCACTGTATCTACATATGCCACTTAGAAACACAGAAAACCTACAGCACAATACAGGCCCTTCGGCCCACAAAGTTGTGCCGAACATGTCCCTACCTTAGAAATTATTAGGCTTACCTATACCTCTCAATCTTATCAAGCTCCATGTACCTATCTAAAAGTCTCTTAGAAGACCCTATCATATCCACCTCCATCACCATTGCCGGCAGCCCATTCCACACGCTCACCACTCTCTGAGTAAAAAAACTTACCCCTGACATTTCCTCTGTACCTACTCCCCAGCACCTTAAACCTGTGTTCTCTTGTGGCAACCATTTCAGCCCTGGGATAAAGCCTCTGACTATCCACACGATCAATGCCTCTCATCATCTTATACACCTCTATCAGGTCACCTCTCATCCTCCGTCGCTCCAAGGAGAAAAGGCCAAGTTCTCATAAGGCATGCTCCCCAATCCAGGCAACATCCTTGTAATTCTCTTCTGCACCCTTTCTATGGCTTCCACATCCTTCCTGTAGTGAGGCGATCAGAAATGAGCACAATACTCCAAGTGGGGTCTGACCGGGGTCCTATATAGCTGCAACATTACCTCTCAGCTCCTAAATTCAATTCCTCAATTGACGAAGGCCAATACACTATACACCTTCTTAACCACAGAGTCGACCTGAACAGCTGCTTTGAGTGTCCTATCGACTCAGACCCCAAGATCCTTCTGATCCTCCACACTGCCAAGAGTCCTACCATTAACACCATATTCTGCCATCATATTTGACCTACCAAACTGAACGACTTCACACTTATCTGGGTTGAAATCCATCTGCCACTTCTTAGCCCAATTTTGCATCCTATCAATGTCCCTGCTGTAACCTCTGACAGCCCTCCACACTATCCACAACACCTCTAGCCTTTGTATCATCATCAAACTTACTAACCCATCCCTCCACTTCCTCATCCAGGTCATTTATAAAAATCACAAAGAGTAAGGGTCCCAGAACAGATCCCTGAGGCACCCCACTGGTGACCGACCTCCATGCAGAATATGATCCATCTACAAACATTCTTTGCCTTCTGTGGGCAAGCCAGTTCTGGATCCACAAAGCAATATCCCCTTGGATCCCATGCCTTTTTACTTTCTCAATAAGCCTTGCATGAGGTACCTTATTAAATGCCTTGCTGAAATCCATATACACTACATCTACTGCTCTACCTTCATCAATGTGTTTAGTCACATCCTCAAAAAATTCAATCAGGCTCATAAGGCACAACAAAGCCATGCTGACTACTCCTAATCATAATCATGGTAGGGTTCTTTCAGTGAACTATGGACCTGGACCCCAGGATCCTTCCATATATCAAGAACCCTACCATTCACTGTATAGTTTCCCTTTACATTAGACCTCACACTTACTTAGTTTAAACTCCAACATCAAATATGGGAATGTCTAATTTACTAATGGATGAAGTGATGTATCCCTTTAAGTTCAGTTATTCATGTGCAATGCAAAATTATGATAAATTATGGTTTGTTCAAAGAATTAACTGAAGAAAATGAGGTCACAGGCCAGTGACACCAGGCCATGAGGTCGCAGGTGAATGACCCTGGCACTGAAGAAGTTGGTGACTCTAGATACTGAGGATACAATTTGGAGACCCCGGGCACTGAAGTCACAGAGAAGTGACCGTGGGTTTTTGGGAACAAGCTAGTGAGATCACATAGTAAGGGTATATCAGCACCAGGCAAGAATGCTGGCGGTGTGATACCAGACACAGAAGTTAAGAACACGTTCCAACTTGCAAACAAATTATTTCATGAACAGAATTTAAGAAAATTATTTGTTTGTTTCTCAGGAAGGGAAAGCTGCAATTGGCAGTCTTCCCATTTGCCTGCTGCCCTTGTCCTTTTTTGGGGCTGATGTTGTGCATTTTGGAGGCCCTGTCAAAGTAGCCCGATTAAGTGTGTGTATATCTTGTAGATGCTGTACCCTGCAGCTGCTGTGTGCTAGTGGTGGAGGGAAGGAATGTTTAGAGAGGTTGACAGATTGCAGAGCAAGTGGGATGCTTTCTCCTAGATAGTGTCGAACTTGTTGACAGTTGTTTTTGCTGCACTCATCGAGGCAAGTGGCAAACAGTCCAACTCCCCCAGTTGGTGAGTTGTAGGTAGTGGAACTCGGGGTGTAGGAAGATGAGATGGGTATCTAATCTCTGGCTAATCCCATTGTTTCAAGTGGATACCAAAGATATTGACAGTTAGAGACTTTGCATTGAACGCCGACAATGAATGGAGAGATTCTCACTTATTTGTCTCTTTGTTTTCCCTATCTCTGTCTCATTAATTTATTAACTAGATGTAACCACTGGGATAACTTCAGCATACTTGCTTCACCCATGCAAAGGTATTTTCTTTGTCTCCTCCATACTTTCCCTGTCATCTCCAAAAATGTAAACCAATTTACTCTGTTGCATTCCCAGTTCAGAAAGCTTCCCTTTCCATAGGAGCTGCCTGAGCTTCCAGCATTTTTCTTTTTATCAGAATCAGAATCAGAATCAGGTTTATTATCACTGGTGTGTGTTGTGAAATTTGTTAACTTAGCAGTAGCAGTACAGTGCAATACATGGAAACTTAAGAGAAAAAAGTAAATCAATTACAGTAAGTATATAGTGTATATTAAATAGTTAAGATTAAAATAGTGCAAAACAGGAATAGTATATTTTAAAAAAAGTGAGGTAGTCAACATAGGTTCAATGTCCATTTAGGAATTGGATGGCAGATGGGAAGAAGCTGTTCCTGAAATGCTGAGTGTGTGCCTTCAGGCTTCTGTACCGTCTTCCTGAGGGTAACAATGAGAAGAGTCCTGAGTGATGGGGGTCCTTAATGATGGACGCCACCTGTCTCTGATACGTACTATGGTAGCTAGTACCCAAGATGGAGCTGACTAATTTTACAACTTTCTGTAGCTTCTTTCGGTCGAGTCCTGAAGCCCTCCACCCAACCCATACCAGACAGTTATGCAGCCTAACAGAACACTCTCCACAGTACATCATAGAAGTTTGAGTGGTTTAGGTGAGAAACCAAATCTTTTCAAACTTCCAATGAAGTACATCCATTGTCTTGCCTTCTTTATAGCTGCATCAATATGTTGGAAACAGGTTTGATACTCAGAGATCTTGACACCCACAAACTTGAAATTGCTCACTCTCTCCAGGTCTGATCCCTCTATGAGAATTGGTCATGTTCCCTTGTTTTACCCTTCCTGAAGTCACCAATCAGCTCTTTGAGTGCAAGGTTGTTGCTGTGAAACCACTCAAATAGCTGGTATATCTTGCTCCTGTCTGCCCTTTCATCGCCATCTGAGATCCTACCAACAATGGTTGTATCATCAGCAAGTTTATAGATGGCATTTGGAGTGTTGCATCTCCCTGAAACTAACATTTACATCACAGTAAGGATGCAGAAATTTCAAAGGAGAAATGAAGGAGCCAAATGTTGTGCTTCATGTTGGAACCACCAATATCACAGGAAATAGGGTTGTGGTCCAACTGAGTCAGAAGGCAGGGAGAAAGTTAAGAGATGAGGTTTTGAATGTTGAGTCATTCCTAGGCCCACATCCTAGGCAGCTTTATTCATATCAGAGGACATGATACAGGAGAATGACTTCAAGGTCTTGGACCTCTTAGATCAGTTCTGGGGCAGAAGGACTCATTGAAAATGGACGTTGTACTTTAATAAAACAAGGGTCAACACACCTGGCTCACTGGTATGACTAGGGAGTGATTAAACTAAATTAGCTAGCAAATGGTCAAGATCAAACAGAAGTTAAAAAGAAATTGGGTGCATAAAGTGTTAAACAGCAATAGAGAAGGAAGCAATGCAATATTAAATGGAAGCAGATTAAGAGAGATTGCTGGGAATACAACAACAGGTTTAGAATGCACGTATTTAAACAAAAAGTTTCATAATGAAGCCAGTGATTTGCAAACACAAATAGCAGTGTGGGATTATAATGCGTGGTGTTCACTGAAACATGACTCACAGAAAAGTGCACGATTAGTCACTTAATATTCCTGGATCCAAAGTGACGAGAAAACAACAGATCTCCTAAGTTTACAGATGAGGTGAAAATCAGTGTTCTGATTGATGGTGGGGAGGGTGGTCTTCAGATGCTAAGTGATATTGATGAGTTGGCAAAACGGGCACAGAAATAGCAGTTGGAATTTAATTCTGCAAATGTAAAGTGATCATTTTGGGAAGGCTGATAAAGTTAGGACAAGTACAGTTCAAAGTAAGTTTATTATCAAAGTACCTACATGTCACCATATACACCTTGAAATTCACTTTCTTGCGGGCATACTCATCAAATCCATGATAGAATAATAACCGTGACAGAATCAATGAAACACCGCACCAACTTGGGCGTACAACCAATGCGCAAAATACAACAAACTGCAAATAAAAAGATAAAGAAATAAAAATAATAAATAAATAAGCAACAAATATTGAGAACATGAGATGAAGCGTCCTTGAAAGTGAGTCTATTTCAATGATGGGGCAAAGTGAAGTTGAGTCAATGATAAGGTCCTGAAGATACTGGACGGAGGAAACAGTGTATTTATACAAAGATCCCTTAAAGAAACAAGACAGAGAAACTTGATAGTGAAGAAGGCAAATGCAATACTTTGTTTCATCAGCTGAGGCACCAAATACAAGTGTGGGAAGGCTCTGTAGGACACTATAGGAAGGATCAGCTTGCACTGGAGAGAGAGCAGAGGATATTCACCACAAAGTTGCATGGGACAGAACACTTCATTTCTAAGGAGAGACTAGATAGGCTGGGTTTGTTTGCTTTGCAGTGAAAGAAACTGAGGTGGGGAAGAGATTAAAAGAGATCTAAGAAAGAACACTGTCACTTTGATTCTTTTATTGAGGTGTACAGCAAAGAAATAGCCCCTTCAGCCTATCATATTCCATGCCAACCTTTGCGCCCATCTACACTAATCCCATCTACCCACATTAGGACTGTATCCTTCTATGCTTTATGTCTGTCCAAATGTCTCTTAAATCTGGTCATTGTATCAGATTCCCCCTCTGGCAATGTGTCAAACACTCTATGTGTGAAAAAAAATAACTGCTCCTCATATTCTCTTTAAAACTCCTAACTCTCAACTTAAAACTATGGCCTCTTGTTTTTTTCTGATAACTTAACCACGCGAAAAGGGTTTTTATGATCCATTCTCTCTGAATCTTATATATTTCCGTCAGGTCACCTCTCAGCATCCTTTGCTCCAGGGAAAAAATTGCCTATACTATCCAATTTCTCTCATAACTAGAATCCTCCGATCCATGCAACATCCTGGTGAATCTCCTCTGCTCTTTCTCCAGAACAATACCATGGCATAAAGAACTACACACAAACTCCACGTGCAGCCTACCTGAAGTGGTTGGAATCTGCAACATACTGTTTGAGTGGATGGTCTCGTAACATTTAAGTTCTGGATGAGTATTTCAATTGCCAAGGCACAGAAGACCATGGATGAAGTCCTGGTAAATAGGATTAGTGCAGCTGGGGCAATTGATGGTAGGCATGGACATGGTAGGTCAAAGGATCTGTATCCATACTGTATAATTCACTTCCATTTTGGTTTAGAGGGAAATAATGCCAATGCTGGAATTGCTGAGACAGGATGGGGGCGATTGGTGGTAGGCTGTGAGCTGATGATGACTTTCAGCTAGTTACACAGGCCTGCTACATGCTCCCAATGCATAGAGTTGAGATACCTTAATGTTCTTTCTGCATTCTGAGTAGCCCTGGGCTGGTAGCTTTCAGGAATCAGAGGAGATATTGCATTTTCTCAAGGAGGTTTTGAGAACATCCTTGAATCTTTCCGTTGATCCACCTGGTAATATCTTTCCATGACAGATTATAGAACAGTCAATTTATTTTGATATTCTGGCATTGCATATATGGGCTATCTAACAGAGCCAAGTGAGTGTAATTTGAGCATCATAGCTAGGGATATTGACCCGGGTAGTACACTGACACTGGTTCACTTATTGTTCCAATGAATTTGAAGGATTCTGTTTACCAGCATTGATAAAATCGTTCAAATGTCTTCAGCTCTGCTCAAGATAGTTCATGTCTTCGATGTATTCAGGAGCACGGGATCACTGCCACATTGAAGTCCATGGGGTTCTGCAACATCTGAATTCCTAATCTTCAGATTCATTAATAGACTAGTGGTGGACAAGATAATTTCATCACTGCCTTTGCTGAGAGACGATCCTTGGATTCAGGAAGTTGTCCAGTCTGTCCAGGTCTAACCATGAAGTTTTATTGTTGCAGGGCAGTGTGGTGCGAAAGGAGGTTGATCTTTTGCAAATGTTGTGTAAGGCCCATTCTCTGAAACACTTTCGTTATGAGTAGATAATAGTTTAGTAATTTGGCTTCTGAGTGTGCACAAACCACAAGCATCATCTACAAGCTGCAGCTCGGCTGCTGAAACTGGCGTGACCTCAGTTTCGAATGCAGTCAGTGTACAGGTTGAACATTTTTTTTCATTTGTTCAGAAGGTTAGCTTCTCTCCTGAGAGAATTCTTTTGATGATGAATTGCAAAATTGCAGTGAGAAACGTTAAAAAATGCACCAAGGGAATAAAGCAGCCTTTTTTGATACCTAGTGTAACTGACATTCACTCTGTTGCAGACCTCCATTGGTTAGCATCATGGTTCATACGTTGATCTGGAAGCTAAAATGGACTGGTGACAATCTCTGTGGACAGCCAAATCTGAGAGCAGTATTGCAGTGTTCCTTCCCAGTTATTCCCTTCACTGTTGTTGCAAACAATACTGGGGGGGGGGGGGGTGCAAATAAGGTTAATATTCAGATTAGAAGACAGCTCTGAAATTCTAAATGTGTACTTTGTATGGGTCTTTACCAAGGAACAGGATGCTGCCAAAACTTAAATAGAAGGGGAGGCAGTAGAAACAATGGATGGGGTGGAAATTGATAAGGAGGTACTAGAAAGGCAAACTATACTTCAATTAAGCAAAGGAGTTGGTATGTACCTTAGGTTGCTTAAGAGATAGCAGAATGTTTTGTAACAATCTTTCAATCATCCTGAGATACAGGGGAGGTGTCACTACATTGAACAATGGCAAATATCACACTTCAGATCAAAGAGTAGAGAAACACGATAAACAAGTACAGACCGATTAGTCAATTTAGCTTCAGAGGGACGGAAGGCTTAAGAAACATTAATGGCATTGCAAGGTAATTTTGCTTACAAAAAAGTGCCAGTTAAAGGCACATCACACTTGACAGATCGCAATTTTTAATGAGGTAACAGAGAATAGTTAAGGAAATACAGTACATCTTGTCCAAGTGCATTTTCAGATGGTGTTTAGGAAGCACCACAAAAGATGTCTGAATGCAAAACTCAGTAAGATGGAACAAAAGTTCCTGTAGTAGCAGAGGTAAGAAGTTGTCTGAAAGGCAGAAAGCAGAGTAGTGGGAAATGAAATTAAAACAAAAAGTGTTGGAAATAGTCTTCTCACTTATCCAGCTTTGATGACTGGCCCTTGACTTGACAGGTTTAACACAGCTGCTATCTCTGTACACACTAAGCAATCTGCTGACTGTCCCACCACTTGTTTCATTCAGGCGCATAAAGGTGTTATTATGTGATGCGGTACTGACACACCAACAATTAATTAAAACTTGCTTTACACTTCAAAAATCTTGGAATAAATACCAAGAGACTAACTTTCAACTAGTATTCAGGAAAGGAACAAAGTACACTCAGTACCCCACCAATCACCAGAGTGCTGGCCTCCAGTTATAAGAATGAAATCAGCAGCATTCTGATGACCTTAGAGCAGAACCAGACAGTCTAGCACACAAAGGTTATCTGACATAAAACGATGACCTCAAACAGTTGAATTCAGTATTGAAACCTGCGAGCTATATCTTGCCTGGTCAGAAGATGAAGTACAGTTTCTGGAACGGAGAGGTAAAATGGCAGTCAACTGGAAACTGAGTCTGGAGAACACTGAATGCAGTATACCAGAATGGGAGAAATGCAAGTGAAGCTCTGCTTCAACTGGGATTACTTAGGGTGACGGGAAAGGAAGGTGCCAAAGTGCAGCAATTATACCTCCTCCCTTATATTGGAGGAAACAAATCAAATGCTTGTTTTCTCACTTCTGGTTCTGATGAAGGGTCACGGACCTGAAAAATCATCTGCTTCTCTCTCCATGGATGCTGTCCAACCCGCCAACTGTTTCTGGCACTTTCTGTTTTATTTGAGATATCCAACATCTGCAACCTTTTTGTAATTCAGAAGTCATCATCGTGTGGATAGGGTGAACACAGAGCTACCCTTGCCATTAGCAGCACCATGGGAAACATTTTGGAGAACAGCTTACAGGAGGTTGGTGAGGAAAATCATTGACACACAAAGGTTAATTATGATCTGGAACTCATTGTCTATAGTAGAGGAGACACAATCAAAGTCTTCAAATGTGAATTGGATCAGATTAGATTTGATTGTCACTTGACAGAAAAGAATTTCCATTGCCACAGTGAAAGAGCAGGCATATGGAACTGATGAGGTGCTCAGTATGGACTTGATTTGCCGAACATCTCCCTTCACTGATTAAAAGTAATGATTGTTCTCCATATACATAGCTTTTATATGCACAGGGAATACGCAAAACTACTTGATATATCACATCTGGCTCTCTATAATTTATAATTGCTCCTCTGACTGTTGTGAACTGAGGAGCTGCCTATAGCCATTACAGAGAAAAACACTTCCTAGTACACTGGGCCTGCCAATTGCTGTTATTTACACAGGTATACATATCTTCATTGTAAACTGACACTACATATCTTTTATATATACACAGGTGCTTCCTGTCTCTATGATATTCCCAGTGTCTGCCTATAAACACCAGTTCTGATGTAAACACAGGTGCAACTTCTCTGTCTTTATATACACAGGCTACTTATCACTATTGTGCACTGCCTTTCTCCATATGTGACTGCTCAGAGTGAGCTTTGTTCACCAACAAGGAGCCTTAATGACTGCCCTGGTAGGAACAGTGAACACCTTCTGACCCCTTGGCTCAATCTTATACAAAACCAACATGCCACAGTCACCAGGGCATAACCCCAAACCTGGAAACCTTAAATGATGCCAGTGAAAACTGCTAATCACTCCCACCAAAACACTGGCTCACATCCCAGTTGGAGACGGACTGGTCCTTCCGAGCAACTCAGCCCCAGGGTGGGGAGAGATAGAAGGCATGACCAGCCAAGATGTTGAAGACCAACTCCAAGGGGTCCTTCTCTTGAAGAACAAAGCTTGGAGCTCAGCCTTGTCAAAGCCCACGCTCTCTCATTTGTCATGTACCTCATGGCAACATCCCAAATCCAAGCAGAGGCACTAAACCACTATACTGGCACATCCCATCTTCAAGGGCTGTCAAAAAAAAAATGTGGACACATGGGCTGCCTGTCAACTTATACACTGGGCCAGTCTGTCACAGAGAATGGTTTGCCAGTTCCAATTATTTCTCTCATCACAGTGAATGCAATTTCTCCCACTTCTTTTATCACACAGAAGGAGACCTGTTATCATTGACGTGGGTGGACGGGACAAAGTCAGACGGAGGTGGGAGGTCACTTGTTCCGATCAGGTAGCATCAGGTGGGAGCTCTCTCTGAGCGGCAGAGTTCACCCACAGCAGTGTGTGGCTATTGCGACGCCATCTCTTCACTGGATTTCTCCCGATGGAGATTCAGAGTCGGAGACAGCAGTTCCTGTGGTCTATGTGCCAAAGCTCTTTGCAACACTCCTGACTGTGAGCGTTGTTTGCGTGCCTCTGAATTTCCCGTGTTTGAAAGGACACGAACAGAGCAATGTGCTGGAGAGTGAAAGTAAAAACATGAAAGAGCAAAGACAGGCAGTTCACAGGCACAGAGAGAAACAGAGAGAGCACCGTGTCCTCTCTTTGGCCCCAGGGGAGGTGTGTGAGAAAGCCTGCTGACTTCTAACCACTGTGGGAAAGTGGGGGGATGGGGCCGAGCGGAGTCAGGTTTCACTCAGCTTTACCCAGCAGTAAAGTCTGCATTCCGGAGAGAGGCCGCTGCTGGGGAGAAACAGGAAGATCACCTGAAACAAAAGGTAATTTCAGACCAGCGCCCACAACACTGATATGAACACCACTTTATGACTTCGAAAACTGACAAATTTAGCACTTCCAACGGGAAAGAGGACAAAATCTTCTCGCATTGAGCCGCCTTGAAAGTCCCAAACAAATGTGTGGAGGAAGTGCGAGGTGTGAAAGGACAGTGGGCTGGGTGGGGGGTGTGAAGTGTAAGAGAGAGAGAATGAGAGAAGAGTGTGAGAGAGTGCGAGAGAGCGTGAGTAAGTGCGTGAGGGAGCGCGAGAGTGTGTGTGAGAGAGAGGGTGTGAGAGTGAGAAAGAGAGAAGGGAGGTTTGCATTAGTGGTGGTGGGGGAGACTGTGCATAGGGAGTATGGGGGGGGGGGAAGAGTGTGTTTGTTAGCTGTCACACACCACCCCCTCCTTGCAGGCTCATGTCCACAGACACACACACACACACACACACCAAACCCCCTGCACCGTCTTCCCCACGTACACCTTCCTGACAATCCAGGCACAACCACACACACAACAAACCTCCTACGCCATCTCCCCCACACACCTTTCCCTGGCACACCATCTACACCCTCACACACAACAAACCTCTTACACCAGCTGCCCCACACACCCTACCCTGACATGCCATCTACACCCTCACACACACTGAACCCCCGACCCAGTCTTTCCCCATGCACACCATCTTCCCTCCTCATACACAACTCCAGGGACATCCCACCTTCCTACATGTGCACTGTCCTTCCCACTCACCACCCCCCACCAAATGTCAGAGTGGGATGATATCAGTAAGTTTTACAACACAGAAGTAGGCTTTTCAGCTCACCATGACTATGTCAACCATTATAGTATGATCTATACTCAGCCCTTTCACTGGCACTTGGTGTGTAGCCATCTGTACCTTGCCAGTTCTAATGCTTGTCTGGGTATATCTTCCACCACTTACTCAAGCTGTTTTCAAACAATCACCCTCTGGGTGAACAACTTCTCCTTCAGGTCCCTTCTAAACCTCTCATGCCCCACTCTAAACCTCTGCCCTCTAGTTTTAGATGCTTCTGATAGGGCAACAAGTTTCTAACTATCTACCCTATGCATGCCTCTCATAACTTTGCGTACCTCCCTCCTGTCTGCCCATGCTCAAAGAAAAAAGGAAGCCCTGACGACCTAGTTTCTCCTCATAATTAAACACTCCATCCCAGGCAAGATCAAGGTGAATTTCCCCTGCAAATTCTACAATACTCTTATTTTCTATGACCAGACCTGCAAACAGCACAAAATGTGGCCTGAACAATATTTTATAGAGTTTTACCATAATCTCCCTAATCTTGTATTCTATGCCCTAGCAAACGAAGACAATCTTTTTCATCACCCTGGCCTGCTGCACTGCAGCCATCAAGAATTCTTGAGTTAGAACATCTCTGTTCCTCTGTATTCCTTGGGGCCTTTCAATTGCAGATATTCCACCTTTATTAGTCCTTCCAAAATGCATTACCCCGGACATCAGCATCAAGTTTAATCTTCTACTACCAACTAATCAATATCATCCAGTAGCCTATGATTATCCTACTCACTGTCAATAACACCATTGAATTTCAGGTCATTTGCAACTTTATTAATCATACTGCCCAAATTCATTTCCAAATAGTAAGGGTTGCAATCCCTCTCAATTCTAATCATGAAACCAACACGCCACCATTGCCTTGTCTAAGGTTTGTAGGAGTGTCAGCAAAAATAGACACAAGTGTAATTACTTGTAATGTACACTTTATACCAATCACAAACAAATGGTGATGTTATATATGAAAAAACTCTACCCCCAAAACGTAATAACATACATTCCATGTAACATACATGGCAGACTTAACCCTTAACAGTCTGGGTGAATTTTACCTAATGAAATTTTGGAGTCCCTACAGGTTTTATTTAAGTCTATCACCCATAATGCCCCTTTCAAAAATTAACCCAAGCTGATGGACATATGATGAGAAATGTGGTGGAGGAATTCGTGAAAAAAATATTCCTTAATGATAGCAGGTTATAGCAATGAAGTAACCTTAAAAAGGCATACTGGATCCTTTCCTTCATTCGTTAAAACATAATATTGTAACTGAGAGGTTTGTTTGAAATATAGACAACACCAGTTAGACCACAGCCTGAGTATTGTGCACATTTTTGGTCAGGAAGAATGTGGTTCCTTGTTATGATTGCAAGACCCTGATGGACATTGAGAACTTAAAGTCTGCCCCATCAGCGAGTTGCTCACTGGCAGAGTAATTGAAGGACCTGGACTTGGTGTGGATCATGTTGATGCCTGCATCAGAGAGGTATCAGTGCACAAAGTTCACAAGGTGCATAGCTGAGTGGCAGGGAATGCCAGAGGTGGTTACAGAGCACGACCAAACAAGGATGCTTTAAAAAAAAATTGAACAGGAACTGAAGAATATGGTTAAGTAGCATTAACATCTGGTTCTAATGTGCTTATCAGGACTTAAGACATTTCTATGTAAAGCTCAAGAGTAAAGCTAGACAGTCTGAGCAGTTGTGGCTATGCTCCAAATGACACTGATCTCTGAAACAGCAGTCCCTATCCCATGGCTTTCCAGCATCACATCAGATTGCAACCTTCAGAGTCAGAGACTGGATATTTCCCAGAGCTGGACCCACTTTATGGTAATAAGTAAACTAACTCCTTCATTCATAAACTAACAACATCTGCAGTTTTTCATCACTGCCCGTTTCCAGGTCATGCCCAACCAACAAGTAGGTAAAAGGTTGTCACTAAAATTAAAGAGCTGTCTTTGAGAAACTTGGAGAATTTGGTGAGTTTTTCTTTCCTCTCGCAAACATATTCATATATAATATGTAATAAGAAATTGTTTTTGAGGCACAATCTGTGCAACCCAATGTCTTCAAAGGGTGATGAAATCCACACATTGACTTTCAAGTGAAACATGCTCAAGAGTTTTCATTGTTAGTTTGCACCACACAGCCAAGGATCCTTGGTGTAAGTCAGTCATTAGGTTGTTGAAATTAGAGCTTGGAAAAAAAATCCATACAACTTTTCTTTCTGTTCCTATGGAAATTTCCATCTTGCTTTGAGCTCCCATTCAACTCCTACCAGTTAAATAAATCATACACGTTCCTCCTTTTCATCATAAAGTTGAGAATCCCATTGTTCTTCTTTTGGCCTGCTTTAGATAAAGAGCAGCACTCCTACATGTTCAGGAATTCAGTCCCAGATTTATGAAAGGACTGCCACATGCCTATAGGTGTTTGTTTGGTGAGATATTTATGAAAGCTCCCTCTGTCCATTTTGGGGGATGGGGTTACAGCTTCAAAAGTTGTCAACCTTTATGTTCCTTTAGCTGATATCTCTCTCTCTCCCTCTCTCTCTTCGTAGGCTTCCCGCTTGTTTGATGTTAATACACTGGCTACACTTAGCTATAAAGCAACACTGTGTCTATCATGTCAAGACTAGGAAACTGCACAATTAGGTGTTTGTAGCACAAGGACTTACGTATGGTTCAGAGCCCCTGCTTATTAAGGACAGTTGGACTTGGAAACAAACTGAATTCATCTTTGGGACTATACTCTGGAATCTTCCTCAGATTGGTGCATATTCCCTGTGATGAAAGGACCTATAGGCTCTAACCCTTGCACTAGCCTTCCACTTGTCAAGAGTCTCACTGAAGTTCAAGTAAACCACATCAACTGCAATGTCCTCAAAAACAAATTCTGTTAACTCTGAAAAATTAATCAATCAAACAGGATCTCCCATTAACATATCCGTGCTGACTATCCTGCATCTGACTTTCCTACTATTTTCCCTCTCACTGATGTGAGACCAGCACTGCTATCCCTGTTGCACTTCTTAAATAGAGGTATCATGTGTATTGTATTCCAGTCATCTGGCACCTGTGGTCAGCAAAAAATTAAATACTTCCACCAGGGACTCAGCAATTTCCTCCCTTGCCTTCCATAGCAGCCTGGGATACAACTAATCAGGCCCTGGGGATTATTCTACCTTTATGCCCACTTAGATATCTAATACTTCCTCCTTTTTATCCTTAATGTGCTCTAGAATTTCACTGTCCCAACTGAAATCTTCAACTACAATGTCTTTTTCCTAAGTGAATACAGATGAAAGGTTTCTCATTTAAGACCATGCCCATGTCCTCTGGCTCCACACAGATCGCCTTTTGGGCCATAATGGACACTGTTCTTTTCGTGGTTACCCTCTTGCTCTTAAAATACATATAAAAAGCCCAGAAATTCTCCTTGATCTTATATGTCAGAGGTAATTCATGGCCCTCTTTGCCCACATAACTTCATTTTTAAGCACTAGGCTACTTTCTCTATACTCCTGAAAGCTCTGTGCTATTTTTAATGCTCTAAATCTACCATATGCTTTCTTTATTTTCTTTGTCAAACCCTCAATATTTCTTCACATCCAGGATTCCCTGAATTTGCTATCTTTAGCCTTCACTCTCGTAGGAATATGTTGGCCCTAAAACCTCTCTATTTCAAAAACACTCCCACTCCCAAATATCAAAACATTGAATAGTATATGAACCCAAGAACACTACCTATTTAACTTTTAGAAAGATTTCCACCAGAAATAGAGAAATGTAGAAGTCTCATGACCTTGATATTCCTGTTCTGCAGTATTTTTTATTCTTTGTATGCTCTCAATTGTGCTCCTGTAGAAAGTCCATAGGATTTGGGGGCCCACATCAAACTTCAACCGTCTGAGGTGAAAGAGGTGCTATTGTGCCTTTTTCACCACATAGCCAGTGTGTTCATACCATGAGATCCTCGGTGATGTTTATGCCAAGGAACTTAAAGCTGTTCACCCTCTCAACCCCAGATCCATTGATGTCAATAGGGGTTAGCCTGTCTCCATTCCTCCTGAGTGATTCTGTTATGCTGAATGTATTGAATGATTTCAACTTGCTATGCATTTCACCTCTCTTGGGAAATCAAGGCTGTAATGCTGAATGTGAGATAGTTAATTATGAGTGAAGGGCTAATGGATGATGCTTGGTGACCTTCATTCAAGATGTGATACAACCTATCAAAAGGTTTATGATTCAATACTCGTACTCAATCCTTACCGTTTGCTTGAAATACGTTACACTGCACTGTAAGCCACTGTGACACAAGTGTGGAAGAGTATTTCATTAAACAGGTCTAACACTGCCACACTTACCGTCATTAGCATTTGCCCACATCTGCGGAGGTTGCAGACCAGCAATAGCATTTGACAACTGATGCCTGAGGCTAATTGGTTGACCGGGTCATTTCAAAGTAAAGCTAGCCACTAACAGGTGGAAAAGCTCTGTGCTGCGCAGAGTCTCAAAGCGCAATATAAAATTGAGCCTGGTAAGAAACAGTGTGGTGTGAAGCCAAGCAACTTCTGAGTTCAGGTGGTTTGCTGCTCATTGAAAGATCTTCCCCATCTATTATACTCAATAAAATTCCAAAGATTCACAGATAAATTCCTCTCAACTGCTTCATATCTTATTCTGATACAATACAATCTTGGGGGGCTGGGTAATCTTCACTGTTTACACCCGGCAAACACTTTATGAGAACACCTCTTATCCTAAGCTCCATACCACAGGCTGAGTCTGTCCTCATGTTAATCACCTGTCCCCAGACCCAGCTGAGTGAACCTCTACGGCAAGTGTGTCCTTCCTGTCCAGTCTTTTACTCCTTACACAATCCTTTGGGATTAAGGATGACGGCAAAGAACTACAGACTCTTCTACAGATGGCTTATAGGGGTCTGATGGGTGGATACATTATGTGGTAATGTGCTCCCTCTGTTCTTTACGTAGGGCTACTGTCTATTCCCAATGCATGGTCCCAAGATTCTCAACAACATCTTGAATGCTCCTTACTCCAGGAGTCAGTGGGAATGTTGTGATTTTTTTCCAAGGAAGTTTTGAATGCTTCCTTGAATATTTTCCTCTGCTGAGCTCTTCCTGTAACAGAGCTCAGAATAGTGTTCTGGGAATCTGGTATCAGGCATGCAAACAAATATGGTCTGTTTAACAGAGCCAGTTGAACGTAACTAGGGTCTCTGCACTGGGGATGTTGGCTTGGGTGAGGCATATCCTTCTAGTGAAATGACAGGATTCTGCAGAGGCAGCACTGGTGAAATCTCTCCGGTACCTTGAGATGTCTGTGTAGACACTCCAGATCTCAGAAGCATGCTGGAGGGCAGGGATTACTGCTGTTCAACAGACCATGAGATTTATGACAGGTTTGAGGCCTTATGCTCTTCTTCAATCAACCAAGAGCTATTCTAGTGCACCGAAGGTGGGAATTCTGCCCATAATGAGTGTTGGCCCACGGATGGGATCCACAATTTTCAGTGTCTCAGCAGGCTCGAAGGGGCCAAATGACCTAATTCTGCTCCGATATCTTATGGTCTTATATTGACCCTTTGTAGTCAGAGCACAGTGTTGTGCAACAAAGGCAATTTGGCCTTTGTCTTGCAGATATGAAATGAGAGGCGCATCCTCTTGTTTGTATGCTTCAGTGAATGAGTCAACAGTAGCTTAGAGCTCAGTCTTACAAACACAAGTTCTGCCTCAGTACTCCAGGTAGTCTCACCAAAGCCTGGTATGGAACTATGCTCCTGAAAAACTAGATTCACTTAAAAGCTAGTGACATTCGTATAATTATAGGCCATATAACTTAGGACACATACATTATGGCATATAATTGTGTGTGTGTGTGTGTGTGTGTATGTGTGCGCGCGTACACACACACACACACACACGCGAGAGTGATTGATAAGTTCGTGGCCCAGGGTAGAAGGAGTCAATTTCAGAAAACCTACATTTATTTTTCCTATATTTTCACACTTAGTCCAGCAGTCGTGGAGCATACGGATCCCTTCTTTGTAGAAGTCGGCGTCTTGGATCTGCAGAAGTGGTTCACAGCATGGTGTGATTGATAAGTTTGTGGCCTAAGGTAGAAGGAGATGAGTTATTAACTTCAAAATTTCTGCATAACCACTCAAAGAGTTGAACTGCACGTGCATGTAATGAGAGCTGTATAACTCAACTCCTTCTACCTTAGGCCACAAACTTATCAATCACACCTGCTGTGGACCACTTGGAAGTCCAAGACGCTCTCGTTACATGCACGTGCAGTTCAACTCTTTGAATGATAATACAGAAAGTTTGAAGTTAATAACATCTCCTTCTACCTTAGGCCACGAACTTATCAATCAGTGTGTGTGTGTGTGTGTGTGTGTGTGTGTGTGTGTGTGTGTGTGTGTGTGTGTGTGTGTGTGTGTGTGTGTGTGTGTGTGTGTGTGTGTGTGTGTAAATAAATAAAAAACAATAGGGTCACCATACTACAGATAGAATATAATTGCACTTGAGAGAATGTACATTCCGAGGATGTTGCCTTGATTGGAGCCAATGAGGTGAGATTGAGTTAGTTTTCTATGGAGCAGAGGATGAGGATTTAATATAAAATTATCAGGGCACGAACAGTGCAGCTAGTATGAAACTTCCCCCCCCCCCCTATAACAGTGATGGCCAAAAACCAGAGGGGTAAAGTTTATCATAAGATGCACACAGCATACCAGAGGAAGATATTTTTTCAACCAGAGGCTGGATGGAATCTGGAATGACCTGCCTGGGTACTCTCAGAATATTTAGCAAGTGTGAGTGCTTGAATCAAAAGGCACAGAGAACTACAGACCAGGTATCAGTAAATGGGAGCAGTGTAGAAGAATACTTGCTGGTCAGTATGGAGCTGGTGGGCCAAAAGGCCTGATTTTTGCTGTATGACCACAAGACCCTAAATTTCCATGTACATTGTGAGAGATGCTGTGTGGTAATCCTGAATATAGGAAATACTGTTCCATAAAATTGATTATTACAAAGTAGTACATTATAGGATACACTATCCTACCCATGTAACTTATCAGATAGTCAGCTTTGTGCACTTACAAAGCTCAGAAGATGTATCACTGTACATTACAGATCATACAGGCAGCAGAGTGGCACTACAAGTAGAACTGCTGTCCCATAGTGTTGGAGACCTGAGTTCAATCTTGTACTCAAGGTACTGTATTATGGGGTGGCACGGGACGTAGCAGTTCGATCATCGTTTTACAGTGCTAGCGACCTGGGTTCAATTCCCACCACTGACTGTAAGGTATTTGTATGTTCTTCCCGTGACTGCATGGATTTCCTCCAGATACTCTGGTTTCTTCCCACATTCCAAAGAGGTTAATTGGTCACATGGGTGTAATGGGGTGACATGGATATAGTACCTGAACAGCATAAAATATGATATATTATATGATTACATGAGATATATATATCATGTTACACACATGCCTATTAAATGTTGCACAGCCTAAAATATTTCAGGTTGTACACACTACATATTTTGTAAGATCAAGTGATCTATACATCAGTACATTAAAGGAGACACCAGCATGTACAACTGAGCATTCCAGTATATACTGCTGTACATTATAGGAAGAACTGCTTGTCACCAAGCAATGGATGTGTGCTATCAATTGTCCTGATACTGAGAAAAACTCTCCCAGGGGTACCTGACACTTAAAATATTAAAGCCTCTTGCAGAAATTGCATGTTTGTTGACAAAGTTTGTAAGTTCTTTCTGCCTCATCATCAGATACAACATCTCAGTTGCCTTCCATCTGCAGAAGATTTAGTTGCATTCTTAGATGGCTGCATTCTATCTAAGAATGCACTGGAGCACTATCACACTTACCCCACCAAAGCATTTCTTTCTTGGCCAAGTAGCAATACTGCTTATCAAACACATATGGAGTCTAACAAATGCAGCACCTAGAAAGATATAATTCATCTTGGCAGACTGAGAGCAGAGTATTTAGACTGTTATGTCTAATTGACCCTCTTCTATGGGCTGTAGATGAAGATAAGTGGCATTCATGTTCTAGAATACGTACACAACGCTGGAAAAACTCAGCAGGTCAGGCAGCATCCGTGAGAAAAGAGTAGCCAACGTTACGGGCCGAGACCCTTCATCAACCCGAAACGTTGGCTACTCTTTTCTCACGGATGCTGCCTGACCTGCTGAGTTCTTCCAGCGTTGTGTACGTATTCTTTGATCCACAGCATCTGCAGTTGTATTTTTGTGTTTTGCATTCATGTTCTGTCCTGAAAGCACACTTCTCAGTTGTCTTTGAAACTTTCCGCCTCCTGCTACAAGTTGACAGATCTGCCATTTAGCATGTGTTGCAAGAAACAATTTCTTGCTATTTCTCCAGCTAAATATATTTAATAGGAAATGAATTTCAGAGATATTCCACACTGAAAATAACGCAATGATAAGCTGCCTTGACCTGGTACAGTTCTATGCTGAGAAAAAATGCCATTTGGCAAAGTTGTGAGAACTTTTTGACAGTTGCCCTTTATTGCAATCTCAATTCTACGTATATCCAATCACAAACAAGAGAAAATCTACAGATCCTGGAAATCCGAGTAACACACACAAGATGCTGGTGGAACGCAGCAGGCCAGGCAGCATCTATGGAAAAGTGTACAGTCGACATTTCGGGCTGAAACCCTTCAGCAGGACTGGAGAGAAAAAATGAGGAGGAATAGATTTAAGAGGTGAGGAAGGGGAGGGAGAAACAAGAGGTGGTAGGTGAAACCAGAAGGGGGAGGGATGGAGTAAAGAGCTGGAAAGAAATACAGGGCTGGAGAAGGGGAAATATAATAGGAGAGGACAAAAGGATAGAAGAAAGAAAAAGGGGGAGGAACACCAGAGGGTACAATGGGCAGAAAGATATGATGAGAGGGGGAATGGGGATGGGGGTGGTGAAGGGGAGGGGGTGGGCATTACCGGAAGTTCAAGAAATCAATGTTCATGCCATCAGGTTGGAGGCTACCTAGACAGAAATTAAGGTCTGGGTTCATTGCAACAGTAGAAGAGACCATGGATAGACATATCGGAAAGGGAATGGGAAGTGGAATTGAAGTGGGTGGCCACTGGGAGATCCCACTTCTTCTGGCGGATGGGGCGTAGGTGCTTGGCGAAGTGGTCTCTCAACTTGCATCGGGTCTCACTGATAAACAGGAAGCCACACTGCAAGCTCCAGACACAGTATATGACCCCAACGGGTCCATGGGTTTATAATAGACATCAGTAGATAAGCTGTCTCCAGAGATGGAAACAGAGATCGAGAAAGGGAAGCGTGATGTTGGAAATGGATATCCAGCTCAACTTGGGTAAAAATGAATCACACTTGTAACTCTATGTCACACTTCACAGTGCTTTTCAACCTTTTTAGTTGCCTAAACAAGTACAAATGGAGAAGTGGATTTCTCCAGAAATGCGAATAGTTCAATTTGCTTGGTTCCAAAAATAGGTACCGTTGGAAGTCAGCAATTTTGGCCAGATTTCAGGCTGTTTAGCAGCCACTGGGATATTGAACTCCTCACTCTTCAGTGGGATTTCTAATTGCATCAGCATCTCCTCGATAAGAAAATGTGAACTGAGAATTGACAGAGCTACTTGGCCAATCCAGCTTGCTCCAGCATTTCATAAGATCATTGTAACTCAGCTCAGCATTTCCGTCCAGATAAGGAATCCTCTTGCTTATCAAATCTCTGGAGAATTTGATGCGGAAAAGCTGAGGTTATCCATTTTAAAATGAGAAAAATTGGAAAAGAACAAATTCATACTTAAATAGAACTAGACTATTAAATGTTATGGTTCCTAGGATCTGCAATGTTAGTACACAAGAAGCACAAAGGGCTGCCATGCAGGTGAAGAAAATAATTAGGAAGGTTAATGGAATGTTAACTTTTATAGAAATAGTATGAACTTAAAAGCAGATAAGCTCTGATCAAACGTCACGGGGCACTGCTAACATAACACTTGGAGTACTGGGTAAAAAATTGGACTCCATATTTATGATAATACTTTTTTTTATATTCACTTTGAGGACTGGGGCATCTTTGGCAAGCCCAGTACCAATTGCTCATCTGTAATGGCTCTCAACAAGGTGGTGATGAGCCACATTCTTCAAATAGTGCAGATGCTCTGATAACGCTATTGGGCAGAGTTCCAGGGTTCAATTCCAGCAACAATGTAGACTGGTGATAGATTTCCAAATAGGATGCCCACAACGTGGAGGGAATCTCAAAGGTGCTGGTGTTCCCATTCGCCAGCTGCCTTTATCCTTCTTGGTGAGAGATCACGTGTTTGGGAAGCACTATCAGAGCAATATGGGGCGAGTATCTGCTGTACACTTTGTAGCTGGTATACACAGCAACCACTATGTGCCAGCGGCAGAGGTGCCAGATTTAGGGTAGTAGATAGGGTGCCAATCAATCGGGCTGCTTTGCCCTGGACGGTATGAAGCCTCTTCAGAGTTGCTGGGGTCAGCACTCACCAAGTATTCCCCCACTCTCTTGACTTGGGCTTTGAGATAGTGGACATTTGGGAGAAAGGAGGCAAGTTTTTGCTGCAAAATCCCCAGCTTCTGACCTACTCCTGTAGCCACAAAATTTGTGTGGCTGGTCAAGTCAATAATGACAACACGGAGACTCGAGAAAGATGATGATAATAACTATCATTGGTAAATGGTCAGACGTTCCCCCCCCCCCCATCCCCATTCGAGACAGTCTTTGCCTGGTGCTTCGGTGTTTGCAAATGTTATATGTCCCTCATCAGCTTGTACCTGCTTGGGTCTTGCTGCATGCATATGATTAGAATTGAGCAAAAGAAATAACAGCAGGAGCAGGTCATCTGGCCCAATGAGCCTGCTCCTCCTTTCAATAAGATGATGGCTGATATGGCCGTGGTCTCAGTCCACCCACCTGCCCATAAGCAAACATTCTCTTTAGCCAAGTGCTACACTATGCATTTGCTGAGTACACGTTTGCAGACTAAATGCCACTGAAGTTCATTGAAGATGTCGTCTTAAACAAAAAGTAGGCTGATTGGGCTGTAATTCGCCAGATTTGAGATGTGCTGCTTATTCTGAAAAAGGACTGTGCAATGGTTACTGCAACAAAGGTAGTCAATATGGCTGAAGCACACATTGACAGCAGTGGGCACCACCATGTGAGTGATGGCAGTGTGTGCAGACCACGAGTGCGATGGCAGTGAACATGGACCACAGATGCCACAGCAATGAGTGTGGATAACGGGTGCAACGGCAGTGAGTGCGGACCACAACTGAGATGGCAGTGAGTGTGGACCACAACTGTAACAGTAGTGAGCTTGGACCACGAGCACCAGGGCAGTGAGCGTGGACCACAACTGCGATGGCAGTGAGTGTGGACTACGGGTGCAATGGCAGTGAGCGTGGACAATGGGTACGAAGGCAGTGAGCACGGACCACAACTGTAACAGTAGTGAGCTTGGACCACAAGCACCACGGCAGTGAGCGTGGACAAAGGGTGCGATGGCAGTGTGCATAGATCACAAGTGCGATGGCTGTGAGCGCGGACCACGAGCGCGATGGCAGTGATTAAGTAGATATATGTACTTCACATTTTGCTCCTTGTCCATTGGAGTTGGGTTCCCTCGAATGCTTGCAGCCAACTAAACTGAAAGAGTTATCAGAAGGCAGTCCAAATACTGAGCTGAAGGAGTCAATATGAGGAGATGCCAACAACAGGAAAGAGTTAATAAGATTATGGTTAGAATTAAATGCTGAAGGAGATAGAAGGCAGTCCTTATCTGGAGCTCCAACTCCAAGGGCTGGATCTCGAATCATCTATTTGTAAATGGATCCTTGATATCCTCACTTGCAGACCTCATTCAGTAGATTAGCAACAATATCTCCTCCACAATCATCATCAGCTGCGGTGCACTACAAGGCTGTGTGCTTAATCTCCTGCTCAACTTGCTTTACACCTGTGATTGTGTGGTTAAGTTTGTTGTTATTGGCCAAGTCAAAGGTGGTGACAAATCGGCATATAGGAGGGAGATTGAAAATCCGATTTAATTGTGCCACAACAGCAACCTCTCACTCAATGTCAGCAAAATCAAAGCTGATTATCAACTACAGGAGGACGAACCCTAACGTCCATGAGCCAGTCTTCTTTGGGGGATTAAAGGTGGAGAGGATCAGTAACTTTAAATTCCTTGGCATTATCACATCAGAAGACCTGTCCTGGGAGCAGCATTTAAGTGCCATTACAAAGAAGGCGTGATAGTGTCTGCATAGATTCAGTATGTCACCTAAAATTTTGACAAGCTTCGATAGATGCACAGTGGAGTGTATCCTAACTGGTCGCATGACGGCCTGGTACGGAAACACCAATGTCCAGAAATGGAAAAGTCTACAGGAAGTGATGGATACAGTCCAGTCCATCACAGGCAAATACTTCTTCAACATTAATATTAATAGTAAGACTCTTGGCAGTGTAGAGGATCTGAGAGACTTTGAGATCCGTGTCAATAGGACACTCAAGGCTGCTGCGCAGGTTGACAGTGTTGTTAAGGTGTATGGTGTGTTGGCTTTCATGAACCGTGGGATTGAGCTCAAGAGCCATGAGGTAATGTTACAGCTATATAAGACCTTGGTCAGACCCCACTTGGAGTACTGTGTTTAGTTCTGGTCACCTCACTATAGGAAGGATGTGGACACTATAGAGAGAGTGCAGAGGAGATTTACAAGGATGTTGCCTGGATTGGAGGGCGTAACTTATGAGAATAAATTGAGTGAACTTGGCCTTCTCTCCTTGGAGCGACGGAGAATGAGAGGTGACCTGGTAGATGTATATAAGATGATGAGAGGCATTGATCATGCTGATAGCTAGAGGCTTTTTTCCAGGGCTGAAATAGCTAACACGAATAGGCATAGTTTTAAGGTGCTTGGGAATAGGTACCAGGGGGATGTCAGGGGTAAGTTTTTCACACAGAGAGTGGTGGGTGCATGGAATGCACTGCTAGTGGCAATGGTGGAAGTGGATACAATAGGGCTTCTTAAGAGCTTCTTAGATACATGGAGCTTAGAAAAATAAAGGGCTATGCGCTTGGGAAATTCTAGGTAGTTTCTAGAGTAGATGCATGGTCGGCACAACATTGTGGGCTGAAGGGCCTGTAATGTGCTGTAGATTTCTATGTTCTATTGAGCATATTTACATGGAGAACTGCCACAAAGAAGCAGCATCAATCATCAAGGATCTCCCACCATCCAGGCCATCCCTTTCCTTGCTCATACCATTGCGCTGGAGATACAGGAACCTTTGGCCCTACACAGCCTGGTTCAGGAACAGTTAATACTCTATTACCAGCAGGCTCCTGAACTGGTGTGGATAATTTCACTCTCCACAGCTTTGAACTGATTCCACAATCTACAGATTCACTTTCAAGGACTCAACAACTCATGTTCTGAGTATCATTTATTTTTAGTTTGCACAATTTGTCTTCTGCGCTTTATTTGTTTGTCAGTCTTTGTTTATGTAGTTTTTTTTCTCATAAATTCTATTGCATTTCTTTTTTCCCCTGCAAAAAAACAAATCTAAAGGTAGTATATGGTAACATGTACATATTTTGATAATAAATTTAGAGAATATGTACACAACGCTAGAAGAACTCAGCAGGCCAGGCAGCATCCGTGAGAAAAAAGTAGCCAACGTTTCGGGCTCTGCCTGGCCTAAGTTCTTCCAGTGTTGTGTATGTATTCTTTGATCCACAGCATCTGCAGTTGTATTTTTGTGTTTTGATAATAAATTTACTTTGACTTTGAGATGTTGTGATGTCTTGGGGAATAGGACCATGATGTTAAATACTTGCAATTTAAATCATTATATAGCAAAAGGCTGGGTATTCAAAACCTGGTACGAAACTTATTGCGCACAGGACACAGAGTTTGCAAAGCAATATAAACAGCTCTGTCGATGGGTAAAGGCAATGCAGATGGATATTGTGTGGGGAAGTGTGAGGCCTCTGCTTTGGTACAATGGGTAGAAAAGCAAATAATGTAGAACTAGTGATGCAGCTATTTTGAGACATTTTGGTGTTCGGTCTGAAAAGGTGGTTGAGAGAGATATATTCATCGTATCTGGATGAGTACTGGAAAGACCAGTGAACTGCAGTGTTGTGAAGCAAACACTGACAACTGGTACAGGACTGTGCAAAAGTCTCAGGCACATATATATAGGTAGGCTGCCTGAGAATTTTGCACAGTACTGTAGTACTTTTATGTACTGCTGCTGCTGCAAAAAAACATGACATGTGTGAGTGACAACAAATCTGATTCTGATATGGGTCTCTGTTGTGGACTGAGAGTGGGAAGAGGGTAGGGAGAGGGCAATCATGGCTGGGAAGAGGGGAAAGGAGAGGGAAGCACCAGAGAGACATTCTGTAATGATCAACAAACCAATTGTTTGGAATTAAATAACCTTGCCTGGTGTCTCAGGGCTGGGTATGTCTGCAGCCGTACCATCCTCTGCCTCCGGCATTCCTTCTTTGCCACGAGTCCCACACCCCTCTTATGACACTCCACCCCTGCCATTCCCAACATCTTTTGCTCCTGCCAGCTTTACAAACTCACTCTCCGCTCCACATTGACAGTACTGTGAAAAAAAAATCAATCTTAGGCACCTTGGGCAACGTCTTCCAGAAAGTCAATTATTTCAGTTTTTCTACAGCTTCTACTATTCTTTTTATCTTAATTTTGTTTTTGAAACAGTTGGTGACTGTAACTTACAGTCTGTAGTCCGATTAAGTACGCTAGCGCTCTGCTGTCCCCAAGAAAACTCCAGGAGAGAAGTGCGAGCACAAGCTACCTCGAGGAGGAGAAGATCAGAGATGAGGCATGGGGCCATGATCAACGACATTTCTCGCTGATTAAGGCATCGAGGAATGTTGAAACATTGAGGCAAGTGCAGAGGAGAGCAAGCAGTCGAGCGATTGCTCTCTTCAGAAGGACTGCCGGGTTCCAGTCGCTCCCCTCGGAGAGGCCGCTGGGTTCGAGCAGTTGCTCTCCTCAATGTTCTTGGAGATGTTATTGAAATTCTTAGATTTATGGATTGAACTGTAGTTCAAACCAACTGCAGTTCATATTGGCCTCTTTCAGTTCTATGCTTAGTTTGTGTTCTTGCCATTTCTTTCTTGTTGCCAAATGGTGGGCTTGGCGTTTGGGGTTTGATGTTCTTGTTGCAGTTTCTCCATGTGAGTGATATATTAGATTTTAGTGTAAGGGAGGGGGTTGAGGATTTTGGGTCTGATCTTCTAGCTGCCATTTTTCGACTGGGCGATCTGTTAATTATTGCGTGAGGGAGCGGTTGGGGGATTTGGGGTTTGTGAGTTTTTGTTTCTTTTTCTTTTAGTACAGGATGTCTTTTCTTTCACCCACCTCTATGATTTTTCTGTATTTCATACTTCATCAAGTATGTCTGATGAATCTCAGAGTTGTATTCTGCAGACATACTTGATAATAAAATGAATGTTTGAACCTTTGTAATATTCTATAAAGAAACAGTGGAAGTTAACATGGTGATACAATTAGGAAGAAAACTGAAACGTTGACAAAGAACATGAAGGACAAAAACAGAGAAGATTTTTTTGAACTGTTGTACAGAGCTTTGAGACCACATGTGGAATAGTTTTGGCCTCTATATTTGAAGATGTACTTGTCTTGGAGATAGTGCAAAGGAGGTACAATACATAAATTAACTGCACAAGGAGAAATATAGAGGAGAAGCATCTTCTCTGGAGCCTTACTGAAGCATTTAAGATCTTGAATGTAGATACTCTGCGGTGTCTCCTCTCACAGGAATCTAGAACTAGGAGGCCTGAATTCCTGATAACAAGTTCACATTTAAGACAGAAATAAAGAAAACAATCATCTGTCAGAGCATCTTGAGTCCTGAAGGTACTACAGGTAGGATCAGTAAATATATCCAATACCATGATTGATGGCCTTTTGGTCTTTATGGGAGTCAAAGGGAATAGGAGGGGCTGGAGCAGAAGATCAACTGCTGACGTCCTGAATACAAAGCCAACCTTGGGATCTACTTACAGCCATTGTGTTCCTGAGCTAAAATAGTTAACAAGGTGGCCTAAGACCTGAAACTATTGACTTAAATATAAGACACACAAAATTGAACTGAACTGGTTTGTGGGACCTAAGGTAAAGACAGTACAGGAAGGTATCCCACATCCTGACCTGAAAATATTACCGCGAAGAAACTCTGCCTCGATTGAAAATGTTAATATCTGTGCAGTCCATTTTATGCCAAAAGAGTAAGCAGAAAGACAATATGATTTTCTGATCTAAGAGAGTTAAGAGGAAGCCCATCCATGTGTTATCTTGTAGTTTTAAAAGCAGGGCTGTCTAAATCCTGAGTTAAAGGATTGAAGGCATAATCTGATACCTGATCTGAAAGAGAATAGCCAAAGCGCTGAGTTGAAAGGTTAAATGAATAATCACGTGCCTGGATGAAAGCAGTTCACAGAGTCCTGAGCACAAGCAGTTAAAACGATGACTGTCCAAACCCTCTGCAGAAAGAATAAACAACCCAAATCTAGATCTGAAGACAAACTAAGTCTCTGTACAATTCTGAAAGTGTTAAGGGAAAGATAGTTCAAGTCTGAAACTGAATATTAAACAGGTGTTCAAAGTTGAAAGAATGAAAAAGACAACCTGAATCCTGAAGTTAACAGGGTGAAGATTTGACCTCTAAATTGAAGGATTAAAGAAAAGAAAGATAGTCTGTATCCTGAACTGAAAGAGTTAACATGATGATATTCAGATCCCAGAAAGTTGAAAGACATTCGAGCTGAAAAGCTAAAAAGCAACTGAAAGAGCTGACAACTAAAAGAGTTAATGGAGAAAAATCTCAGAATTGAGCTCATGCAGTTAACTGTAAGACAGTCCAACTCAACAGAAAGGTTGATGAAAAGTCAAAGTATTTTAAAGTATGAAAAGGTGGCATGCTTCAGGTGAGAGATGTATGTTTTATTTTGAGTCAAAAGCTAAATGGATTAAATAACTGAAGGAGCTAGAGGATGGACAGTTCAAGTCTGGAGCTGAAGAATCTGACATGCAACATGAAAGACTTAATTAGAGTATGTGTCCTGAGCCAAATTCATTAATGTTTGGACAGGGTGATGCACGGTACTAAAGACTTAACAATCTAACCCCCAAAACGAAGTTAATGAAATGGTCCTAATCCAAGATGAAGGGTTCTCAGCTGAATAAATTACAGGGAGAATAGTTCAAGTTCTGAGCTGAATGATAACGGGAGGAATTCAAATTGAGAGACGTAACAGCAAGATAATCCAAGTTCAAAGCTGGAAGAATTGACCAAAGGAATTAACAGTATAATTTACTTGTTGAGGAGTTAATAGAGGGATTGTCCAAATCCTGAGTGTGGACTAAAACTGGATGGCCTGTCCTAATTGTGCAATGTTAATTGTGATACACATTGTAATACAAAGTTGTGTATATACTTATCACCCAAAACTATATATACTATAACTACTATAGCCACAGTAACTCATGGAAGTTAGAAGAAGCACAATAAGGACACACTTAAAGGAAACATTAAAAAGGGTGGCATAGGAACGAAAAACTGGAAGAAATTGGCCCAGAACAAGACCTTAGTAAAGATCAAGTTCTCTGAATTGGAGACAGAGAATTAGCAAACACAGAAGGAAAGGAAACAAGACCTAGACATTCTCCGTTGATCACTATCAGTGGTGTCTACTACACAGGATGTGGTTCAAAGACTGGTCTTTTCAGTTATCAAAAACTCACCTTCAAACCTCAACTCTGAAATTTACAAGGATAATCCAAGTGCTGAGCAGAAAGCATTACAGAATAATTCAGGCCTTGACCAACAGTTAATGGGTATATTAGCTTGTAGGGGGACCAGGGTTTCATTTCCAGAGGGATAAAATTAATCTGTAGAACTGATTGTTAACGACGCAAGAGGATTAAGGATGACGCCAATGTGGTGTTCATGGAGCTGCAGGCTGTAATGCAGGGAGGGATTGTGCTCACAGGGCTGAGGACTGCAACAAAAGAATTAGGCAACACTTCCAAAGATATACTAAATATCAACATGATACATGATCCCTAAGGTTGCTATAGCTGGGGTGGTACAGGAGATAAGCTCCCACTACCTATTAAATACTCCCAATGGCGTGTGTCTCAAATAGTCTCTAACAACCAAGTCCAGCTCCTGGCTTTTATATGTGGTTTAGCTACTAAGCCTGGCAGAACTGTTTCTCCTTACAGGAGAAAGGGAAAAGGCACGTTACTGGCACTTTAAAACCAGTTGCTTCAGGCAGATGGGGTTCATCAGCTGTGGTTGGCAGCTCATTTAGAAGGAAAACTCTGAACTCAAATGTTCACTGCCTTGCGGTGGTATAGCCACTCATGGGAAGGCTTCAGGAGTAAAACCCGAGGAAAAATCCAGAGCTGGAGTCCCAAAAGCAGTCCTACATTGAATTCAACACTGACTGGCAACTCCTGTGATGCTGCTGGTGCCAAACTGTATCAGCCTCTGCTGTTCTTTTGGATTCATCAGCTGCATGGAGCCTGCTACATGGCTAGCAGCCTGTTTTCATGTTGTATTTCTCTGGCTTACGTACTGGCTTCCATATCACTTAGACAGCTAGGACGCAACATCCATGATCGACCCCGACCAAAGTTGAGTCTGAGTCAAAACAGGATACGTGACCTAATCTTCCGTAACTCAAATGGGATGAAGCGAATCTCAGCAAACTATTTTAATGCAATGCTGTAATGCAAATTTGCTACACATTCTGGAGAGGGTGGGGGGAAGGGAAGGGAACTGTAGTTTGTCACAGTCTTAACACCTAAATTAGCATTAATGCTTAATGCTAAATTCAAAGTCCTAAATCCGGTCAGAGTTAAATAATCGCTTGTTAACACAATCATGGGCTGGATGAGCAGAGTGCATTAAAGGACAAGAAGCAAGAGAATGAGGCTGAGGATGCAGTGAAGAGCATAGGTGAGGTAAGGTTGTTGTTCATTGACTTCAGCTCAGCGTTTCACATGAACATCCCTCAGAGACTGGCAGGTAAACTGTCCTGGTGGGACTCAACACCCACAACCCTCTGTAACTGGATCTTGGACTTCTTTGACAGAAAGACCCCAGTTAGTCCGAGTTCAAAGCAACATCTCAAGTTCCATCGCACTGAGCACTGGTACTCCCCAGGTACCCCTCTGGGCTGTGCTCAGCCTGCTGCTGACTGACAAATGCACTGCCAGATCCAGCTCAAACCCCATCATCAAGTTCACTGATAATACAACAGTGGTTGGCCTGATCAGCAAAAATGATGAATCAGCATACAGTGAGGAGTTAGAGAGGCTTGCCAAATGGTGTAGGAAGAACAGCTCGAGTCTCAATATGGACAAGACAAAAGAGGTGATTATGGACTTCAGGAAGGCACAGGTCAAACACTCCACTGCACATCGATGATTCTGCCGTGGAGTGAGTGAAGTGCTCAAAGTTCCTTGGTGTGCACATAACGGACTATCTAACCTGGACCCACAACACTTTGTCATTAGTCAAGAAGGCACAACTATACTTTCTGAGGCGATTGAGGCATGCAAGGCTCTCTGCCCTCTTTCTAACAACCATCAAATGTGTCCTGACTGGTGGCATCGTGGGGTACGGAAGATGCAAGGCACCAGACTTAAAGACCCTACAGAGGGTAGTAAAAACTGCTGAGAGGATCACCAGGGTTTCCCTCCCCCCTATTTGTGACATTTACCATGAGTGTTGTACACAAAGGGCCCTAAACATTTTTGAGGAACAGTATCACCCAGCCCACATTCTCTTTGACTCATTACTGCCAAGGAGGTGGTACAGGAATATCAGGACTAGGACAGTCAGACTGGGTAACAGCTTCTTCCCTCAGGCAGTGAGACTAAAATTAATACCCCACTACCACTGAGGTCTTCTTGTTAGGACAGGGAGCTGTTTAATGTACAGTTTATCTGTGCTGCACACTACATGCATTTTGAATGATATTTTATTAACTTATTTGTTTATGCGCTGTATGTGATATATGTGTTGTGGGTGCAGTGCACTGTGGTCCAGTGATTCTAAGCTCATTTCCTAAATTCTGGTTACCACTTCATGGTAAACAGTCACAGTTCCGAAAGCAGGAGAGCAAATTAGCAGCAGTAAAATATTACCCAGCACAATTTCTAACCATAAGCAATGACTGCAGATGCAATTGAAATTTTTTTTAAAAAAACATGCAGATGCTGTAAATCTGAAGTAAAACTGATACAGCTGGAAACACTCAGCATGTCAGGCAGCATCTGTGGAAAGAGAAACAGAATTAATGTTTCAGGTTGGAGACTTTTCATCTGACCTGAAACATTAACTCTTGTTTCTCTTTCCACTGATGCTACCTGACCAGAGTGATTCCATTGTTTTCTGATTTTATCATAGAGACAATTGCTGCAGCTAGTTTAGCCTGAACTCCAAACACTCCCACTCCAACAGTGAACATGCATTCTAAACAAAAACATTTGCCCAGTTCTATTTGTTAATATCTTTCTTGAATGGGTTTGTGCTGAGAGCTGGATTTCAGCTCATATGTCATATTCCCAAGATACCACGAGAGGCTATATGTAGTTGAAAGAAAAATCATCTTTAAGATCAAGGACAGGATTGTAGACAAGGATCATGTCATAGAATAAACAATTCAATACAGTGATTAATTTAAAAATAATATTTTTTAAATAAACATTTTTTGACTTCTGCTATTTTTTCCCTCCCCCCTTCCTCTATTCTCAATTAGTTTCTTATCTCTTCTTTTCATCTGCCTATCACCTTCCCCGGTACCCCTCCTCCTTCACTTTCTCCCATAGCCCACTCTCCTCTCCTATCAGATACCTTTTTTCCAGCCCTTTGCCATTTTCAACTATCAGCTCCCAGCTTCTTGCTTCATCCACTCTTCACCACCATACACCTGGCTTCACCTATCACCTAGTAGCTTGTCCACCTTCCCCTCCCCCCACCTTCTTTATCTGACATCTTCCCCAATCCTTTTCAGTCCTGATGAAGGACCTTGGCACAAAATGTTGACTACTTATCGTTTCCACAGATGCTGCCTGACCTGCTGAGCTCCTCCAGCAGTCTGTGTGTGTTGCTCTGGATTTCCAGCATCTGCAGACTTTATTGTATTTACAATTTGCTGCTCCACTGCAAAATTTATTCAAAGTATGCCTTCCCTGAAGTTGAAATCTTTTCCTCAACAGGACTACAGCAAGACTCCCTCTCATTGCTCCCCTCTGACTCTTCAGCCATGAGCTCACCCAGTGTCACTACAAAAGCCACATATCCTTCCTAGGAACATGTCTTCGCTGCCATATTGTTCCACATGGCTTTTTTCAGGCCTCCCAAATACCTGTGTTCGATTGACTTTTTCTCCTGCCACTCTCCCTCTGTGTCAACCTCTTTGCTATGTGGAGATACCTGCTCTGTCTCAGTCCCTGCCACAGCTCCAGGCCGCACTCTCCTCCGCCTGCCATGAACACTTCTGACATTTCATTTTCTGTCAATCCACATCTTCAACTGCCAATTCTTCTCTTTCCTCATGTCCAGGAAGGAGCAGAAGATTGCTCATCTCCAGACCATGGCCCCCGTTGTCTCCCACTTGGGACAGTGGCTCAATTGGACGACTCGAGATCACGGATCTTGCCATCCCCAACTCCGGTTCTGATGGCCCTGAATGCCTCCAGACTGGTTCCTCCTGCTCAAACCTCAATTTGATCAGCGCTTCTAAACTATGGATTCCGCTGTCTGCAACTTCAGTTCCAACAGCTCTGGACACATTCACACAGCAAATTATGTGGCCTCCAGTTCCAGCTCCAGCCCTGACCTCAGCCACCTCCACCTCCAAGCTGAGATGTTTCTCACTGCCGCTAGGCCCCTGAACTCCCCTTCCCCACCCCAGCTCCCTCGTCACCTCTTGGAACCTCAGAGCCTCCATCTTCCTACGTTCCCTAATCACCCCAATTCTCCATTCTCCTCTGATACCATATCAGATCCCAGCCCTAATACCTGCCACGTCTTCATCAGCCCCCTCCAACCCTTACCTCTATGAGGTGGAACGTTCTGTCCTCAGCAAGGACACTCCCTTTGTTCCTCTTCAGCAAGTTCTGCGCCCATCACGACACTGAGCTCTCCTTCCATCACCTCTGCCTCTGAGCCCACTTCTTTGGCAAGGATTCACCAGCCCACACTGCTGACCCATTCTCCCGTCTCCAACCCTCCTCCTCTTCTTGGAAACCCCACTCTGGTTCTCTGCTTGCTCAATATTTTTTCATCTCTAATTGCCGATGAGACTTCAACCAGCTCAACTTCAGCAGCCCTTCTGCCTCCTTGAACCTTACCCCCTCACAATGCATTGCCCTCCACTCTCACCGCACCAATCCCAGCCTTAGCATCAAACCCACAGATAAGGGAGGTGCTGTTATATTGTGGCAAACTGACCTCTACCTTGCTGAGGTCACCTGGCAACTCTCAGATACCTCACCTTACTCTACTTCTGACCATCGGAAAAAGGACCTGACTCTGGATCATCAAGTCATTGTCTCCCACACCATACCAATCTCATCTACTCTGGAGATCTTCCATCCACTGCCACCAACCTCACAGTTCCCTTACCGAGTGCTGCTTGTTTCTACCTCCTAACCAAGATCCACAAACCTGACTGTCCCGGTAGGTCCATTCTCTGCATGCTCCTGCCACAATATATGCTCTTGATCTCCTCAATAACTTTTAACTCCCTGGCCCTGACCACCTTATTTTCGCTATGGACATCCAGTTCCTAGTCCCCCATCAAGAAGACTATGAAGCTCTCTGCTTCTTTGACAGTCCCAACTAGTTCCCCTTCACCACCACCCTCCTACGTCTGGCCAAATTAATCTTCACCCTCGACAATTTCTCCTTTGGCTCCTCCCACTTTCTCCAACCTCAAGGTGTAGCCATGAGTACCCACATGGGCCCTATCTATGTCTGTCTTTTCGTTGGCTATGTGGAACCATCCATGTTGCAAGCCTTCCCTAGTAACAGCCCCCCATCTCTTTCTGTGCTACATTGATGACTACATCGGTGCTGCTTCATGCTGTGTCTCCAACTTCCATCCTGTCCTTAAATTCATTTGGTCCATTTCTGACACCTCTCTCCACTTTCTCGATCTGTCTCCATCTGTGGAGACAATCTGTCTACTGATATCTTTTACTGATTTCCATTGCTATCTTGACTATACCTTCCTCCCCCCCACCCCCCGTCTCCTGTAAAAATGCTACTCCCTTTTCTCAGTTTATTTGCCTTTGCCCATCTGTTCCCAGGTTGAGGCTTTCCATTTCAGAACATTTCCTTCAAAGAATGGGGTTTCCCTTCCCCCACCATTGACACTGTCCTCACCCACATCTCTTCCATTTTACAGACATCCCCATCTTTCCAACACATTAACAGGGATGGAGTTCCTCTTGTCCTCACGTAGCACCCCATGTGCCTCTGCATCCAACACATCATTCTCTACAACTTCTGCCATCTTCAACAGGACCCAACCATCAAACACATCTTTACATACCCCTAACTCTCCGTTTTCGACAGGTATCATTTCCTCTGTGATTCCCTTGTCCATTCGTCCCTTCCCACTAATCTCCCTCCTGGTACATATTCCTGCGAGCAACAGAAATGTCACCCCTGCTGATCCACCTCCTTCCTCCATTCAGGGCCCCAAACAGCCCTTACAGGCGAGGCAACACTTTGCCTGTGAAGCTGTTGGCATCATCTATTGTGTTTGGTGCTCCTGATGAACCTCCACTGCACTGATGCGGGCCGATGTAGATTGGGGGACCGCTCTGTTGGTTCCATCCACAGAAAGCAGAATTTCAGGGTGCCAGCCATTTTAATTCTCATTCCCATTACCTTTCCAAAATGACAGTCCGTGGCCTTATCTTCTACCATGATGAGACCACTCTCAGGTTGCAGGAGGAACACCTTATATTTTGTCTGGGCAGCTTTCAACCTGATGGCATGAACATTGATTTCTCCAACTTCCGGTATTTTTCCCCTCACTTTTCCCTCTTCTTCTATTCCTCACTCTGGCTTCTTACCTCTTCTCCTCACCTGCCTTTCACCTCCCCTTAGTGCCTCTCCTCCTTCCCTTTCTTCCATGGTTCACTCTCCTCTCCTATCAGATTCCTTCTTCTTTAGCCCTTTGCCTTTTCCACCTATCACCTCCCAGCTCCTTACTTCATTCTCCCCCTCCCCATCACCTTCTAACTTGTCCTCCTTCCCCTCCCCCGACCTTCTTATTCTGGCATCCACTCCTGATGAAGCGCCTTGCCTGAAATGTTGCCTGTTATTTCACTTCCATAGATGCTGCCTGATCTGCTGAATTCCTCCAGCAATTTTTTTTGTGTGTTCCTCTGAACTTCCAGCATCTGCATTATCTCTTGTGTTTAAGTTTTAAGAAATGCCTTCTCTGCCCGTGAAACGTGCCTTTCCTAACCATTGCTTCAGCAGAAATGCATACATTGTTCAGCGGTCGTGGCAAGCATTTAGGGCACGGCTTGATTTGAGCAAATTTAATCCTGAGCAAGGATAAAAGATCATGGAAAACATGAAGGCTACTGATTATTGCTTAACCCCCAGGGTAAAACTCTGATCTTTTGCATTGCCCCTGCCAACTTTACCCTGACTGCACTGATATGCATGTTGTAATCAAACACTACCCCTTTGTCTCAATGCTTGGGCTGGTCAGTAGGTCACTCAGAAAACTGGATAAACATCCTGGCATTTAGGGAAGGTTGTGCTATCCAGAAGGAATTCTACTGGAGAAAGATCATGAGAAGAGGGAGCACAGTAATGAAAAGTTTCCAACAACCAGCTGAAATGCTTAACTGAGATTCAATCGTGTCCCCTGACCCTGTGTCCACACGTTACACAATCTGGCACATTGTCATGCCTCCATCCAAGCCCTCACAGTACGACACCAGAGTTCCTTATAGAAATCAACACAGCCTGATATTTTTTCACTCAGTGACCTTCATGCACCAGTGGCTTTCTTAAGATACTAAATTCTTGGCAGGAAACTTGAAGAACTGTGGGAACTAGGTTGTGGTGCTTGGGTTCGCATGAAAACCATGGTAAGACTAGATGGGTTGCAGCCAAAGTGTGGAGTTCTGTTTTGTTCAAGCTATCAGAAGCCATTGCTTTGACTTTACCATTACACAACTCCCACAGACACTGTTATCCAGCATTATCTGATATCATTAATTTGGTTTCCATCTCTGTATAAATTACGTCCAAACCCTTGCTTTATTTGTATTTCAAAGAAACATCAAACTGAACTTTTGAACATTGCACAGCTAGATAAAAATAACAATATAATTAATAATGAACAGAAGTAACATTTTGTTCATTTATTTAAAACATTTTGTGATCAGTTTCTGCTTCAACATTCAGCAAGAGCTTACTTAGGAGTTTGCTCCTTATTGTACCCGGGAGTTCACTCCTGACTTAATCAGGACAGCACAATTTATCCTCACTACTGTGTGAATGTGTAGACTTATAAGATCACTACAATAGTCATCAATCCTGAGACTCACATCAGAACCAGAATCTTTACTTTTTTTTCCATTCATTTGTAAGGTGTAATCCCCATCTCATACATTGTGTGCACAAAAATCTTCTTCTATCTTTGCCTCTATTGTCTATAAATGCTGTGGTTTGTGGTTATAGCACCACTTACACTTGGTGAGAAAATTTCTCTTTAGTTACTCCACCTACACCCATTTATAATTTTGAAAATTTCTGTTAAATCATTTTCCCTCTCTGCTTAGGGAGACCAATTACAACTTTGGTCCATCACCCATTGTACATTCTACAGTGAATTGGCTGTACTCTGCGGACTCCAGCATCAGTCATCAGTCACTTTTCATTACCTGAAGTAAACAACTGTGATCCATGCAGCTTAAACTATTTAAGTAGTGAGAATACAAGCAGGAACAGATAGAACAACTGATAATAGACTGGAAAAAGTCCACAGTCTGTGCAAGGTCTCTTTCATTCTGAATCAGACATGAGAAAAATTCACACAATAAATACTTCAGTTTAGGATCATTTAATGCTGGAAGGCTCTTACAGAAACCACCTACCAGAATAGGTGGTTGTCAGAAATGTTACTCCCTCAAGTAGGTACATATTCCAATCAAGAGGAAAAAATGTTTGCCATTTTAACTAAGCTGCCAAGGACAACTTCCACTGACCCTTGCCAAAGCTTTCCACAATAAAGAGCAAACTCCTAGGTATGCTCTTGCTGAGACAGATTACAAAAGATTTTAAATAAATGAACAAAATGTCATGAACACGAGAAAATTTGAAAATGCTGGAAATCCAAAGCTACACACACAAAATGCTAAAGGAACTCCACAAGCCAGGCAGCATCTGTGGAAAGAGTAAACAATCGACGTTTTGGGCTGAGACGCTTCATCAGGACTGGAAAGGATGGGGAGAAATCAGAGTAAGAAGGTGGGGGGAGGCGAGGAAGAAGTACAAGGTGGCAGGTGTGAGGTGAAACTGGGACAGGGGGAGGGGTGAAGCAAAGAGCTGGGAAGTTGATTGGTGAAAGAGATAAGGGCTGGAGAAGGGGGAATCTGATAGGAAAGTTCAGAAGAACATGGAAGAAAGGGAAGAGGGAGGAACACCAGAGGGAGGTGATGGGCATGTAAAGAGATAAGGTGAGAGAAGGGAATGGGAATGGAGAATGGTGAAGGAGATGGGTGGGGGGGGGGGGGGTGCGGGACAATTACCAGAAGTTTGAGAAATTGATGTTCGCTCCATCAGGTTGAAGGCTACCCAGACGGAATATAAGGTGTTGCTCCTCCCACCTGAGTGTGGCCTCATCGTGGCAGTAGAGGAGGCCATGGACTGACATGTCAGAATGGGAATGGGAAGTAGAATTGAAATGGGTGGCCACCAGGAGATCCCGCTTTTTGTGGCAGAGGGAGTGAAGGTGCTTGATGAAATGGTTTCCCAATCTATGTCAGTTCTCACTGATATACAGGAGACGACACCAGGAGCACCGATACAGTAGATGAACCCAGCAGAAGTGTTGCCTCATCTAGGACTGTTTGGGGTCCTGAATGGTAGTGAGAATGGAGGTGAAGGGGTAGGTGTGGAACTTGCTCTATTGCAAGGATAAGTACCAGGAAGGAGATCAGTGGGCAGGGAAGAGTGGACAAGGGTGTTGTGAACGGAGCAATATCTGAGGAAAGAGGAAAGTGGAGGGTGGGGAGGGAAAGATGTGCTTGCTGGTGGGATCATGTTGGAGATGGCAGCAGTAATCACTGTTCACTGTTAATTACATTGTTTTTTTTAAATCTTGCTATGCACCTTTCTAAAGTTCAGTTTGTTGTTCATTTGAAATAAGAACATCAAAAGAAGGCAAATTAAAGTTGCCTTCCACTGTGTTGGGACAGGCAGTGTCTCTTCTTGTAAATTATCAGCTCTGCTTGAATCAAAGGGAGCATCTATCAGTCATGTCTAATACCAACAGAACCAGCAAACTCATGTGCAATCTTGTGGTTCTCTGATCATGGTAAAATGAATCTTCGCTACTATTGTAATTAATGCAACACAACAGGGCTTTTCCCTTTCCTCACTCCCTCTTGCACACTTCAAGCCTCTATTAAAGAGAAGTCAGAGGCAACCAAAAAACATTGAAGAATATAGGCTCATAGAAACATTCCAGTTCACCATTGGATCAGCCCTCAGCTTTTCACCCAGGATGTCTCTCCTACCTGACAACGGCTGAAGATGTCACCGGGGGTAACTTGCACATTGAAGTGTCTCAGCACATTAATGGCCTGGTTCCTGGCTTTTTCTGAGCAATTCACGGAGAGGCACCGGCCTTCCCCCACTTGGGATCGCAGCTGAAGAGAAAATGAGAATATTAATGATCAGTCCAGGTCAAGGAAGCTTCAGTCCCATAGCTTCACTCACTTTCCTGTTTGCTTGACAAACCACTCCTTGACAAAGTTGCTGAGATTCCTGACGAGGTATAGAGAGGAGAAAATCATTCTCTTATCTGTTCAGAATTCTACATGAATGTGTACAGACAATAAAAAAAATCAAACTCAGCACAACTGAGCCAAGCTTCTACACCTGCTAGCATGATTTCCCTAAAAAAATATTTTTCTTCAGCATTTGGGGAAGGCCTGACTTGTTACTGAAGAACAAAGTCCCATCCTGCCTTCATTCAAAGTGCTATTTCCCAAACCCACCTATAAGATGTTGGCACTCTAGATCGACATGTTATCTGCTGGTCACACAGAGAACTTTAAGCACAATGAACAGTTCTGCACAACACTCTCTGGCTGTAGCTAGGTAATAAAATGGACACTCACCGTTTGATAAGGTAAACCACAGGTCAAGATAACTCTGTTTTCTTCACGAGCAATCTAAAATAAAGAATCACTCATTAATATTTCAGAATGTGGCAAGGTTATTGATTAAAGTGAAACAAAATCTTGTACTCACAATTCATATGTCACATTATCATTATAGAATGTCAACTGATTGGATTATATGTACGTAATAACTCCTATCACGTATCAGAATTGAATAAAAGTAAACATGTTTCAATATTGTGCACCCATTCCTCTCCTCGTGCGCTTTGGTCTTTCCTTCTGTGCATTGACTTCTAAATAGTGCATCATCTATCAATCCCCCTCTGCAGTCTCAAATGGTCCATAAGAAAGAGGAGGCATTGGTTGAATAGCCGCTCAAGCTAACAAATAAGATCACAGCTCATCAGAGAGTTTGTCTGAACTCCACCTTCCTACTTGATCCCCATATTCCAAAAATCTATGTCAGCATCTGTAATTCACAGTGGTAGAGAATTGCTAAAGTTCAGAATTAACTGAGGGAAGAAACTCCTCCTCAACTACATGAGCAACCCTTTATTTTGAGTCTATTATCTCAAATGTCTATCCTTTTATCTGGCACATACTCTGCTTTTCTCATCCCCAAGAAATGTTACCTGATGCAATACCTATCTCTTCCCTACACTCCTGAAGTTCTCAGTACAATACAGTATCTGCGTCCCCCCTTTCTACGGCTCTCCATATGGTATATTCTCTACTCTTGCTCTCAGATTGTCTAGAGTGCAGTGTCTTAGAGTGACTGAGAAATACAGAACTGAAACAGGCCTACTGAGTCCACACTGATCATCAACAATCTGTTTAATCTCATTTTTAATTCTCTTTGCATTTTTAACTCCACCACTTACCTATACTTCACCTACACAGTTGAGTTAGAAAAAGTCAATGTAAATTTAACAAAGGGAGCTTATTTTGGAAATGTGACTTGTGGACCAGATGAGGGAAAACCAGTGGATATGGTATATTTGGATTTTCAGAAGGCCTTTGATAAAGTTCCATGTAAGTATAACCCTCAGGTTCGGCCAGTACATGTTTGTCTAGGCGAAAACAGCCTCTGGCCCAGCCAAAATGAGAAATCTCGTTTGTGTGGATGCTGTGTGATGTGTTGCCTGGTTACAAATCTGAACCGCTAAGTATCAGACATTACACCATATGCAATTCAACAACTGAACTTTATATAAAAAAAAGAGGCCCATTTTAATTAAACAGTCTAATGTGCACGTTGGAGATCATGGGTTCGTCCATTCATTCCCCATCGACCTCCTCCAAGTATCACTGACAGCCAGGTTGTAAACACTTCCACGTCTCTCACCTGGTCTGCAGCAGCAGGCAAGCCCGAGGCTTGAGGCCTAGTCTTCACTACAACCGAGGCTATACAGCTCACATATCATGTGTCCCTCCACCAGACAAGGGTAACAGGCCTGCAGCAACTTACATTGTCATTGTCCAACAGAGTCTTGCAATCACAAGTGAAATGTCTGAGACAATCTCCCACAGTTATACTGCACCACTTCTGATGCTTCCGAGCAGTGGGCAGCACACAATCTGCAGCCAGGTCAACTCCTCTGAACCCGATCCGGCTCATCCGTTATCCCATCAGGCTCCTCTGATACCCCGAGCAGCTCCTCTGATACCCCAACGGCTCTGCTGTCGATACTAGTCCAGCTATTCTGATCAACGAACAGCTCACAGATGGAGTCGCCCTGCAGTACTCGATGTTCGTGGAGTAGAATTGTCTTTGGATTGTAAAAAATGAATTTTCCAAAGAACAAATTTTTTGTAAATTAGTTGACAGAAAATAAGAGCGTTGGGAAAAAATACGCAGGTGATTTTCTGGATGGCAACTGATGACTAATGGGGTACTGCAGCAATCAGTGCTTGGACTTCAGGTATTCACAATAAGTATCAAGGAATGGAATGAAAGAATCAACTGTAATAACTCTAAGTTTAGTAAAAGATGTAGGGTGAATGACTAAATGCATGGCATATGCAATCTGACATGGATCAATGTGAAGTTATCCACTTTGGTAGGAAAAACAGAAAAGTATGGTATTAAGTGAGAGAGAGAGAGAGGGCTACAGAACTGAGTTATGAATACATGGTGAAAAACCTATCCCCTTATCAGAGGTATCTACAAGGGGGAACAGATTTAACATAAGGGATAGGTGATTCAGGTAAGATTCTGAATGTAGAAAAACAAGAGGAGACTACTTGGCTGATGAGGTGACCGTCTTGGACAGTGTTGGGCTTCTTGAGAAATAGGAGCATTCACACATTTCCATATTTCATATTTCCATTTATCTTTACAAGACAAAGGCCATTTTGGGCAATCAAAACCATGGAATCTCACTCAGCAATTCTATTCCCCATTAATTCTCCCTGTATCCCATTTCCCCCACATTTCCAACCATCATCCACTAGGGGCATTTGACAGTGGCCAATTGATCTACCAACCCACATGACATTGGGATGTGGGAGGAAATCAGAGCACTCAGGGAAGACACAGATGGTAACAGCAGGAATATGAAAACTTCATAAATAACGTACCAGAGGTCAGAACTGAGCCCATAATGTGGAACTTTAAGCAGTGACTCTACTAGCTACACCACCGGACTGCCCATTTCTGTTTTAAAAAAGATGGAAAGGCTTTGGGGTATCAGAAGGCGAGTCATATACTACAGGATGTTGGCCTCTGATCTGTTATTGTAGTCATGGTATTTATATTGCTGATTCAGTTGACTCTCTGATCAGTGGTGATACAAATACAGTAGTGGGGTCTTGATAACGACAATCAACAGAACGTCAAGATAGGTGGGGAGACTTTCTCTTGTTGGAAATGGTCATTATCTGGCATTCTTGTATGCTCATCTTGTTTCATAAACCACCCATCTTACATGCACTGAGCCCCCCTCGAGGAGCACAGGAGCACCCTTGAATTTTTCACATTTCCTGGTTTTCCCAACTTGTCATACATTCTCTCACCCGCTTGCCTCCCCTCAGATGCTCATAGGCTTTCCTTCTCTTTCCACTTGCATGCTTTCCATTCCCTCCTTTTGCACGAAACCTGCTTTTCCTATTAGCACAGTCTTCCCACTGTAGCCTGCAAATATTCCAATTCTTACCTCAACTCCCCTCCCTAATATCTTTCCATCTCTATTTCTTACATCCTCTCTCCCACTCACATAGTCTTTCCCTGTTGGATCTCTCCATCTACAGCTGAGAATTCCAAATGCTCCCCACCCTTACACTCACTCCCCATTTCCCTTGCACTATAATATTCCTCTTGTATGCTCTTTCCCTCACCCCTTCACATCAACTCATTCCTACCCCTTCTCTCTCTTTGCTCTCCTCTACCCTCTTGCAAGCTTTACCTGTCATTCTCTTCTACACACTTTGCCCCTTATTGCCTTTCACTTGTATTCTGTCCACAGCTGCACCTTCTCTCACACTTGGCCAATCTCTTATAAACCATACCTTCCCTGCACATGTTCCACAATCTCCAATGTTCTTTTCTCTCTCCATCATCCACTTTCTTCTTCTCCCCTTACATGTTCTCCTCTTCTCTTTTACTCCATGTGTGCTCCACTCAGCTCCTCTCGTCATTCCATTTCTCTCCCCTTTTTACTCCCCAACACTCCCCCCATTCCACCTCACGGGTTTCCTGTTTTTCTCCTGCATTTCACCCTCTCCACATTGCTCTTTCCCTTGCTTTTTCTCTTCCTCTCTGCTCTCTCTCATTCCCTTTCAATCCAGCTGCTGTTATCCCTGCATCACCTCAGCGGCGTTCCTGTGATCATCTTCATTTCCTAGAATCTTCACATCAACTCCCACACAACGAAGATATCGTCCAAGGCCCTGCAACATGTTGTCACAGATGACTCTGAAATCGGCAGGTGACACTGGGGAGGACGGTGATGTCTCATCCTGGGCCAATTGAGTATCCTACATAGATTAACAGCATCAGAATTAGTAATCAGAATCTGGAGTACAGAAAAGCTTGCATTATCACTGATACATATCAATAGCAGGTAATTGATGACTTTTATGGGACCAGTCTCTCCAGCCTTCACACTGAACATACAGCAAACAGCATTCCAGTGTGTGCCAAAGCTAAACATCACACCCAGACATTTATTACAGCAATGAAGGCTCAGTGAGGACCTGAATGATGCAGTCACACTTTTGAAAAGCTTAGCTTGGGTAAAGAATCAGATGCTGTTAATCCAAAATAAAAACAGAAAATGCTGGAAGTACTCAGAGGTCAGGCTGCTTTAGTTGGAAGTGAAACAGATTTAAAATTTCTTTAATGATAAACTCTTCCCCTTGGTAGAGATACCGTCAGCCCTCCTTATCCGCGGATTCCGCATGCGTGGATTCAACCAACCATGGATCGGGAAAACCAGGAAGTTCCCTCTCCAGCGCTCGTTGATTGAGCACGCACAGACTATTTTTTCTTGTCATTATTCCCTAAACAATACAGTATAACAACAATTTACATAGCATTTACATTGTATTAGGTATTATAAATAATCTAGAAATGACTTAAAAGTACAGGCAGTCCCCGGGTTACGAATGAGTTCCATTCCTGAGACCGTCTTTAAGTGGGATTTGAAGTCGGAACAGGTACATCCGGTATTATTTAGCGTCAGTTAGTCAAACGTTTTTCTTAGTATATAGTACATATTTTACCATTCTATGCATATAAAACACTTAAGAAACATACGTATTTCAATAATTTAACCACTGCGTTGCTTAGTAATAATTGTAGCTTTCATTGGGGCAGGACCTTTCACAATCTCCATTAAAATTGTTCCGATCGTTGACCGACTGTAGCCTAACGCTTTTCCAATGACCGATGGCGTTTCACCTCTTTCCGACCACTTTATTACTTCCACCTTATTTTCAATCGTTATTGTGATTATTTTCATGAACAGAAACACTGCAGATTCAGAGCTGCACCAGGTCCTAATGTCCACTGCACGGAAACATTTTAAATAAAGTCTAGGGTTCCGCTGGGTCCTAAAGACTACTGCACTGAGCCATGTTAAATAAGGGACTTGAGCATCCGCTAATCTCGGTATCCACGGGGGGTCCTGGAACCAACCCTCCGCGCATAAGGAGGGCCTGGTTATTATGTCCTGTAATTGGACATAAAGTTATCAGGGAGGAGATTTAGAGGGCACTTTCTTGACCAAGGTGATGTTTGGAATCTGGAAGGATGGTGGAAGTAGATGCTCTCACAGTGTTGAAGAACTCTTGGTGAGTTCTTGCAGTACATTCTGCAGATGGTATAAAACGTCACTACAATGAGTCAATAGTGAAGTGAGTGGTACAAGAGTTATATATTTATTTAATGATACTGTCCTGAGTAGGCCCACCAGCCATTCGAGCCACGCCACCCCAGCAACCCCACAGCCCTGATTAATCCTAACCTAATCACAGCACAACTTACAATGACCAATTAACCAAGTCAGTACATTTTTGGACCGTGGAAGGAAACCAGAGCATCTGGGGAAAAAAACTTTTATTCGATGAGGAGGATGAACAGAATGGTGCCGGAGTTGAGCTCCAAACTCTGGAAATCCCCTTACCCAAGCTGTAACAGTATCATGCTGACCACTATGTTCCCATCACACCTCTTGTGTGGACTGCTACATCCTAAATGGTGTTGAGTTTTTTTGAGGGTTATTGAAGCTGCACTCATCCAGGCAAGTATTCCATCTTGAGCCTTACAGGTGGTGGACATGCTTTGGGGAGTTGGGAGGTGAGTTACTCACTGCAGGTTTCCTCTACCTTCTGACCTACTCCTTTAGCTACATCATATATATGGCCACTCCAGTTCAGTTTTTGATCAGTGATAAGCCCCTGGGAAATTGTTAAGTCCCAGGATATTGATAGTGGGAGATTCAGTAATGGAAATACTATCACGTTACTTGCCACCTATTAGCCTCGGCCTTGATAGTTCAGATCTTGCAGCATTTAGATGCAGACTACTGTATTATCTGAGGAATCACGAATGGTGCAATCATCAGTGAACATCCCTACTTCTGACGTCACAGCTAAAGATTGTTGAGGGAGCAGCTGGAGATGGTTGGGGCTGGGACACAATGAAGAGGAACTCCTGCAGTGATGTCTTATGGCTGAGATGATTGCTCTCCAACTATTTTTTTATGCTAGATATGATTTGACCAGTCAGGACCTGCCCCCCCCCCCCCCCACCCAGATTCCTATTGATTCCAATTCAATCAGAACTCACATCAGATGCTGTCCTGACATCAGAGGCATTTACACTAACATCGCCTCTGGAATTCAGGTCTTTTGTCCATATATGGGCCAAGTCTGTCACGAGGTAGTGCTAAGAGACACTGATGGAACCCAAACTGAGTTCTGTGAACAGCTCACTGATAAACAAGTGCTGCTTGATAGCACAGTCGATTATCCTTTCTATCACTCTGCTGATGATCAGGAGTAGACTAATTGGTGTTAAGATGCTTCTTGTGGACAAATATATCGTGGTGCTAGAAAGTTTGTGAACCCTGTAGAATTTTCTCTGTTTCTGCATAAATATGACTTAAAATGTGATCAGATCTTCACGCAGGTCCCAAAACTATATAAAGAGAACCCAATTAAATAAACATAAAACATTATACTTATTCATTTATTTATTGAAAAATGATCTCCCCACCCCTGCACTGTTCTCCATTGCTGCCCTCCTTTCCCTTCCCCCACTGCACCGTATTATTGGCCTCCCTTCCCCCACTGCTGCCCTCCCTGCCCCTACTGCTCTCCAATAAAATCCTCCCCAACCCCCCCAGTTCCATTTCCTCCTCCCTGTCCTTTCCATTCCTGCCTCCCTCCTTCCCTGATCCTGCCTCTCCTCCTGTCCATCCTCCCCACTCCTGTCCGTCAGTACCTTCTCCACCGTCTCCCCATCCCTTGACATACAATGCATTTAGCAAAAAGGAACAGCAGTGTCAAGGGGGAAAAACAAAAATATACAGAATTACTGTAGTACCTTTATACTTTCTGAAGGCAGCTGCATCAACCTGAAGTGTTCACTGTTTGTCTCCCCAATGACTTGCTGAGTATTTCTTGCAAGTTGTGTTTTAGGTAATGATTTAGGAAAAACTGCGCCCCTACCTGGACGAGAGTGGCGGCGGAGCTCCTGTCTTTCATTGGTTTATTTTCCTTTCTACTCTTCTCCACTTTCAACTTCAAGCAGTTTCTGAGGCTGTAGTTCAATCTGAAATGCTCCACGTCCTGATACAAGGCATCATAAAGATCCAGCAGGCAGTATGCATCGGTCGCTGCAGACACAAAAATCACCTCTTTATTTACACTCCCTTTCAATTACATCTTCCTTCTGCAGCTCCAGAAGATGTTGCACCTCACTAGGCTGAGTTTCAAAAACTCTACAGTGTTTCATTGGTGTAGAATTCTATGAATATTGAATCTACTAGCACCAACACCAAATGGATTCAGTTAAACCAACATCGTCTCTTTAGTAACTAAGCCACGTATATACTTTCTATGCATCAGTTTTCTGCATGGACAACCGTAGCCCAAACCCAGCTATGGGCTTTAGGACTGAATACAAATAAAATCAGATGATCAGCTTTTCCAGTTTGTGACAAAAATGCCTGCTGCTGCTGCAAGGTCATTAATCTGTTTTCCTCTCTCTGCAGATGTTGCCTGACCATCCAGCATTTCCTCTTTTAGTTTCTGATCTCTGAAGATGCAATTGTAGCAAAGCCTTGACTCACACATGATGGTGAGAAACAGGAACACCACGATAGCTCAACTTGGTGAGTAATGAAACCTATAAGCTCAGAATCAGAATCAGGTTTAATAGCACAAGCATTTGTTGTGAAATGTGATGTTTTGTAGCAGTAATACATTGTAATACATAACTTAAAAAACTAAAAATTACAGTTAAAAATATGCGTTAAATTAGCAGTACAAAAAGAGAGCAAAAAAGAAAAATGTGAGTTAGTCTACATGGGTTCATTGTTCATTCAGAAATCTTCTGATCAGAATAGCTCAGCAAAGTACTGATGCATTCGACAGATCAATGCCTGCATACTACTGACACATCGATTTACTGTTGACTGAAATCAGGCCAATATGTATTACCTAAGGAAACACATAACTGCAAAGAACAGAGAACTGAAACATGGTGTCTAAACAAAGTCTGCACCTGATCCTGATCCTAAAACAAATACTAAAAATAACCTGTATAGAGTGGTTAGCACCCAAACATGAGAAAATCCAAACAACACACACAAAATGCTGGAGGAACTCAACAGGCCAGGCGGCATCAATGGAAAAGAGTAAACAGTCAGCTTTTCGAGCCGGGATCCTTCAGCAAGACTGGGACAAAAGATGAGAATCCAGAGTAAGAAGGTGGGGGGAGGGAAGGAAGACGTCCAAGGTGGTAGGTGTAGGTGAACCTGGAAGGGGGGATGTGAAGTAAAGAGCTGGGAAGTTGATTGGTGAAAGAGATAAAAGGCTGGCTAAAGGGCAATCTGATAGGAGAGGGGAAGAAGACCATGGACAAAAGGGAAGGGGGAGGAGCACCAGAGGGAGGTAATGGGCAAGTAAGGAGATATGGTGAGGGAGGGAAACGGGAATGGGGGAATGGTGAAGGGGTGGGGGGGGGGGGGGGGTTGCAATTACCAGATGTTCAAGAAGTTGATGTTCATGCTATCAGGTTGGAGGCTACCCAGATGGAATTTCAGATGTTGCTCCTCCAACCCGAGTGTGACCTCATCGTGGCAGTAGAGGAGGCTATGGACTGACATATCAGAATGGGAATGAGAAGTAGAATTGAAATGGGTGGCCACTGGGAAATCCCACTTTTTGTGGTGGATGGAGGGAAGGTGCTTAGCAAAGCAGTCTCCCAATCTTTGTCGGATCTCACCTATGCAGGAGGCCAAACCAGGAGCACTGGATACAGTAGATGATCAAAACAGACTCATAGGTGAAGTGTCGCCTCACCTGAAAGGACAGTTTGGGGCCTGAATGGAGGAGGTGTAAGGACAGATGTGGCACTTGTTCCACTTGTAAGGATAAGTACCGGGGGGAGATCAGTGGGGAAGGACGAATGGAGAAGGGAGTCGTGTAAGGAGTGATCCCTGCAGTGAGGGGTGGGGGAAGAGGAAAAGATGTATTTGGTAGTGGGACCCCTTAGAGATGATGGAAGTTGCAGAGATTTATGTGCTGGATGCGGAGGCTGGTGGGGCGATAGGCGAGGACAAGAGGAACCCTATCCCTAGTGGGAGGATGGGGTGAAGGCAGATGTGCACGAAATGGAAGAGGTGCAGGCAGGACAGTGTTGGTGGGAGGAAGGAAAGCCCATTTCTTTGAAGAAGGGGAACATCTGGAATAAAAGCCTCATTCTGAGAGTAGATGCGGTAGATAAGGAGGAACTGAGAGAAGGGGATGTCATTTGTACAAGTGATATGGTGGGAAGAAGGATAGTTCAGGTCGCTGTGAGAATCAGTCAGTTTTTAAAAGATATCAGTGAATAAACTGTCTCCAGAGATAGAAGCAGAGAGATCGAGAAAGGGGAAGAGGTGTCTCAAGTTGTTACTTGTTTGTCCAACCAAACTGTGGTGGGGTGGGTAGTCATAAAATGTTTAATATCTTGTCTGAAAAGATTGCATCTCTGATGGTTCAGTAATCAGTCACTGTAGAAGTTGAGTGTGAGGATAGGTTTGTGCTGGAGTCTAGCATGTGGGACTCGAACTCATGAAAGTTCGGCTCTGACACAACATATGACAACTGTGCCAAAACTGACACCACAGTGGCTGTTTATCACAACTTTAGACACAGTACTCCACTCAACTACTCAATAGCTTTCACATTCAAAATGCAACCAGATAAACGAAAGCCCAGAAAATGAAACTTGCAGTCCAGTGGTGGGGGGGGGGGGGAGGGGGGTGGGAGCTAGCAGATCTGCAGTAGCACAGCTTCAGCAATCCCATTCTAATCCTGTATGGTGTTTGAACAATCTCCCAGTGAATATGTGGGTTTCCTTCCACATCCTAAAGACATGCAGGTTGGTAGGTTAATCAGCCACTGTAATTTGGGTAGGTATTTTGTAGGTGAGTGATATAATGTAGGGGGGGGGGGGGGTGATGGTAAGAATTGTGGAAAATGAGATACTGTTTTGTGTAAATCGTTGACGATTTACATGGACACAAGCATTTCTGCAGATGCTGGAAATCTTGAGCATCAAGACCGATGAAGGGTCTTGGCCCAAAACATTAACTGTTTGTTCCCCTCCATAGGTGCTGCCTGACTTGCTAAGTTCTTCCATTATTTTGTATGTGATGGCTTATGTGGACAGTGGGCTTAAGAAACCACTTCCATGCTGTACGGCTCTGATTCTAGAACTACATCTGCTTTGAACCATTAAAAATTGCAGTTCACTTATGCTTCTTATACCAGATTAAAGCAGCTCAGTCAATGAAGAGAAGCTGGGACTTTCGGGCACTCAGACCTCTCAGTGTGTTCTGTCACATAACACTGTGCCACCGAAGCTAGCACAAGCTACTCACCTGCGTAAATAATCTGCTGGCGCGAGAGAGGCCGTTTCTCCCAGTTGGATAACTGCTGCGTTTTATCTAGTGGTTTTCCCAAAACGTATTGCACAAGTAGACTGAGACCCTTCTGTTGCTGTCCACAGTCAGAGTCCAATCTGTTCTTGACTGGTGCAAGCATGTTCTCTGCTCCCTTGCAATCCTTTCTGTGAACTGGAACTCTCTGCAGCTGAACACAAAATATTTCAATCAATCAGTGAGACTGTTCTTTGTGAATACTTTGTCTCCCAGAAGAAAGGATGATAATGTTGTCATGAGAGAGTGAGAGTGCATAAAGTAATATTATGGAGTCCCCATGATCTGGCCATTGGCATCAATTTTATCTTGATCACCAAATGTAAAGGGCTGAACACTGTAACATGTCTGTGATCTCAGTTTGTGGCACCCATAGTCAGAAAAGTACAAAAGATCCTATGAAGCTGCCCAAGAGTCGATGAATAGCTAAAATATACAGCACGTCAGAAGGAAATTAGGGTGTAGGTGCTGATTGGTTCACATTCTGCACATTTGGAGAGGAGAATTCTGCCAATTAGGTTAATGTTTCTTTCTCCTTATCAATGATTTTATTCCAGAAATTGATATTCTTTCCAGCTCTGACACTAAAGTTGCCAAGCAGAATACATTTCCCATCCTCTTTGAAATACTAGAAAAGAATTAACCAAGAGTGAATGAAATTTCTTCTTGATATTATCGTCTGTTTGACGAGTTGGAGTCTACACTGGCAAATGGATGACAGCTCCTACCAAGTTGAAGTGGAGAGTCTTCAGGCTTTTAATGATTCCAGTGAGGTGGGCTTGAATTTACTCTAGGTGGCAAACCAACTCCTTGAAGTTGATACTCTTTTTCCTGGTTCCCTTTCCAAAAGATACAGTCGGTCCTCCTTATCCGCGGATTCCGTATGCGTGGATTCAACCAACCATGGATCAGGAAAACCCAGAAGTTCTCTCTCCAGCACTCGTTGCTTGAGCATGTACAGACTATTTTTTCTTGTCATTATTCCCTAAACAATACAGTATAACAACTATTTACATAGCATTTACATTGTATTAGGTATTATAAGTAATCTAGAAATGACTTAAAAGTACAGGCAGTCCACAGGTTATGTATGAATGAGTTCCATTCCCGAGTCCGTCTTTAAGTCGGATTTGAAGTCGGAACAGATACGTCCGGTGTTATTTAGCGTCAGTTAGTCAAACGTTTTTCTTAGTATATAATACATATTTTACCTTTCTATGCATATAAAACACTTAAGAAACATATGTATTTCAATAATTTAACCACTGAATTGCTTGATAATAATTGTAGCTTTCATTGTAGCCTTTCACATTCTCCATTAAAATTGTTCCGATCGTTGACCGACTGCAGCCTAACGCTTTTCCAATGACCGATGGCGTTTCACCGCTTTCCGATTGCTTTGTTACTTCCACCTTATTTTCAATCGTTATCATGATTATTTTCGTGAACAGAAACACTGCGGATTCAGAGCTGTACCGCCAGGTCCTAATGTCCACCGCTCTGAGACATGTTAAATAAAGTCAGGGGTTCCGCTGGGCCCTAAAGACCACCGCACTGATTCATGTTAAATAAGAGACTTGAGCATCCACGAGTTTTGGTATCCGCGCGGGGGTCCCGGAACCAATCCCCCATGGATAAGGAGGGCTGACTGTATAATCTTGTCTTCCTTGAGCTGCCTTTATGCTGCTTGCAGGATCTTGCTTGGAACAGGGCATAACAATACTGCATTTTCTGAATTCTTGGGTCACAATTGCATCAGTCTCCTAACGAGCACTATAAGGGCCATAAAAACAGAAAATGCTGGAAACATTCAGGGAAGGCAGCATTTGCTGAAGAGTGTACCTTGACTTCTTTGGTATGAAAGGCCAAGTTTTGTTTCAGCAGTTTTAAAATTTCAGATCCCCAGCATCTGCTCTATTAAGTTTGTTCATAGAGGTCTTAATGTTCCTAATTCCAAAGATGCATTTGTAACTTTGCTGATTTCAACCAGTGTAAAGGGATCCAACTGGACACAGCCATCTTATCAGGAAAATGTAAACAGGATATGGTCAGGTCACCTCTTCTAATTTCCTTTCCAATAAAGGGCCACTGCAGCAGATTTTACAGAGGGCTGCCCAGTTGCAATAACAGCTGTCAAGAAGTATTAAAAAACACAAAATGCTGGCAGAACTCAGCAGGCCAGACAGCATCTATGGGAGGAGGTAATAACAACGTTTTGGCCCGAAACGTCGATATTACCTCCTCCCATAGATGCTGTCTGGCCTGCTGAGTTCTGCCAGCATTTTGTGTTTTTTATTTATTTCCAGCATCTGCAGATTCACTCGTGTTGTCAAGAAGTATTTCTGTTCGAACTAAAGTGCTATCTTTGTGGCAATTCATGAACCAGACAGTTAGGAGCTCACAATTTTGGGAGAATCTCAAACCAGGAAGCATAGTTCCAGAATAAATTTGAAAGGAATTTCTTCTCTTACCGTGCAATCGATCTTCAGTATTCTCTGCCTGACAGTTGTAGATATCGGATCACTGAATATATTTAGTCCTAACTCAGGCCAAACTGTGGTGTATGTGAGTTATGGGAAACAGATGGGAAGTGTAGCTGGGCACAGGATATGCCCTTTTCTTGTTGACTGATGAATCAGATTTGTAGGGACTAAGAGGTGCACGCCTACAATTTATGCTTTTTGAAGAATTGATAAATTTATCAGCTTTCTTAGGAGTTTCCTCAGTCATTTCTTGAGCAGAACTTGGGCCACCCCTATGACTTGATCATGACTTATTAAACCCCAGTGCCTCACAGCCCCTCAGTTGAATGCTCTCTGTCAGCAAGTGACTAAGGTAACTGCTGACAACTGTATACATTAGTGGCAAGTTCAAGTGTTCTATTGTTGCACACCAGCATCCATTTGATTCTTAAAGGAAAGACCGAAGCCAAGATCAAGGACCGGGCTGCAATAAATTAACTGTACATTCATGAAATATCTGCACACTGTGTATTTATTCAATGAGTTGTGGAACTCAGCAACATGACTTCATGCCTCAGCACTCTTGCTGTGGTAGGCAATGGCTTTTGAATGACATTTTGTGGCAAGGAGCAGACGGCAAGATTCCTGGTCATGGACCACGTGAACTGAAAGGAAAGAGATGACCAATGCTCATACTAGTTTAAAAAAAAGATTTAAGCTGAAGACTATTAACAAACCTCTTTATGCACATTTAGGAGGTCTAGAATGCCAACTGTAGTCTGTACCACATCCTTCAAAATAGGGTAAGATGTACACAAACCATGTAGATCTCCTGACAAAGCATAACCTGTAAAGACAAAATGACAAAGCCTCTTATATTGACTAGGAGGATCCAGCTATTGAGCAGGATGCCTTCTTTAAGTAGCATGGGCCATGTATGTAGCATGGGGCGTGACTATGGAAAACTTGTGTGCGTCTCTGGTATAAATTCAGTTCACCATCAAGACTGATACTGATACAATGCCTGAAAGTAAGTAAGTTAATGTAAACAAGATGGCTCAAATGCAATATTCTGGTACAGTACTCATGAATGCAGGTTGCTGCATCCAACGGCCCAAAACCAAACTGGGAACTGGGAGCCCTACTTAGAGTGCAAACAAAAACTCTAGAGATGTGAGAACACACCGAGAACTGGAACTCCAGATGGGAGAATATTGGGAACTAAGACTCTAACCAGGTATATCCTGCGAGAAGGACCCCAGTCAGAAGTAAACTAGGATACGGTCCTGCAAAGTGAGAGCACAGATGGCTGTTCATTGAGAGCAAGAACACCAGCTTGGAGTTTACTGAGACCATACTAACATCATTTTCTGTGCAACAGTCCTGAGGAATCACTGGATTGTACAGAGGGGGGTAGAGAGAGGGGGGAGAGAGAGGGGGAGAGAGGGGGGAGTGGGGGAGAGAGAGGAGGGGAGGGAGAGTTTAAAAGAAGCAAGCGAGGCAGTTGGTACATTTTGTGCACCACTATCACAAGGGGACATTGGAATATGATTAGGCACTTGGCAAGGACCTGTAAAAAAAAAAGTTAGGTTTAAGTGGACTGGACATTCTGTGAGTGGACCAGTGTATCTTCCAATAACTTTCCCACTATTGATGTCAGGCTCACCAGCCTATAATTTCCTGGTTTATTTTTAGAGCCTTTCTTCAACTACGGTACAACATTTGCTATCCTCAAATCCTCCAGCTCCTCACCCATGGCTAAGTACCTTTTAAATATCTGTGCTAGGGCCCCTGCAATTTCTGAACCAGCCTTCCACAGGGTCCAAGGGTCCTGAGTTTTTATCCACCCTGATTTGCCTCAAAAAAGCAAACACCTCCTGCTCTGTAATGGTACATGATCTATGACCTTGTTGCTGCATTGCCTTGCATCTACAGACTCTGTGGCTGTCTCCCAAGTAAATACAGATGCAAAAAATCAATTTAAGATCTCCCCCGTCTCTTTTAGCTCCAAGCATACATTACCACTCTGATCTTCCAAAGGACCACTTTTGTCCCTTGCTATCCTTTTGCTCTTAATATATAGATTGAAATTCTTAGGATTCTCCTTCACTTTATCCGCTACAGCAATATCATGTCTTCTTTTAGCCATCCTGATTTCCTTCTTAAGTGTTTTCTTGCATTTCTTATACACCCTGCTAGGAGCACAGTGATAACTGGGTCAACAGCTGAGAGTGCACAGGAGGCAGGAAAATAGCTGGACTACAGTGTAAACTTGGATTGCAGCTTAAAATGCATGGGATAATTATAACCCAGCAACATGAACACAGGAAACTGATTTTCCAGCTAAGAGTTTGTTGGGAGCCAGGGAACCTGTATGACACCACCACCACTTGGGACACCAAAGGGAACTGGTGCACTGCTTTCTGGGTTCCCTGCTGGAAAAGGACCAGAACATGGGAACACAACTGCAAGGTGACTGGGAAGGACAATGGGAAGTGGGTCAAGACATAGAGAACAGCAAGAATAGAAACAGTAGGAGTACAGGGAAAGCTTGAAAACTGAAACAAATACTGCACAAATTCTTGAAAAGCCATTCTGGTTCAAAATACCTAGCTTAGTTATAGTTCTACTACTGAATAAAGAATGTATGAACTGCTCTAATTCATGTTCCCGGCCCAGGGATTCTGACTCCTTCGCCAGCTGAGGCAGGTCCAAAAGGTAAACACAATTCTTCAAAGCAATCTGCAGGATCGACACCCGGGCTTTGGACCATGCTAGGAATGTGGGCCTCCACTCCATGTCAATGCCCACGACACCACCAGCCTGCAACAGAAACACAGATGTCGTTATCAAGGCAGACAGATTCAATAATAGTCAGGAAGCAACATTAACCCATGGAAAGGGGAAAATGGGAGGCAACATTCACAAAAGTATATGTAAAGCATCAGATGGATGTGGTAGAGAGCATCAGTAAAAGAAGTAGACAGAGTGCAGCAGAAAGTGCTGAAGAAGTCAGTGGGTGGTGGTTGAAGAGAGTACAAGTTGAAAGAAGGCAGTAAGAGAGGAAGGCAGGAGTGGTGCCAGAAAGGGGGAAGAAAGAATAGGAGGGAAAGGGAGAGGGAAGAGGGCAGGGTGACAAAGGGGATGTGAGTGTGGGAGCAGGAATGGGAATAAAGCACGCAAGGGAAATGCGTAAGGGAGAAAAAGAGAAACAGCTGGCATGAGGAAGAGAAGAATTGGATAGAGTAAAAGGAGACTGTCTAGTCACACTTGCTTTATAAGCATTCTGTGGCTCTGACCTGCAGTACCCGAGTTGTACAGCTCTGTAACTGATCCAAGTGCTCCACGATGTAAATACTCTCTGTGGGAACTGGTAGCTGGTAGAAGTTCTTCTTTTTTTCTTTCTCCAGGCCACTTTCCTCTTTGGAACTGTTCTTTACACCATCTCTGTAACTGTAAATTTAAAATTGAGGCACAGACAGAGGCTGAATGGGGGTAAGGGTAGGGTGGCCAGGTATGAGGGTCTTGGGGGCAGCCAAGGAGGGGAAGGGCCAAGGGATAGTGAATGAGTTGGGAGGGGCGAGCAGGGTTGATGCAGAGGTTGGGAGGGAGCAATAGGTAGAGTGCAAGCCAGCGTGGGGGGAAGCGAGGGGGAAGGGTGAGGGGACACAGGGGGAGGTGAACAAATCAGAGATATGAAGCAGAGAAACAGATGCTGCAGTCCACTGTATCCATACAAACCATCAAGTTCCTAACTATACTAATCCCTTATACAAGCACTCCTTGCCACAGCTTTTCAAGAAGTCATCTAAAGACTGGAGGATTGGTATGGACATGATGGACTGCAGCATCTGTTTCTCAGCTTCATAACTCTGATTCTGTTCTCCACCCCCTTCACCTCCCTCTACCCCCACCACCACTTCAGACAATACAAATATAGATTCCCTCTGGATGCAAAAGATGTCCTCTGAATCTCCTACACTGTGCTATAAGCCTATGCCCTCTGGTTAAAGATACCTCTGCTAAAAGGAAATGGTTACCTCAATACACTCTCTATTCTCTTCAATTCTAGATATGCCTATCAGGACCTGACTCATCCTTTTGAGCTTAAAGGAAAACAAACCCAGCCTATCAAGAAATTCTCCATCCCAGGGACATGCCTAAAACTAGAGTCCAATGAAATGCTGTAAAAGCTCAGAAAATCAGTGAGTGATTGTGGAGAGGTTATAACTGAGTTAATATTAGAGGATAATCTCAGATAAGAACTGGGTAGATCAGATACAACTGATTAAGCAAGTTACCCAAATATTGAGTCTCAAAGGCTACAATGCACTGAGACAGAAGGTAAGGTGTCATTCCTCAAGCTTATGTTGGGCTTGTTGAAAGTGGTTTGAGTGGGAGTGGTAGGTGGGAGATGGAAACATGGACATGAAGACACCAATGGAATTGGTCCCTTCAGAGTACTGAAAAAGTGATGAAGGTTAAGAGAATCTGAATCTTGTTGAAAGTAACAGAAAATACCAAGGAGGTTGACCATTAAACTCAGATGGTGCTGGGGTGGAAGGTGGGAACCAGGGGAACTCAATCCTTGCTCTAGCCTGGAGGAGAGGGAAGTGCGAGTAGAAATGCAGGGAATAGATGAAAATTGGCTGAAGGCTGTCAACTATGGTAAATACAGAAAGACCCAAGTGGAAAGTGTCATCGGAACTATGTTACTACGATGGAGGAACCAGAGTCCTTAAAGAAAGCAGTGTGGGAAGATCTTTAGTAAAGGTACTATAGGTGACACAGGCTCTGACTCAATTCCTGAGCTTTTCCTTTCACTTTTGAATTTTCTTGTTTCCAACACAGGGGACAGACGAGTAACCCTTAAGGGTAGCTATTTGGTAGAATCTGGAAGATGATAATACAAGAGAAAACCATGTTGTATTTAGAAAGCTGAAGAAATAAGAAAGGAACCAGTGAAAATGTATGAGAAAAGACAAGAAATGTCCTCAGAAGAAAAACCGAAGTCTCTAGGTATAAAAATTGCAAACAAGCGGTAAGAGAATGGTCGACATCTATGCACAATTCTTTGAAAGTGGTGCAACAGGTTGGGAAAAGCACATGGGATCTTGAGCTTTATAAATCTCCTTTCAAATGGCAATGAAAAACCTTCTGAGATGCCGAGTGGAGAAATGATTTGCTCTGCTGCAGTGGGTTAATGTGAAGTGCTCCATGCTTTGAAACTCATGGGCACATTGAAATTTTGGATCATGCAGTGTTTTCCAACCATGCAACAGAATTCTATTCAGGGTTCCCGACTTTACGGAGGCCAAAACTGGAAACTTCTCCTACAAGATTACTGATGAGGCATTTTTTGCTTGCACTGAATGCATCCTGTCATTCATTTCCCCAGGATAATCAATTTGTCCCTGTGACGCAGATGCCTGGTTTTCCCTGGAATTGCCAGAATATTTTAAAATTCTGTTGTGGTGATTTTTGCCATGACTTTCTGAACAGCGGGCTGGTGTTCATGTGTATTTTCCATCTTCGAAGTTCAAAGTAAATTTATTATCAAAGTACACATATGAAACCATATATAACCCTGAGATTCATTCTCTTGCGGGCATACTCAATAGACCCACAGAATAATAGCCATTACAGAATCAATGAAAGACCACACCAACTTGGGTGTTCTACCAGTGTGCAAAAGATAACAAACTGCAAATAATAAATAAGCAATATATATCAAGAAAATGAGATGAAGAGTCCTTAAAAGTGAGCCCACAGGTTGTGGGAACATTTCTCTGTTGGCGAAAGTAAAGTCGAGTGAAGTCATCTGCTTTGGTACAAGAGCCTGATGGTTGAGGGGCAATAACTGTTCCTGAACCTGGTAGTGTGAGTTCTGAGGCTCCTGTCCCTTCTTCCTAATGGCAGTAGTGTGAAGAGAGCATGGCCTGGGTGGTGGGGGTCCCTGACGATGGATCTGCTTTCCTGTGACAGTGTTTCATGTAGAATTGCTCAATGGTGGGGGGCTTTACCCACGATGGACTGGGCTGCCTCCACTTTTTGTAGGATTTTCTGCTCAAAGGTACAGTATTGGCGTTCCCATACCAGGCTGTGATGCAGCCACTCAATATACTCTCCACAACACATCTATAGAAGTTTGTCAAAGTTTTAGATGTCATGTGGAATCTTTGTGAAGGAATCAGAAATGCTGCACTGCTTTCTTCATAATTGCACTTACAAACAAGGCCCAAGACAGGTTCTCCAAAATAATAACACTGAGGAACTTAAAGTTGCTGACGCTCTCCACCTCCGATGAGGACTGGCTTATGGACCTCTGGTTTCCTTCTCCTTAAGTAAATAATCACTTCCTTGGTCTTGCTGACATTGAATAAAAGGTTGTTGTTAGAGCTACCAGGCCAGATTTTCAATCTCCTTTTAGCGTGCTGATTCATCACTACCTTCTATTCTGCCTATGACAGTGGTGTCGTAGCAAACTTGAATATGACATTGGAGCTATACTTAGCCACACAGACACAAGTGTCAAATAAGTAGAGTAGGGGGTGGTGCCTTGAATGGTGCCTCCATCACTTGTGCTGATGGAGACTGTACCAATCCAAGCTGACTGGGAACTGCAAGTGAGGAAATTGAGGAAACTGTACAATGAGGTCTTCAGGCCAATGGCTTGGGGCTTACTGATTAGTTTTGAGAGGATGGTGGAATTGAATGCTGAGCTGTAGTCAATAAAGAGCATCCTGATATATGCAGCTTTGCTGTCCAGATGTTCCAGGGTTGAATGATGAACCAATGAGATGGCATCTACTGTGGACCTGTTGCTCCAGTAGGTAAGTTGGAGCAGATCTAAGGTGATTCTCAGGCAGGAGATGACACGATTTATCACCAACCTCTCAAAGCATTTCATCACTGTGGATATATGCAAGTGCCACTGGACCGAAATCACAGGATCATAGGAAACTGTGAGAGTTTGTGATGGTTCCTCCATGTTTTTATAGTCAAAGCAAGCACAGAAGCCATTGAGCTTGTCTGGAAGCAAAGCCCTGCTGTTGCCTATGTCACTTGATTTAACTTTATAAGAGATGATAGTATTCAAGCCTGCCCCAATTGTTAAGTATCGTTCATTGCTTCAAGTTTAGCCCAGAACTGCCACTTCACATGTGAGATGCGTTCTAGAGATCATACCTGGATCTCTTGTAACTTTCTTGGTCACCAGACTTGAATGCTTCTTATCAGACGCTCAGCAGATGACAGATCTCACGGTTCATACATGGTTTCTGATTTGGACAGACAGAATAACTTGTCTACAACTATTTTAATAAGGTCCATAACAACCATGATGTTTTCATCTTGAGAAGGCATTGGCAATAAGGTGACGTCACCTGCATTGCCAACCACGCTGGGCTGGAATCGATTTAAGGATCCATGTCACCATCTTCAGGGTAGCACTCAGCTGTGCATTTTGCACATTTCAAAGTTCAAAGTAAATTTTATTATCAAAGTACAAATATGTCACCATATACAACCCTGAGATTCATTTCTGACTTTACAAAAAGGAACAAAGAAGAACAGTTTGAAATTCTGCAAAACACCAAAGAACAAACTGTGTGCAACATCACAGAAAAGATATGAAGGCAAGGACGGTGCAGAAAAGATGCCCTGGAATAGATACAAGTACTTTGCAACCTTGATTCTGTTGAATGATAGTGTTATTTTTATTAGGGCAGAAAAGGCTGAGAAATGATTGGAAAATGTACAGCATTAAAAAATTTTAAGGGTCTAGATAAAATGAATACACAGATGCTCCTCCCATTAATGGAGGGGACAAGAAGTCATGTAAGGTGACTGGCAATAGATCAAAGGATAGATGTGGAAAATCTTTTCTATGATCTGTAATGTGCCACTTGAAATGTTGGTAGAAATAAATTCAACACAGAATTTCAAAAAAAAAAGGACACTCAATGGTTTCCACAGTGGTATTGCTGGATTGCTGGTGGAGTTATTGCCTCACAGCACCAACCACCCTGCTTTGATCCTGATCTCCAAGGCTGACCGTACGAGTCTGCACATCATAACCTAGGACCATCTGGGCTTCCTTCCATATTCCAAAGACATGCCGCCTGGTAGATTAGTTGGTCAATCTAATTTGCATGTAAGTAGATGGTAGAATCTGAGGAGTTGATGGGAATAGGCTGGAAAAATTAATGGAGTATTGTTGAATACTTTTGAGTGCCAATGCACAAAATGGCCTCATTCTTTTGTCATAAAATATATGGAAAGAAAGCAGAGCAATGGGGAAAAAGCCAGGGACTGGACAGTTCTTACTAAAACTGAGATGGACTCTATAAGCCTCATGGTCCCCTTCTGTGCTGTAAGAATACTAAAATTCTATGATTAAATGAGTAATGAATCCAAGCAAGAAAAAGTTTGTGAACCCTTTGCAAATACCTGGTTAATTACTCATAAAATGTGGTCTGATCTTCTTCTAAATCACTGTATATTTCATAATATATTACCATAAGTCTCATCTCCTATCCTACCAATTGTTACCTCGAAATAATTGCCATCATGACTTTGAATACATTGTATTATAGATATTGATTATTTTCTTATATAGTGAACTGTCCATATAACATTCTTATCAATTACCACAGTGGTCATAATTACACTTTGAACTTGGAACATAGCTAGTTCTCATGAACTCAACTACAAGAAACTCTCATAGATTGCAACTTAAAACTCTCTTTCCTTATGTCCACTGTACCATTAGTTCCTGGAATAAATACTTCAGGGATGATAAATGAAGTTTGTGGTGAAGAGTTCCGTGAATGAAGAGACTTAAAAAGTCAAATGAATTCATAAATGGCTGAATTTACTCTCCACTTTAATAAAAATAATTCACCAATTATAAAATTTCATGCATCTATGCCAATTAATTGGTAATAAGGATTATCTCTTGGAATGCATAATGCATTATTTTATGCAAGTGTAGACTACCTTTAAGATCCAATTTGTATTGTTCTTACATATTGCTATATCCAAATCCTGCTGCTTACTTGACAGTAACAATCATCCTTTATTGAGAGCAGTAAAAGTTTTATTTATTTTAATTTAGTGATACAGTGCGGAGAAGGCCCTAGCAACCCCTGACAGATTAGTCAGACTAATCCCCAATTTAAATCACGGGAGAATTTACAATGACCAGTTACCCTATGCAGTACGTCTTTGGACTGTGGGAGGAAACCAGAGCACCCAGGGAAAACCCACACAATCCACAGGGAGGATGCATAGAGAGTTCTTAAAGACGGCACCAGAATTGAATTCCGAATTCTGACGCGCTGAGCTATAATAGCGTTGCACTAACTGCTACGTTACAGGAGTTCTCCCTTTGCAAGCAGCAACCAAAGAAACACAGGGGCTATAAATTGGTATTATTATTCTTTGTGGAAATAAGAAACAAATGTGCAACTGTTAATTTCCGATCAGCCTTTATTTCTTCATAAAATGCCAGTAAATGGTGTAATCAATAATGGGACTGAGGGTAAGATAAAATACACTGTGTCAATGGTGAGTTCAGTAAAGAGTAACACCATAAGGATGATTGAAGGTATTACTTAAGGTAATGACGAATTACGGCAAAAACGTGAAAAATATTGAAAAACTTACTCTTTGTCTTTTTCCAGCCGCCTGAGCCATTCGGCAACGTGCTGTGGTAGTTTTTCTTGTGGCACATTTAGCCTCAGGGCCCAGTGAGCCACTGTATCAATGCCTGTGTACTTTGCCAGCAAGTTCAAAAACTGGCCCTGCAGCCAGGAATTCTGTCCAACTATATCCTGTAAGACAAATATTTACTTTGGATGGAATGCAGAACAGGTGGCAAAATCCAGAGTCTGATCAGGGTGAAGCCCCAAGGGACAAAATGGAGTTGGAACAAAATCAGGCCAATAGCAGTTAACGGAATAGGTGAATTATGAGGAAAGGGACAAGGATTAGGCAGGAACATGGTGAAAGCTACAGTGGGTCAATGCCATGGAAAAATAGTGAAGCCCGGAGAAAGAAACGGAGCAGGAAGCAGAGAAGGACATAGTGGAACTGACTGTGTAGATACCAACCTCTTAACCTATAACATGTTGTGTACTGTTGGGGGATGCCCTTTGAAGGAAAAATAGCAGCAATAATCTAATTCATTGCATGACAGAGGGCTTTGATGTACAAAAGAAGAGGAATAAGATTGGGAGAGTAATGTTGTTAGGGGTTCTATTGTAACAGGGACAGAGAGGCATTTCTGTGACCACAGGTCTCCAGGATGGTCTGACACTTCTCTGGTGGTAGAGTCAAGGATAGCTTGGTGTGACTGCAGGACATTCTAATGAACAGCTAATGGTAGTGGTACATATTGGTACCAACAACATGGGTAGAAGAAGGGATGAGTCCTGCAACAGGAGTTAATTGGCCATTTTACAAGCAGAATCAGAATCAGGTTTATTATCACTGGCATGTGAGGTGAAATTTGTTAACTTAGCAGCAGCTCAATGCAATACATAATCTAGTAGAGAAAGAAAAATATTAATAATAAATAAAATAAAACATAATACTAAACAAACAAGTAAATTAATTACATATATTGAATAGATTTTTAAAAAGTGCAAAAACAGAAATACTGTATATTAAAAAAAGTGAGGTAATGTCCATAGCTTCAATGTCCATTTAGGAATCGGATGGCAAAAGGGAAAAAGCTGTTCCTGAATCGCTGAGTGTGTGCCTTCAGGCCTCTGTGTCCTACCTGATGGTAACAGTGAGAAAAGGGCATGTCCTGTGTGCTGGAGGTCCTTAATAATGGATGCTGCCTTTATGAGACACCGCTCCCTCAACATGTCCTGGGTACTTTGTAGGCTAGTGCCCGAGATGGAGCTGACCAGATTTACAACCTTCTGCAGCTTATTTCGGCCCTGTGCAGTAGCCGCGCCCCCCAACCCCCCAAACCGGGCAGTGATACAGCCTGTCAGAATGCTCTCTATGGCACAACTTATAGAAGCTTCTGAATGTATTTGTTGTCATGCCAAACCTCTTCAAACTCCTAATGAAGTATAGCCACTGTCTTGCCTTCTTTATAACTACATCAATATGTTGGGACCAGGTTAGATCCTCTGAGACCTTGACACTGAGGAACTTGAAGCTGCTCACTCTCTCCACTTCTGATATTGCCTCCAAGGTCATTTGAAATTCTCTCTTCACCCTTAAAATAGCCCTCTGCAAATCATACTTGGTTTTCTGATACAGACTTGGGTTGCCAGACTTGAATGCCACAGACCTAGCCTTCAGCAGGCGGTATACCTCCTGGTTCATCCATGGCTTTTGGTTTGGGAATGTACAGTAAGTCTTTGTAGGCACACACTCATCCACACAGATTTTAATGAAGCCGGTAACAGCTGCAGCAATACTCATCCAGATTCAAAGATGCATCCCTGAATACAGTCCAGTCCATCGATTCAAAGCAGTCCTGTAGGCGCTCCAGTGCTTCCCTTGTCCAAACCTTCTTGGTCCTCACTACTGGTGCTGCAGACTTCAGTCTCTGCCTATACTCAGTACAGCCAGGTGATCAGACTTCCCGAAGAGAGGCATGGAATTCTTGATATGGTAGGCATTCTTGATGATGGTGTAGCAATGGTCCAGTGTGTTGCTTCCTCTGGTATGGCAAGTGATCTGTTGATGGTAATTGCTCAGTGATTTTTTTCAGACTGGCCTTGTTAAAATCTCCCAAAACGATGGTGAAGGTGTTAGGGTGTGCTGTTTTTTGCATGTTGATCCCATTGCTCAGATCATCTAAAGCCTGCTTGACATTGGCCTGAAGTGGAATGTAAAATGCTACCAGAATGACCCCAGAGAACTCCCGCCGTAGGTAAAAAGGATGGCACTTTACTGCTAGATATTCCAGGTCTGGTGAGCAGAATTGGGACAGCACTGATATATTTGTGCACCAAGAGGGGTTGATCATGAAGCATACTCCTCAGTGTATAGTAGGCCCGTTGATCTGAATTGCTGCATCCGGTATGAAAGGGGTTAACCAGAATTCCGTGAAACACACGCGGTCCTACTGTCCCTCTGATTCAGCACCCTGGCTCTGAGAACATCGATTTTATTCACCAGAGACTGCACGTTCTCCAGCAAGATAGTTGGTATAGGGAATTTAAAACCCCGTTTGCTTAAGCACGCTTGTAATCCTGATTTATGCCCGCACTTCCTCCAAGGTGTCCTCTGTGGGCAGTTCTGACCACAGGTGGTGTTGGTTCCAAAGGTTTTAAGCAGCGATAGTTTGTTTAAAAACATTAATACATCTTTGTTGACTTATTGACCTTGGCAGCAGTTGTGCTTTTTAGTTGTAACAGGCTGAAATGGGAATATAACAGGAACAGGCAGCTGGCATCTCAAAGGTTATGATCTCTAGACTGCTTCTGAGACATGAGCTTGTGAGTGGCAGAACAGAAGGATAGGTCAGAGGAATGCTTGTCTGAAGTGATGGTGCAGGGGGATAGGCTTTAGGCTCCTGTTTCTGGGGAAAGGTGGGACCTATTCAAGATGGATGGGTTGCACTAAACTAGAAAAGGAGCAATACCCTTATGGGACATTTGTGAGTGCTATTGGGTTAAGTTTAAGTTGAGTTTGGTTGGACAATGGGACTCAGAATAGGTGTTCAGACTGGGAGGTACAAGACACCTAGAGAAGAAAAAAAGTACATCCGGTAGACAGAGCAGGCAAATAAATGCACATCAGAAGAAACAAAGCTAAAGTGGATTGATTATAATGCAAGCAGCTGAACAACTAAGGTTAATCAACTAAATCTTTAATTAACTTAATTTATAGGGAAAGGTTAAATAGGTTTCAGCATTTATTCCCTGGAGTGTAGGAGATCGAAGGAGGCTTGATAGGGGTATACAAAATTATGTGGGACATACGTAAGATAAATGCGAGAAGGCTTTTTTCCCCACTGAAATCAGGTGAGACTAGAACTACAGGTCACAGGTTAAGGGTGAAAGGTGAAAAGGTAAAAGGAGAACCCCAGGGGGAGCAATTTCACTCAGAGGGTGGTGAGAGTGTGGAACAAGCTGCCAGCTAAAATGGTGGATGCAGAATCGATTTCAAAATGTAATAGAAATTTGGATAAGTATATGGATGGGGGGGGGGGGGGGGGGAATATGGAGAGTTATGATCTAAGTGTGGATTGATGGGACTGGGAGAATAATAGCTTGGCACCAGCTAGCTAGGCCAAAAGGCATGTTTCTGTGCTGTAGTACTCAATGATTATGGTATTGCTGCCAACACAGAGACATGGTTGAATGATAAGCAGGATTTGCTATTCAATATCCCAAGGTACAGAATTTTCAGCTGCAGCAAGGGTAGTTGTAAAAGAAGAGGTGGTATTGCACTGTTAGTCAAGGAACACATTTCTTTAGTGTCAAAACAGAATATCCTATAGGGCTCCTCAAACAAAGCCATGTGGGTTACAAAGAACCAGGGTATTGTCTCTTTGTTGGGGGTATATTACAGATTTTCTAACAGTAAACAGGAGATAGGAAAACACATAAGTAGGCAAATAGGAGAAAGATGTAATAAACATGATGTTTTAGTAAAAGGGGATTTCAATTTATCTGGGATTGCCTTAATGTAACAGGCTCAGAATGGGGGAATTTTTCTGGAGTGTCCTGGACTGCTTCATAACACAATACATAGTATGAATAAACTAACAAAGGAAGGAGTATACTTATCTTATGAAATGTAGCCAGTCAATAGGAGGGAGTGTCACTGGGGATCATTCTGGAGTTAGTGACCATGAATGTATTTTGAAGTGGTTATGGAAAAAGATAGGGATGGGCCAGATATAAATGTTTTAGACTGGAGGAAGACAAATTTATTTAAAATGAGACAGGACTTGGCAAAAGCAGACTGGGGCATAACCACGTACACAATTCTACAAGTCTACATTTACACATTGGGAGGCGTTCAAAGGAAATATAGTGCAAGTTCAGAGCCAATATGCTGCTGCAAGGGTGAAAACCAGGTATAACAAGTACACGAAACCTGGATAGCAAAATATATTGAGGGTCAGATAAAGAAAATAAAGGAAGCAAAGGGCAAGTACAGAGAACTAAAGACTGGGGAGGTTGGTCAAGTATAATTGGCAAAAGTATAGGGAGGCACTTACAAAGGAAATTAGGAGAAGGTGAAGAAGAATCACAAAATACCACTAGCAGACAAGACTAGCACATTAAGCTATATTTGAAGTTGTTTTGTTAATAGACTAAAGATAAAAGAAGGGACAATGAGGCAGTCTATTCATTGAGCCTGAAGATGTAGGTGAGGTCTGAAGTATTTATTTTTCATAGAGCCATAGTGATAAACAGCATGGAAATTCAGACCAACCTTTACATGCCTACCTTGTCAATCCCATTCATCTGCATTTTACTTACATCCCTACAAACCATTTGTGCCCAAATATTTTAATTGTTGTAACTGTATCTGCCTTCACCACTTCCTCTGGTAGTTTGTTTCATATACTCACCACGGTCTAATGTGTGAAAACTTTGCCCCTCTTTTCCTTTTCATTTTAAACCTAAACCTAAATCCTCTACTGATTAACCACCCTATTTCTTGTAATTTTATAAACCTTTTAGATCACACCTCAGCTTCCTTCACTCCAGGGAAAACTGTCTTAGCCTGGCAAAGTATCTTCTTATAACTCAAGCCATCCTGCCTCAATTTTTTCTGTACCCTTCCGAACTTAATCACATTCTTCTTATAGCTTGGCAATCAGAACTGAACACAATACTCCAAGTGCAGTCTCATCAATGTCTTGCAAAGTGGAGACTATAAAATGACACACTCAAATCGTTGACCAATGAAGGCATATGCTGTCTTCAATACCCTGTCTAACCATGTCAGTAACCTAAGGGTTACTTGTACTTGTACTTGTACTCCAATGTCCCTGTGTTCAAAACACTCCTGAACCACATTCACTATGCACGCCCTGGATCTGACAGCCCAAGTCCAATGATGCTAAGTGAAATTACTGCATTGGTTGTGGCCTTCCAAAATTTGCCAAATTTGGAAAGGTCCTAGCTGAAGGAAGATACCTTTACAAGAAAGAGAAAATACTGAGATTCATTAAGGATGCAGTGGCAGAATGTTTAGAAAGGAATAACACAATCAAGTAAATACAACATGATTTTATGAAAGGGAAATCGTGTTTGACAAATTTACTAGAATGTTCTGAAGATGTAATGAGTAGAAAAGCCTACTCATGGTGTATTTGGATTTCCAAAGGCATTCAATCAAGTACCAAATAAGGTGCTCATGAATGACATTGGGGCAAAATGTTAACTCAGATAAATGACTGGCTAGCTAACAGGAAACACAATCAGGAAAAATGTATCATTGACATGTTGGATAGCAATAATTAGCAGGGATCAATGCTGGGCCCCTCAAATGGAGACTAAGCTGAAGGAACTGACTGCATTCTTGCTAAACTTACTAATGATAAAAAGAGAAGTGGGCACACAAGTTATGAGAATGATGCAAAGATTCTGCAAACATATAGTGTAAGAATGGGCAATGGAATCTATAGTTTGGTATGAATAAAAGAATAAAACAGAGTAATCCAATGATTCGAACATCCCAGAGGTTCAGCATAATTCATAAGGTAGTGTTCACCTTGATCCTTTCCCATCACACTGAGCCCAATTCCTGTACAGTTTACATTCAACAGGGTCCCGGTTTCATCCTCTTTCCACATTCACTGGAGCTTCAATATGCATTGCTTTATTATTGCATTACACTTAGTGGGGCCTGAGTTCCCACACTCCATTAAGATCTACCGGGCTCACAGATAAATGTATTGTCCTGCAAGGTAACAAAAACCCAACTTATGTACAGCCTGTACATACGAACAGGCAGTTGGGACACCAGTGGGGTGGATTTGCTGACTGCAGTGGAGCTGCAGGCATCTTCTGCCACCAGGGAACTATGTAGTGAACATTGCTCTGACTTGCAAACTACTAAGGTAATGAAGAGTTCACAAGAACAATGTTCTTCTGAACCAGGGACAAATCTGCCTAACTCTGTAACATCTTTAAAAAAAACATTAATAGGATATAGGAGTAGAATTAAGCCATTTCAACATGGCTGATCCATTTTCCCTCTCAGCCTAAATCTCCTGCCTTCTCCCCGTATCCCTTCATGCCCTGACTAATCAAGAATCTAGAAACTTCTGCCCGAAATATACCCAATGACTTGGCCTCCTCTGCCACCTATGCCAACAAATTCCACAGATTCATACTCTCTGGCTAAAGAAATTACTTTTCGTCTCTGTTCTAAAAGAATGCCTCTCTATTTGGAGTCTGTGTCCTCTGGTCTTAAGACTCCTTCATTACAGGAAACATCCTCTCCACAATCACTCTATCGAGACCTTTTAACATGTACAAAATGCTGGTGGAACGCAGCAAGCCAGGCAGCATCTATAGGAAGAAGTACAGTCGACGTTTCGGGCCGAGACCCTTCGTCAGGACTAACTGAAAGAAAAGATAGTAAGAGATTTGAAAGTGGGAGGGGGAGGGGAGATCCAAAATGATAGAAGACAGGAGGGGGTGGGGTGAAGCTAAGAGCTGTAAAGGTGATTGGCAAAAGTGATACAGAGCTGGAGAAGGGAAAGGATCATGGGATGGGAGACCTAGGGAGAAAGAAAGGGGGAGGGAAGCACCAGAGGGAGATAGAGAGCAGGCAAGGAATGATTATGAGAGGGGCAGAGAGAGAAAAAAGGGGGGGAAATAGATAAATAAGGAACGGGGTTAGAAGGGGAGGAGAGGCATTAACAGAAGTTAGAGAAATCAATGTTCATGCCATCAGGTTGGAGGCTATCCAGACGGAATATAAGGTGTTGTTCCTCCAACCTGAGTGTGGCTTCATCTTCACAGTAGAGGAGGCCATGGATAGACATACCAGAATGGGAATGGGACGTGGAATTAAAATGTGTGGCCACTGGGAGTTCCTGCTTTCTCTGGCGGACAGAGCGTAGGTGTTCAGCAAAACAGTCTCCCAGTCTGTGTCGGGTCTCACCAATATATAAAAGGCCGCACTGGGAACACTGGATGCAGGTTATCAGTGGGAAGGGATGGGGGAGGACAAATGGACAAGGGAGTTGCATAGGGAGCGATCCCTGCGGAAAGCAGAAAGATGGGGGGAGGGAAAGATGTGCTTGGTAGTGGGATCCCGTTGGAGTTGGCGGAAGTTACGGAGAATTATATGTTGGACCTGGAGGCTGGTGGGGTGGTAGGTGAGGACAAGGGGAACCCTATCCCAAGTGGGGTGGCGGGCGGACTGGGTGAGAGCAGATGGCCTTTTAACATGGGATAGGTTTCAACGAGGTCACCCCTTATTCTTCTGAATTCCAGAGAGTAGAGGCTTAGAGCCATCAAATGTTCCTCATATGACAAGCCTTTCAGTCCTGGAATCATTTTCATGAACCTTCCTTGAACCCTCTCTAATGTCAGTGAATCCTTTTGAAGAGAAGGGGTCCAAAACTGCTGGCAATATTCCAAGTGAGTCCTCACCAGTGCTTTATAAAGTCTCAACATTATATCCTTGCTTTTATATTCTGGTCCTCTCGAAATAAAAGCTAACTACATTAGCCTTTCTCACCACTAACTCAGCCTACAAATTAACCGTTAGGGAATTCTACACAAGGGCTCCCAAGCCCCCTTACACCTCAGTTTTGAATTTTCTCTTCACTTGGAAAATAGTCTACACTTTAATTTCTTCTACCAAAGTGTATACCATACACTTCCTGACACTGTACTCCATCTGCCATTTCTTTGCCCATTCTCCTAAACTGTTTCAGCCCTCTGAAGCCTATTTCCTCAAAAGTACCTGCCCCTCCATCCTATGTTTGCATCATCTGCAAACTTGGCCACAAAGTCATCAATTCCTTCATCCAAATCATTGACATATAACGTAAAAAGAAGTTGCCCCAACACAGACTCCTATGGAACACCACTAGTCACCGACACCCAACCAGAAAAAGCTCCCTTTAATACCACTCTTTGCCTCCTGCTAATGAGCCAATGCTCTAACCATGCCAGTAACTTTCCTATAATACCATGGGCTCTTAACTTGGTAAGCATCCTCATGTGTGTCACCTTGTCAAAGGCCTTCTGAAAATCCAAATACACATCAACCGATTCTCCTTTGTTTATCCAGCTTGTTATTTCTTCAAAGAATTCCAACTGATTTGTCAAGCAAGATTGAACAAGTTAGGACTTTATTCCTTGGAGCATAGAAAAATGAGGGGAGATTTGATAGAGGTTTACAAAATTATGAGGTGTATAGACAAAGTAAATGCGAGTAGGCTCTTTCCACTTAGATTAGGAGAGATTTCTAAGAGAGGACACGGCTTTAGGGTGAAAGAGGAAAAATATAGGGGGAACTTCTTCACTCAAAGAGTGGTGGGAGTGTGGAACAAGCTGCCATCTGACGTGGTAAATGCGGGCTCACTCTTTAAGAATAAATTGGATAAATACATCGATGGGAGAGGTCTGGAGGGTTATGAACTGGGTGCAGGTCAATGGGACTAGCGGAATAAAGTTTTGGCACAGACTAGAAGGGACGAATGGCTTGTTTTCTGTGCTGTAGTGTTCTATGGTTTCTAAGATTTTCCTTTGAGGAAACCATGCTGACTACAGCCTATTTTATCATGTGTCTCCAAGTACCTCAAAACCACATCCTTAACAATCAACTCCAACATCTTCCCAACCACTAAGTCACTTATAATTTTCTTTCTTTTGCCTCTCTTCTTTCTTGAAGAGTGGAGTACCATTTGAAATTTTTCATTCCTCCGGAAACATGCCCGAATCAATTGATTCTTGAAAGATAATTATTAATGCCCCCACAATCTCTGCAGCCACTTCTTTTGGAACTCTGGGGTGTACACCATCTGGTCCAAACAACTTATCTACCTTCAGACCTTTCGGTTTCCCTGGAACCTTCACCCTAGAAGTGGGAACTTCACACACATCTACTGCCTGACACTCTCAAACTTCTGACACACTGCTAGTGTCTTCCACAGTGAAGACTGATGCAAAATACTTATTCATTTTTTCTCCATTTCTTTGTTCCCCCATTACTACCTCTCCAGCATCATTTTTCAGTGGTTCAATATCTACTCTTGCCTCTCTTACATTTTATGCATCAGAAGAAACTTTTGGTATCCTCTTTAATGTTATTGGCTAGCATACCTTTGTATTCTATCTTTTCCTTCTTTATGACTTTTTTAATGGCCTTCTATTGTTTTGTTAAAAAGCTTCCCAATTCTCCAACTCCCCACTATTTTTGCTTCATTATATGACCTCCCTTTGGCTTGTATGATGGCTTTGACTTCTCCTGTCAGCCACAGTTGTGTCATCCTGTCTTTAGAATACTTCTTCGTCTTTGGGATGCGCATATCCTGCACTTTCCGAACTGCTGCCAGAAATTCCAGCCATTGCTGTTCTGCCTTCATCCCTGCCAGTATTTTCCAATCAATTTTATCAAGCTCTTCTCTCATGCCTCTGTAGTTCACTTTACTCTACAGTAATAGTAATACATCTGACTTCAGCTCTCCTTCTCAAATTGCATGGCAAATTCTATCACATTATGAACACTGGCCCCAATGGATTCCTTTACCTTAAGCTCTTTAATTAATTCTAATTCATTGCACAACACCCAATTCAGAATAGTTGATCCCCTAGAGGACTCAACCATGAGTTGCTCTAAAAAGCTATCTTGTAGAAAATCCCCCTCATGAGATCCAGGCTGATTTTCCCAATCTACCTGCATATTAAAATCCCCCAGACTATTGTAATATTGCCCTTTGGCATGCATTTTCTACCTCCCTTTGTACTTTGTAGACCCTATCTTTACCACTATTTGGGGGTCTGCATTTAACTCCCATCAGGGTGTTTTTACCCGTGCAGCTCCTTACCTCTATCCACAATTCAACACCTTCCAGTCCTCTTGCTAATGATTTGACTTGATTTTTTACCAAAAGAATCACAACACCCCTCTCTCCCCCAAACTGCCCATCCTTTTAATATAATGTGTATCCTTGGACATTAAGCTCCCAGCTATAATCTTTCAGGCATGATTTAGTAATGCCCACAACGTCATATATGTCAATCTGTGACTATGCTGTAAATTTATCCACCTTATTCCATGTACTGCACACATTCAAATATAACACCTTCAGTCCTGTATTCACCCTTTTTAACATTGTCTGCCTTTTACATTGCAGCTCAACTAGTTGACCCTATTATCAGCTCCTCCTTGCTAGCCCTCTTACTACATACTGCATCAGCTGTTTGTAAACCAACTACCTCATCCTCAGCACTATCAAATGTGTTGGAGTAGTAATAATAACATTCAATAGTCCAAAAAATCTGCTTGTCTGGCATTGCCAAAGTTCTGAAAGCATGCTGGATCATCAGAGTTCTAGATGGATAAAGACATAAGAATGCTGATGTAAACCCTTGCTAATGATCACTAAGTAAACCTGTAGGTAAAGCAAATAATTAGAAAGTCAAATAAAACATTGTCTTTTATTGCAAAAGGAAGTAGTTTAAGGTGAAGAATCCACTATATTACCACATGAAAGACATTCTTTAAATACGTGTCATTGTTGTTACATCAATAAGCTCCATCAAATCCTGTATCAACACTAAAAGATTGAAAGGTTCTACAACACCTTTTTGGAAAGTGTGAAATTCATTGAAGCCATGAAAACTCACCTCAATGTGTTCAGACCAAATCTCTTCAGCCATACCCTTCTGTAAGGAGGAAAAGCATTGTGTTAAAAAGGCAAAAACTAAGTGACTTGCTACCTCCAGCAACACCAACAATACACAACTGATAACACTCACTTTAACTCATTGTCAAAACAGTCAGTGAACAGGGGACAATAGAATGTTATCTAGCAGTCTGGTTGTAAATGAATCACCACAAAGGTTAATGTTCACCTGATGTGTGCCTGAGTTAAAACTGATAGAAAGCTCAAAATGCTGTAGTGAACTCAGAGCGGGGACTAAGCGAAGGGATAACAGACATTAAGGGCATAGAAGGGAGAGAAGCACTCGTGGAAATGAAGAGGCAGAGAGACTTAAAAGGAAACACATCCTGCTGAAGAGATTTAGTGGGCCAAGCAGCATCCACGGGAAGAAAGAAAATGTCTATATTTTGGTATGAAACCCTTTATTAGTCCTGATGGTGTGCTGAGTTCCTCCAGCAGATCGCCCATTGCTTTATATTCCAGCATCTGCAGTCTCTTGTGTTTTCAGATAAAAAGTAACAGGGTAGAAGGAGATACAGGAGACAGGAGAAAGCTTACGACCAAAGAGAGAGGTAGGAAAAAGAAGGCATCAGTGAAAGAGGGCAGACAACAAGAGTAAGAGGAAGTGAGTTCAAGTTCAATTGTTATTCAACTATACACAAATACCAATGATGAGGGCGTATAGGAGCGAGATATACCAGCTAGTTGAGTGGTATCTCAGCAACAACCTTGCACTCAACACCATTAAGACCAAAGAACGGATTGTGGACTTCAGGAAGGGTAAGATCACAGAACATAAACCAATCCTCATAGAGGGATCAGAAGTGGAGAGAGTGAACAATTTCAAGTTCCTGGGTGTCAAGATCTCTGACAATCTAACCTGGTTATTGATCCAGCTATAAAGAAGACAAGACAGTGGCTATATTTTATTAGGAGTTTGAGGAGATCTGGTTTTGACCTAAAATGCTCGAAAACTGTGTACCTGATTCTGATTTTAATTCTGAATACAGTCAAACAAAACACCGTTACTCTGGGGCCAAGGTACAAAACACAGTACCTACAGTCATACATAGAAAAAGGCACATACAGCACATAAGACAGCAGTACAATACAGTCACACACAAAAAATATATATGTAGTCCAAGTCCCTGAGTCCATGAATGTTGCAGCAGTCTGCAGCTGAACGCAATAAAGCTTGTCTTCTGCCTGGCAAACAATGGAGGCAGCATCAATTCCAACATGGACACTGTGCCATAGTGCCTCCGACACTCCAGTGGAGTGCCCAACCTCAACGCCTCCCCCAGAGCCCCTGTAAACAGCCAACAACATGGCTTGAGTCCAAGTCCTCTCTATGAACAACAGTACACAGATCCCTCCCGGTCCCACTGTTCAACAACAAACTGTTTACTTCCAGCATTCCACACCAACAGGATCTTGCGATCACAAGAAAAGCAACTAAAATGATCACTGCTGTTAGACAGCAAGCCTCCTTCATGCACTGACACCTCTCTGTCACAGACAGCATCACAGCTCGCACCAAATCCAGTTCCTTCAGTTTGTCAGACTACTCACTGATGGGGTCAACCTGAAGAACTTTAAGTTCTTAATATCCAGCAGGACTGTGAACATAAACAATGCTTAAAAATGACAATAGCACCTTTGTATTATTGTACAGAGTACACCTGTGGACATTCCCCTCAATTAGTATATAACTTTAGATACCACTGGGGGGGGGGGGGGTGACCTATTATGGGACAGCCACAGTGACTGGCTCTCTGGCACCAAGTCTGGTACTGTGGTTCAGATGAGCAGAGAAGTGAAGAGGACTACAGTTCTGATAGGAGATTCCTCAGTTAGACAAACGGGTACACAGTTCTGTGGGCATGATATAAACTCCCTGATGGTGTGTTGCCTCCCCAGAGCCAGGATCAGGGATGTTTCAGATTGTGTCCGTGGCATTCTCTAGGGCAAGGGTGAGCAGCCAGAAGCCTTGGTACATATTGGCACCAATAACATAGGTAGACAAGGTGAGTAAGTCCTGAAGAGAGATTTTCAGGAGCCAGGTAGAAAGCTCAGAAACAGGACCTCCAGGGCAGTAATCTCTGGAATGCTGCCTGTGCCATGAGCCAGTGAGGGTAAGAATAGGGTGATTTGGCAGATGGATACGTGGCTGAGGAACTGGTGCAGGGGGCAGAGGTTCAGGTTTATGGATCATTGGTATTTCTTCTGGGGAAGAAATGACTAGTACAAATGAGATGGGTTGCACCTGAACCTGAGGGGGTCCAATATCATTGCAGACAGGTAGGCTAGAGTTGTTCAGATGGGATGACAGCAGAGCAGTAATGGCTGGAATTTCTGGAAGCAATTCGAAGGGCACAGGATATATACATCCTAAAGATGAAGAAGTATTCTAAAGCCAAGGTAACACAACCATGGCTAACAAGGGAAGTCAAAGTCAATAAAAAAGCTAAACGGAGGTCATATAATAGAGCAAAAATTAATGAGAAGTTAGAGGATTGGGAAGCTTTTAAATACCAAAAGAAGGCAACTAAAAAAGTCATTAAGAAGATAAAGATGTAATACAAAAACAAGCTAGCGAATAATTTTAAAGAGGATACCAAAAGTTTCTTCAGATACATAAAGTGTAAAAGAGAGGCAAGAATGAATATGAGACCACTGGAAAACAATGCTGGAAAGGTAGTAATGGCGGATGAACTGAATAAATACAGTATTTTGTATAAGCCTTCACTGCGGAAGACACGAGCAGTATGGTAGAAGTCCCAGGTGTCAGGGGTCTTGAAGTTTGTGAAGTTATCATTACTAGAGAGAAGGTTCTTGGGTTGTAGGAAAACTGAAAGGTCTTAAGGTGGATAAGTCATCCAGATCAAATGGTGTATATCCCAGAGTTCTGAAAGAGGTGGCAGAAGGAGATTGTAGAGACATTAGTAATGCCCTTTCAAGATTCACTAGATTCCGGAATGTTTCCGGAAGATTGGAAAATTGCAAATGTCACTCCACTCTCCAAGACGGGAGAGAGGCAGAAGAAAGGAAACTATAGGCCAGTTAGTTTGACCTCAGTAGTTGGGAAGATATTGGAATCGATTGTTAAGGATGTGGTTTCAGGGTACTTAGAGGCACATGATAAAATAGACAGTAGTCAGCATGGTTTCCTCAAGGGAAAATCTTGCCTGTCAAATCAGTTATAATTCTTTGAAGAAATAACAAGCTGGATAGACAAAGAAGAATCGGTTGATATTGTGTACTTGGATTTTTAGAAGGCCTTTGACAAAGTGCCATACATGAGGCGGCGTAACAAGCTATGGGCCCATGGTATTACAGGAAAGATTCTGGCAAGGATAAAGCAGTGGCTGATTGGTAGGAGGCAAAGAGTGGGAATAAAGGGAGCCTTTTCTGGTTGGCTCTCAGTGACCAGTGGTGTTCTACGGGGGACTGTGTTGTGACCTATTCTTTTTATGTTATATGCAAATAATTTGGATGATTGAATATTGTGTGCATATTGGAGTACTGTCTACATCTTAGAAAGGATGTGCTAAAACTGGGGAGGGTTCAAAGGAGGTTTATAAAAATGATTCCAGTATTAAACAGCTTGTTATATGAAGAGCATTTGATGTCTCTGGGCCCGTATTCACTGGAATTTAGGAGAATGAGGGATGACCTAATTGAAACCTATTGAAAGGTGAAAGGCCTCGATAGAGTGGATGTGGAAAGGATGTTTCCTATGGTGGGAGTGTCTAAGACCCGAGCGCACAGCCTCAAAGTAGAGGAGCATCGTTTTAGAGCTGAGATGAAGAGGAATTTCTTCAGCTGGAGAGTGGTGAATCTGTGGAATTCATTTCCACAGGCAGCTGTGGAGGCCAAGTCTTTATGTAAATTTAAGGCAGAGGTTGATAGATTCTTGCTTGGTCAGGGCATGAAGAGATATGGGGGAAGGCAGGAGATTGGGTCTGAGAGGAAAAATGGATCAGCCATGATGAAATGGTGGAGTACACTGAATGGGCCAAATGGTCTTAACCCCGTAAAAGCCACTGTGTCTGAGCACGCCATCATCTTACTGGAAGGAAATAGGTGACTTCCTTCCTTATTATGATGTTAGAGTTTTCAGCACCCAATCTATGGATGCAGGCACAACCTCCACTGCATGCTGTCACAAAATGACCCAGGTCCATAAGGAGGCATTAACTCTCACCTTTGGCATTACTCATCTTAACAAATTCCTATTAAACATCAGAACACAGATTCCAATTCCACATTACAGCTGTGGAATTTAAATTAAATTCAATAATCTGAGATTTTTAAAATTGTCATTATTAATGACCACATAATTACTGTAAAATTCTTGTAAAAAAAACCCTCTGCTTCTCATATTTTTTGGGTAGGAAATCTGTATCATTACACAGTGTAAGCAATATTCAATTGCAATCCCACCACTTTGGTTGACTATTAAATAGCGTCTGAAGTGGCCAAGCAAGTTACCCGTTTGTACCATTACCGTGATGCTGACATTTTAAAAAAAACAGCTGCCTAGCATTGACCTAGGAATAGAATTTTGACACAATAATATCCCTCCTAGCTCAATCAACTTTGCAAAGTCTTCCTTGCAAACATCTGGGCACTAATACCCAAATTGGAAAAGCCCCCTTATACTAACAAGGCAACAAGATGACAGCCATCCTCATGGAATCATACTTTATAAACAAATTGGTGGACTCTCTCATCACAATTCTTCAATACATTTTTGTCCCACCAGGACAGACCCATTGAACACTGTGGGGCACAATGGCATTCAAGTGGATGGCAACAGCTTTGTGAGACCCCAACATCGACTCCAGAACCTATGGAGTCTCAAGGAGTCAGATCAAACATGGCCTACTACAGTATTTATTTATTTCCAAATACTGTCCTCCATCACTTGTTAGATAAGTGTTCTGCCATGATGAGCAAATAAGCAGAAGAAATAGGGCTGTATTCTGTGTGGGGTCTTTAAGGTACATCACCATGAATGATGTATTTGTAAAATCACTGACCAAGTTGGCACATAGCTGTCATCTTGGGTTTGTAGCAGATAGTGATCAAATCAATATGAATGATTAAAGGCAACCTGAAATCCATCCATGTGTAACAGGTGCATCTGTCCATCCCAACTCTGATATAAGAGGCCATTGTACAATCCTTGTAAAGAAAGAATCCCACACCAACTGTACTCCTCATCGTACTTATGTAACCTTATAATCATGCTAAATAGATCTGTCAATTCAAAACTGGCTCTATACCTCATCACAACTTTGGTTCAACTACTAACCAAAGAGCTAAGTTTCAGAAATGAAACAAGCTTTGACCTGAAGGCATTTGACAATATGCCATCAACGAACTCTGGTAAAACTGAAGTCAACAGGCATCAAGGGGAAAACATTCCACTGGCTCCTAAACCAGAAAGAAAGACAAGGGCAACAGGAACTCAGGAACATCACTACTAATACTCAGTAGTTTGACAACAGCTCATTACCAACACTACTTCAAGGGCAAGTGAGGATGACCTTGCCAGCAAATAATAGATCCTGAAAAACAAACAAGTTTAAAATAGCTTAAAAGAGAGATAACATCGATACATAGAGAAGATAAAATACACTGTGGATGCTGGAATCTGGAACAAACACAACACTGGGACAAGAAACATCTGCAAAGGCAAAATGTGTTTGGTTTACAATCTTGACCAGAAACATCAATTTATTCTTTTTGCCTCTATAGCTAACCTGCTGAGATCTTCCAGCCCTATATTTTTAGACAGTGAGATATTGGATCATTGAGAATAAAAGCTAGCATCCAGGTCAATTCAAATGTTTGCTCAAACCGCCCACAACCTTAGACTTACCTCCACAAAGTATTTATACAGAAAGTATTTGAGAGAATCCAAACAATGCCAGTTCACCATATTTGGGCACAGTTCTGTGGACAGCAAGAACAGAATATCTTTTTAATATTTAAACTCAAATTTTCACCCACTATTCCCTCTCATGAGTAGTGCCTCTTGAAAGGTAGTTGTTCATTTTGTTTTTAGCAACTGGATGTAGATGATACCAGCCTGAAAGTCCTTTGGTGAGAGCAGGATTGAGTATAAACTTGCTATGACTTCTCCACAACCAAATATCCCATCAAGTCTACTTACTAAGCAGTGTATCCACCTTGGCCATGAAATGGACAGTAAATGGTGATGGAGACATAAAACTGGAATGAATCCTCTAACTGGATTTGCCACTGGATCATTGACTTAGTCATCAGTAGATCACAATCAATACAGATCAGAAATGACATCTCTGATAAACAATACAGGTTCACCTCAAATATGCATGCTTAGCCCACTGCTCTACACTCTCCACACTCACGACTGTGTGGCGAGGCACAACTCAAATGCTATCCATAAATCTACCAAAGACATCACTGTTGTCGGCAGAATCTCAGATGGTGACAAGGAGGTCTATAGGAGTGAGGTAGATTGGCTGGTTGAGTAAGGCTGTTGTCACACCCTTGCACTTAACATCAGCAAGTCCAAATAATTGATTGTGGACTTAAGGAAGGGAAAGTTGGGAGAATATATACCAATCACCTTTGAGGGGTCAGTGGTGGAAAGAGTGAGCAGTTTCAAGTTCCTGAGCATCAACATCTCAGAAGAACTACCCTGGGCCCAACACAATGATGCAATCATGAAGGTGTCACACAAGAAGCTTTACCTCATTAGGAGTTTGAGGAGATTTGGTATGTTATCAAAGACTCTTGTAACCTTCTACAGATGTACAGAACATTCTGTCTGGTTGCAACACAAGCTGTATGGAGGCTGCAACATACAGAATTGAAAGAGGATGCTGAAATTGTAGATTCAGCCAACTCAATCGCAGGCACAACCCTCCCCTCCAACATGAAAATCCTCAAAAGGCAGTGCCTCAATAAGGCAGCATTCATCATTAAGGGCTCTCACCATCTGGGACATGTCCTCTTCTCATTACTACCATTGGGAAGTACAGGAGTTTAAAGACCCATACTCAACACTTTCAGAACAGCTCCTTCAGAATCAGATTTAATATCACTGGCATATGTTGTGAAACTTGCTGTTACGTAGCAGCAGTACTTCGCAGTAACTTCTCCTCTGCCATGAGATTTCTGAATGGCCCATGAACACTACCTTGCTACTCCTCTTTTGCACTATTTTGTAATTGTTGTAGTAATTCTTTCATCTTGCACTGTACTGCTGCAGCAAATCAACAAATTTCACATCAACAAACCTCTTTCTGAGAACCAACCCCTTCCACTGCATGTAAGGTAAGTCAAAAGATGATGCCTTAAAAAGGTGGTAGCTGTCAGTAAGGACCCCAATCACACAGGACATGCCCTCTTTTGAGTCCTGGCGAAGGGTTTCAGCCCAAAACATCGACTGTACTTTTTTTCCTTAGATGCGGCCTGGCCTGCTGAGTTCCTCCAAAATAGTGTGTATGCTCAGATTTCCAGCACCTGCAGATTTGCTCTTGTTTGTGACTTGCCCTTTTCTCACTGATACCATGGAGGATGTGGTACAGAAGCCTGAAGACACAGTGTCAGCTTCTTAGAAACAGTTTCTTCACCTCTGCTATCAGATTTCTGAATGGACAATGAACCCATATACACTACCACACATTTTTTGGTTTTTTTTTTGCTTTTTGCATTACTTATGTAACTTAATTTTTATATACATTTCTTATGGCAATTTATACTTTTTTAAATTATGTATTGCACTGTACTGCTGCCCCAAAACAACATTTCACAACATATGCCAGCAATATTAAACTTAACTCTGATTCTTAAATAATACTCTTATGGCTATGGTATTGTAGGTAAATTCATCTGTTAGTCTTAAATCTTCTCAATATGCATAATTTGGGAGGTGCAAAGATCATGACCAATTTGGAAGTGCAGATTCTTTCCACAGATTTGATTGCTAAATTAGCTGATCCCAGCAAAGGCCAAGTCAAAGTTCCTGCATTTTAAGAACTAACTGTGATTACTATCATCATCAGTTGGCTAGTTTGAGACTTGTGATTCAATTGACTGACTCGGTAAAGTTCAGTAACAGGACCTGGTAGCTCAGATTGCCCTGGGCCGCAGCCTCAGAGAAGACACACTGCCATCTAGCTGTATTACAAAGCATGAGCAGCAAAGATTGGGATTTTAAATGAACCAAAATTGCACAGACAATATCCAGGGAAGATTTAGCTCCAAAAATGATTCTGCTAATATTATACAGCATCAGCATATACTTCAATTACACTGTATTCCAATATTATCTTCAAACATTTTGTACCCTCTGCATTGATGAAAGATGCTAGCAATACAAATTCTATTTCTCTGCACATACTGTGCACTGTGACCACCGAGACAATAGATTACAAACAGTTATCAAGGCAGACTAGAGTGTACAGTACAACTTTGTTAAAGTCATGACTTTCCCCAGCTGTTTCAAAGAAATGCACAGTGCAGGAAGAGGCCATTGATCATTGTTGAATGTATTAAAGACAGGTCTTTTGAATGGTGGAGTTGGTGCAGGTGATCAATTAGTCTTTTCCTGCTTCTATTTCTGATGCATGATATGTTTTTATTACCCACTTAGTGCATACACTAGACATCATGGTTTCCTATTATGTTAACTATCATTCCCTCTGCCAATTTTATTTTCCTTTCACATATTTTCAATGCAAGATGGTAAATACTGTCTACGTGAACTTTTTGTAAGACTTTTAAGCCCTCATGGTAGGCTGACCAAGGCAAGCTGGCAAACTGGATCCAAAATTGACTTTAGGAGTTGGAGGGACAGTGCGAGATGGATACTTTTCAAATTAGAAGTGGCACTCCTCACGGTTAGGACCTTTGTTGTTTGCAATTAAATACTGATGGCTTGGGTGTGAATGTGGGAGGTTTGACTCTGATACTATGGAAATAGGTAATAGATAATATGGAAAAAATTCTTTGGAGCGTAGAAGGTTGAGGGGGGACTTGATAGAGGTATTTAAAATTATGAGGGGGATAGATAGAGTTGACGTGGATAGGCTTTTTCCATTGAGAGTAGGGGAGATTCAAACAAGAGGACATGAGTTGAGAGTTAGGGGGCAAAGGTTAAGGGTAACATGAGGGGGAATTTCTTTACTCAGAGAGTGGTAGCTGTGTGGAACGAGCTTCCAGTAGAAGTGGTAGAGGCAGGTTTGGTATTGTCATTTAAAGTAAAATTGGATAGGTATATGGACAGGAAAGGAATAGAGGGTTATGGGCTGAGTGCGGGCCAGTGGGACTAGGTGAGAGTAAGCGTTCGGCACAGACTAGAAGGGCATGATGATTACTCAGCATGGGGCATGCAATATTACACCCAAACTTTTATTTTCCCACTTTAATGAATACTGATCAAGCCATAGTTCAAGTACTGTGTGCAGTCTCGTCACCATGCCATAAGGAGGGTGTAAAAGCTGTAGAGAAAATTCACCAGGATGCTGCATATCTTTAAATGACTTTGACTGTGAAGGGAGATTAAAACAGGCTGGTCTTCTCTTTCTTGAAGCAAAGGAGGCTAAGAGGGTAGCCTTAGATGTGTATAAAATTCTGAGAGGTATAGACAGGGTAAATAGAATATTTTTCCCCATGGTGGGAGAAACAGAAAGGCATTGGCTTAAAGTGATTTAAAAGGGAACTACAGGGAAAGCTTTACCATATAGAGTGCCTGACATCTGGAATGTGTTGCCAAGGGAGGTGGTGGAGGCAAATACAATCACTGTATTTCAGAGGTATTTAGATAGGCATTGGAAGGATATAGATATAATGCAGGCAAATCGGATGTGTGGATGGGCATGGATGAGATGGGCTGAAGGGTCTGCTTTCATGCCATAACTTTATAATGCTTAAGATACTATGGTCACCCCTTCGATTTTCACATGAATTATTTAACCAACATGTTTCATGCACTTTTTTGTTGTTTCATCATATTCTGCATTTCCTTTACCATCCAGGAAGCTCTGGCTTTTAGTTTTCCTAACTTTCCAACTTTTTAGGTACCTAGTCCCAACAGATTCTCTCAATGACAGTTTTGACTGATTACTGGTCATTAAGAATATAGCAAAAGAAATATGAGCAGGAGTATGCCCTTGAGCCTATCCTGGATTCAGCAAAATTAGAGCTGATCTGATTTTGGGCCTCAGTACCATTTTTTATAGTCTATTTCCTAAGGTCTGAGAGTTTGCCTGTTTCAGCTTTGAATATTCTTAATTCAGTCTCCTCAACCTTTCAAACATAGAGAATTCCAAAGATTCAAGGTCTTTTGAGAAAAATCTTCTTAGTATTAAAGTGGTGACCCTATATCCTGACGAAATGTCTCCTTGTTTCACATTGCCCAAGAACATAAAACATTCTCTGATCGTGTACTCTGTTAAATTGCTTGCAGTCTCAATAAGTTCAAATTCCATTCTTCTAAATCCCAGAGGGATTCAGTGTACCAGTGTTTCCTTATAAAATCATCCCACAAATAATTTTGATGAGTGTATTGGCTCCAAGGTAAGTACATCACTCTTTAAACACTGGGTACAAAGTTGTACACAGTGATCTAGCAAAACCTCTCTACCTGAGCACTTCATATCCTTTTCGATACAATTAGTCAAAACAACCCAACACATTCCTAATTTCTGCAAATTTTCTATATCAGTGCCATCTAAGGGATTTTTGTGAAGTATAGCAGTGTAAAATTCTAATTCTCTTAAATTCAGCCCCATAGTTCCAGATTCTGTTACTCCAAATGCAATTTGTACTTCGTGAGGGATACTTGGGTAATGAGCTAATGGCATAAATTTACATCAAACAGGAAACCACTGGTGTAACATGTAATGCTGAATGGCTTGTTCCTAATAAACGAAGTAGTGAAAATTTATATCTTGTCTTCACCTCATACATACCTGTGCCAAGGTCGTAAAGTTTCATTAGCCTGAACACCAGTTTACTCAAAACCTTATAACTTATTTTGTCACATCGCAAACGTGATAGTTTTCCATCATACCTGCCAGAAAGAAATAGGATTACAACATCATAATATTAACACAAGCTCGAAGACCCAATCTCATCCTATCTCTGTGAAATAAGCTTTGCAGTCCATATTACTGTAAATTACTAACTTTGAAAAATGTCACTAATTTATTTAGACTGGGAAATGAACAAAAACTGCATAAATATAGTACCACTAGGACAGTACAATGTTCCAAAGTGGATCACAGAAGCTATGTAAAACAAAATGCCAGATAGAAGCATACTAAAGATCAGAATAGTTCTGATCTTGGCCTCAGTTCCATTTTTCTACCTGGTCATAAAAAAAATGTCAATGTATGTAAAATGGATTAAACCCTGGGGATTGATGAGATATCTTCCAGCTTTGGAAATACAGTGGGAAGATTGCTGAAGCTCTAAATGTTCACTGGCTTTAAGTGAGGAACCAGATAACTGGAGGATATAAAACTGTACCTTTACTCATGAAGGCAATAGGGGTAAGCCATGTAAGCCATCTTAATCCAACATTAATGGTAGGGATGCTATTAGGAAAAGTTCTGACAGACACAATTAATTTAGTCTTGGAAAGGCAGGCCTTGACCAAGGGGATAGTCAGCAGAGATTTCTAGTAGGAGATCCTGAAAAGGTAACTAAATACATTGATGAGGGCAGCACAGCTGACATGGTTACCAGAGACTTCATACAGGCTTTTGGCAAGGTCCCACATGGAAAGTTGGTCTAAAGGATAGAACCCACTGGATTCACAGCAAATTAGCTTTGTAGTAGAAGGGTGATAGTGCATGTTTGCAATACAAGTTTGTGACAGCAGGACCCTTGCTGTTTGTAAATACACACTGATAACTTAGATGTGAATGTAGGGGCTTCATTAGTAAGATTGCAGATGACATGACAATTTGCGGTGTTACAAATAGTGAGGAAAGTAGTCGGGCTACACAATGATACCAACCAGTTGGCATATTGGGCAGAGCAATGGTAGGTGGAATTTAATCCTGATAAGTATAAAGTGACGCATTTGGAAAATATAACAAGTATAAGACACATACTACATACCGTATACGTGCTTATATACATATTCTGATCTGATGAAGGGTTTCTGACCTGAAACATTGACTTCCTTTCCCTTCCTACCAATGCAGCCTGACCAATTGTATATTCCCAGCATGTTCTATTCTTGTTTTAGATTTCCAGCATCTACAGTTTTTGCTTACACTATCAATTAGTAGGAAACTTGACTACATGGCAGAGACCAGAAGGCTTAAATTTAAAGTGAAGCCTAAGAGAATTAGAGGGGATATGAGGAAAAAAAAAATTCACTTGGGATAGTTGAAGTCTGGAATCCCATCAATCTAATAGTTTGAGAGGTGATGGAGGCAGATATTCTCAACATTTAAGAGGCAACTGACTTAGCATTTCAATCACCGGGGCAAGTTAGGCTACAGACATTTATGTAAATATAAATAATGTAGATATGTCAGCATGGACATGATGAGTCAAAAGGCTTAATTCTGTGTTTCATGGCTCTACAACTCTTATGATTACATAAAAAGTCAGATGACCAAAGCTAGATTAAAGTGGTAGGGTTTTAACAAATAAATCTTAGACTATAAGACATAGGAGCAGCATTAGGCCTATTGAGCCATTGGGTCTGCTCTGCACAGGATGCACAGCAAGAGGCTTAACTACAGAATGTCATATTCTATGAAAAGGAACAGCAAAATTAAATGTTGATTCTTAAGATGTTTAGATAGGAGAAATTCAAATGGAGAGAGACCTGTAAAAATATTTGTATTGCTTTCACTGTAGAAGAGACAATAATTGCAGCAGAAATGGGAGAACTAAGGGTCGAATGACAATGATTATCTATCAGTACTACAAGAAAGTACTAAAGAAATCAATGACACAGAAAACCAATAAATCAAATGGACTGAACAGCCAATAGCTCAGGGCTTGAAATAGTTGTGTAACGACCTGGGAAAGGTTTCCCTGCTAATGTAATGGTTTCTCTGTAGCACAGTGTTTGGGTTATGACTAGAGATAACGGGGGCTTTGGAATGTGCACTGACTAATGAAGGGAGATGTTTTTCTTTCTTGTGTGCCTGAGCAAAGATTTCACGGTCTTTTGTTCGGTGGAAGATGGAGAGAGTGATGCCAGAAGTCACAGACTGCAGGGCGGAGTGGACTTGGAATGGGATTGGGAGTTGATAGCGCCAGGGAAATTGATGGAGAATGAACAGACGGGATAACCATGAGCTCTAATGCTGTGCGTTAGACTGTCTCATGAGAATGGGCCCTTTTTCTTTTTTGTTTTCTTTACTAATCCTATAGTCAAATTAAGAATTATAAAGCTCAATCGTTCATGGTACTGATTTGCAACAGGGGAACACATCACGCAGCATCCACCCAAATGAGATTTCTTAACTTTGGTCGGGCTGGAGGCTGTCTCTCCCTTGATTAAGCCGCTAGCCGAACGTGAGGGTTACAGTTGAATGAAGATGCAATGAAGGCATTTGAAAACAGTAGATTGTCAAATGTAAAACAGCCAAGAAAGGGAGTAGAAACAAAATAGGGAGCATGGATCAGTTCACTTAATATAAGTTGCAAATTCTTGGAATGAACAAAAAGATGCAAAGAGAAACGTAATATGATTAGGCATAGTTAACATGGAAATTGTGTTTGACAGATTTAATGGTGTTTGTAATTCTTAGGTGGAAATGGCAAACAGATGAAATACAAGTGGATTTTCAAAATACATTTGGAATACATGAATAGGGCACATAGGTTAGGGTAACATCTTAGCACGCTGAAAAGATTGATGCAAAGCTAGCAAATAAAGAATAGAAATAAGTATGACTTGTTCTAGTTGACAGGCTATTACAACTATGGATCCAGAGGGAATGGTGCTGGGCCCTCAGTTATTTGCAAAAGCTTTTTATGGCTCATCTAAAAATGCAGCAAAGTTCATCTAAATTTGTTGATGATGTAAAGCCAGTGGGAAAGTCAACAATGAAAAGAAAGCAAAGTGCCTGCAGAATAATCAAAACAGGTTAATTAAATAAATAATTAGATGGTAGATACAGCATAGTGTGGATAAACACAAGATTCTTCAATTTTGCAGAATAATGAGAAAAACAGAATGCTTTTAAATTACTGAGAAAATAGCAGATGCTTTTAGAATATAGGCTTATCACACAGGAAGAAAATACACAGATGCTGTTTGCCTTTACTGCAAGGAGGTTGGGGAACTGTGCCAAGTTTTGGGGATACAACCTGGAATAACATGTTCAGTCCTGCTTTCTGTGCCTGAAAAAGTATTAACTTGCCATAGCTGCAGAATAGGTCCTTTGTTTCCCCCTCCAATATCCTTGGTACCATAAAGTACTTATCTATCCTAATCCCATGTACTAGTACTTGCTCCACAGCCTACTGGGTGGTTCATGTGCTTGTCTACATACTCAATAATGACAGTACCTACATCCATCCACTCTCATGATGTAATTGCAATTACCTACTTGGTGAAAAATTTCTTCTTCAAAACCTATTAACTCTCACCCATCACATTTTTTTACCATCAGGATATTCTATCTATGCCTCTCTCAGCCTCTTCTGCTCCCAGGAAAGCCAACTCATTCTATCCAGTCTCTCTTTATAACGCAACTATAATCCCATGCCAGGCAACACTTCAACCTTGGAAGCAGCTGAGAGATTGATCCACGGCCTATAGTCCCTGTTTCATGAGGATCAACTGAACAGGAGTGCCCTACCTTCACCAAATTCCAGAAGAATGAGAGGTGATTTCACTGAGACATTGTAAGGTGGATGCCGAGAAGCTGCTTTCTTGGGGAAAAAGAATTTGAGGATAGGGTCTCAGGAAAAGAGGTTGGTTATTGAAGCCCAAGATGTTGGGCTGAGATACAGCATAATTAAAGCATCAAAGGATATGTAAATTGGAAGGGAAAGTAAATCTAAGTGAGAAAATCAGTCACTGTCTGATTAAATGGTGGAAGGTCTCAAGGGCCGTAAACCTACTTTTATATCCATTTCTTATATTTTATTATAGTACAACATCACATCCCTCCACAGTAAATAATATCTTGCATTCTCCAGCTTTCTTTTGAATGTATATATTCCATATGGCACAAGTGTCTAATCAGGCCCCGTCCCTGTTCTGCACACCACAGTTCCAGTGGAGAGATTAGATTGTGCATAATTCGGTACTTGACAAAGGTCAATAAAAAGAAGTTAAGCTTAAGGGGAGAGGACATTGTGGGAGTGGACCAGCGTTAGAGTGGGAAACTCAGCCTTTGGCAAGAAGAGGCGAAGGCAGTAGGTAAGGTTTTTTCATTTAATTTTTCCTTCTTCTTTTCTTAATGCACAGTTAGAGCACTGGGGACGTCAGGCAGTAAAGTGGAATATTCCTCTTGCGGGATATGGGAAGGCAGGGACCTCCAGTGCCCCTGTCAACTACACCTGCAAAAAAAGTGCATCCTGCCGTAGCTTCTTTCAGACTGTGTTAAGGAATTGGAGCTGGAACTGGATGAACTCTGGATCATTTGGAAGCATGAGAAGTTGATCAACAGGACATACAGGGAGGAAGTTACTCCCAAGGTACAGGACAGGTAACTGGGTGGCCGCAGGTTGGGGGGGCTGGGGAAAAGGATAAGCAGCCAGTGCAGAGTATCCTTATGGCCATTTCCCTCAACAACAGGTATACCACTTTGGATGCTGTTGGGAGGGAACGGTGAATGACCTAGCAAGGGGAAATCAACAACGGTCAGGTCTTTGGCACAGAGTCTGGCTCTACGGCTCAGAATAGGAGGGGGCAGAAGGGAAGTGCAGTAGTGATAGGGAATTCCATACTTAGAGAATCAGACAGCAGATTCTGTGGACGTGTAAAAGACACCTGAATGGTATGCTGCCTCCCCAGCGCCAGAGTCAGGGAGGTCTCGGACTGAATCCATAGCATTCTAAAGGGGAAGAACAAGCAGCCGGGAGTCGTGGTACATATTGATAATAACAACACAAGTAGGAAAAGCGAGGAGGCCCAGAAGAGGGGATTTAGTGAGTTAGGAAGAAAGCTGAAAAACATAGTAATCTCTGGATTGAGGCTTGTACCATGTGCCAGTGTGGGTAAGAACAGAGTGTTTGGCAGATGAATGTGTGGCTGAGTAATTGATGAAGGGGGCAGGGTTTCAGATTTCTGGATCATTGGGTTCTCTTTTGGAGAAAGTATAACCTACATAAAAGGGACATGTTACACCTGAATATTAAGGGGACCAACATCCCTGCGGACAGGTTTGCTAGAGCTCTTGGGGGAGGGTTTAAACTAACTTGGCAGGGGGATGGGAGTGAAAGCACTAAAGATGGGGCAGCTTTAAAGATGGTTTAAGTTCCTCAGACAGTTGAAGAAGTTTTGCATGAGTCCCCAAATCCTAAGGACTTTCTACAGGAGCACAATTAAGAGCATCCTGACTGGCTGCATCACTGCCTGGTATGGGAACTATATTTCCCTTCATCACAGGACTCTGCAGAGGGTGGTATGGACAACCCAATGCATCTGTAGATGTGAATTTCCCACTATTCAGGGTATCTACATAAACAGGTTTGCAAAGAGGGCCTGAAGAATCATTGGGGACCCAAATCACTCCAACCACAAACTGTTCCAGCTGTTACCATCCGGGAAATGGTACCGTAGCATAAAAGTCAGCACCACAGGCTCTGGGACAGCTTCTTCCACCAGGCTACCAAAGTGATTAATTCACGCTGATACAATTGTATTTCTACGCTAATACTGACTGCCCTGTTGTACATACCATCTATTGCAAATTACAAACCCCATTTCCAGAAAAGTTGGGATATTTTCCAAAATGCAATAAAACAAAAATCTGTGATATGTTAATTCACATGAACCTTTATTTAACTGACAAAAGTACAATGAAAAGATTTTCAATAGTTTTCCTGACCAACTTAATTGTATTTTGTAAATATACACAAATTTAGAATTTGATGGCTGCAACACATTCAACAAAAGTTGGGACAGAGTTAAAATAAAATTGAAAAGTGCACAGAATATTCAAGTAACACCGGTTTGGAAGACTCCACATTAAGCAGGCTAATTGGTAGCAGGTGAGGTATCATGACTGGGTATAAAAGTAGCGTCCATCAAAGGCTCAGTCTTTGCAAGCAAGGATGGGTCGTGGCTCACCCCTTTGTGCCAAAATTCGAGAGAGAATTGTTAGTCAGTTCAAAAGGAACATTTCCCAACACAAGATTGCAGAGAATTTAGGTCTTTCAACATCTACAGTACATAATATTGTGAAAAGATTCAGAGAATTCAGAGACATCTCAGTGCGTAAAGGGCAAGGTCGGAAACCGCTGTTGAATGTGCGTGATCTTCGAGCTCTCAGGCGGCACTGCCTAAGAAACTGTCATGCTACTGTGACAATTATAGCCACCTGGGCTCGGGAGTACTTCAGAAAACCATTGTCACTTAACACAGTCCGTCGCTGCATCCAGAAATGCAACCTGAAACTGTATTACACAAGGAGGAAGCCATACATCAACTCTATGCAGAAACATCGGCGAGTTCTCTGGGCCCAAGCTCATCTCAGATGGACCGAAAGACTGTGGAACTTGCTGTGGTCAGATGAGTCCACATTTCAGCTAGTTTTCAGAAAAAACGGGCGTCGAGTTCTCCGTGCCAAAGATGAAAATGACCATCCTGATTGTTATCAGCGAAAGATGCAAAAGCCAGCATCTGTGATGGTATGGGGGTGCATCAATGCCCACGGCATGGGTGAGTTGCATGTATGTGAAGGTACCATTGACTCTGAGGCGTATATTAGGATTTTAGAGAGACATATGTTGCCATCAAGGCGACGTCTCTTCCCGGGACGCCCATGCTTATTTCAGCAGGACAACGCCAGACCACACTCTGCACAGGCTACAACAGCGTGGCTTTGTAGACACAGAGTGCATGTGCTTGACTGGCCTGCTGCCAGTCCAGGTCTATCTCCTATTGAAAATGTATGGCGCATCATGAAGAGGAGAATCAGACAACGGAGACCACAGACTGTTGAGCAGCTGAAGTTTTATATCAAGCAAGAATGGACAAAATTTCCAATTGCAAATCTACTACAATTAGTATCCTCAGTTCCAAAACGATTAAAAAGTGTTATTGAAAGGAAAGGTGATGTAACACAATGGTAAACATGCCTCTGTCCCAACTTTTGTTGAGTGTTTTGCAGCCATCAAATTCTAAATTTGTGTATATTTACAAAATACAATTAAGTTGGTCAGTAAAACTACTGAAAATCTTTTCTTTGTACTTTTGTCAGTTAAATAAAGGTTCACGTGAATTAACATATCACAGATTTTTGTTTTTATTGCATTTTGGAAAACATCCCAACTTTTCTGGAAATGAGGTTTGTACTATAAATTGCACATTGCGCATTTAGATGGAGACGTAAATGAAAAGATTTTTACTCCTCATGTATGTGAAGGATGTAAGAAATAAAGTCAATTCAGTTCAATTTACAAGCTGAGGTGGTGTGTAATGAGATGGTGAGAAAGGACAGGCAGATGATAGGGCAAAGTTGCAGTCAGTGGAATAAGTTGAAGTGTAACGTGGGAGCAAAATTGAAAAGGGTGATGAATACAGGACTGAAGGTGTTAGATTTGAATGTATGTAGCATATAGAATAATGTAGGCAATTTTGCAATACAGTTAGAGATTGGCAGGAATGATGTGGGTATCACTGAGTTGCGGCTGAAAGAAGATTACAGTTAGGAGCTGAACATCCAAGGATCCAAGCTTTTGTTTCGAAAAGATAGATAAGTAGGAGGGGGTGGGGTGACTGTTGGTAAAAAATGAAATCAAATCCTTAGAAAGAGGTGACATAGGATTAGACGACGTAGAATTAAGAAACTGCTAGGGTAAAAAGACCCTGATGGGAGTTATATACAGGTCTCTGAACAGTAGCCAGGATGTGGGGTGAAAATTACAACAGGAGAAAAAAAGGCACATAAAAAGGGCAATGTTACAATAGTCATGGGAATTTCAATATACAAATAGATTGGTTGGTGCAGGATCTCAAGAGATGGAATTTGTAGAATGCTTAAGAGATGGCTTTTTAGAGCAGCTTGTAGTTGAGCCCACTAGGGAAAAGGCAATTCTAGGTTGGGTGTTGTGTAATGAACTGGATTAGATCAGGGAGCTTAAGATTGTTTCTGTTGAGCGCCGTTGAGTCACTTTCTGACTCATGGCGACCCTGTGGTCGATTATAGGGTTTTCATGGCAAAATATGGAAGTAGATTGCCAGGCCTTTCATCTGCGGAGCAGCAAGTAAAGGAACCCTTAAGACACAGCAACCATAATATGACAGAGTTCACCTGCAGATTGAGAGGGAGAAGCTAAAGTCAGATGTATCAGTATTACAGTGGAGTAAAGGGAATTAAATAGGTATGAGAGAAGAACTGGCCAAACTTGATTGAAAGAGGTCACTAGCAGGGATGATGATAGAATAGCAGGGATGACTGGAGTTTCTGGGAGCAATTTGAAGGCACATCCCAAAGATGAGGTAGTATTCTAAACACAACCATGGCTGACAAAGAAAGTCAAAGATAGCATAAAAAGAAGAGAGAGCATATAATTTTGCAGAAAAAAAATCAATGGGAAGTTGAAGTATTGCGAGGCTTTTAAAAACCAACAGAAAGCAACTAAAAATGCGGGTAAGGAGAAAAAAGATGCAATATTGAAGGTAAGCAGGCCTATACTATTAAAAAGGATACCCAAATTTTTTCAGAGATAACAAAGAGAAAGGGAAGTAAATATTTGACATGGAAAATGACACTGGAGAGGTAGTAATGAGGGACAAAGAAATGGCGGATGAACTGAAGTAGTATTTTGTGTCGGTCTTCACTGTGGAAGACACTAGCCAACATTTTCTAACAGCTTTCCCCTCCTCTCCACACACACATCCCCTCTGCTGCCACTCTTTGCACTTCCCTCCTCTCCGCCTCCACTGTCCCCCTCCTATCAGCTGCCATTCTCTGCGCCTTCTCCTCACCTCCCTTCTCTCCGCCACCACTCTCTGCGCCCCTCTGCCATCTGTCACTCTGTGCCCCTTCCTCTCCATTGCCTCTCACCATGACCCTTTCCTCACCTTCCTCCTCTCCGTTGCCACTCTCTGCCCCCTCCCCCAAATCCAGACCCTGTTCCATTCTCTACCATCTGCAATCAAGATGAAACTCACTAGTATCTTGCTCTGCTGCCTGTTTCTATGTCTTTGTGCAAGAAGCACAGTATTTAAATATAGAGGCAATGCAGTCATCAGCTGTAGTTCATGCAAGTGCAGGTTGTAAGCATGCTCACTTCTCAAAGAACTTGCTGATAAAAGGGAATGACCCTATCTGAAGCCACCATTTACACTACAGAAACACTCTTTAGTCACGCGTCCTTGTGCCATTCCGCCTGTGAAATGCACCCATAGCATAACCTACTGTCTGTCCAACTACATTCTCCCACTCAGCCAAGCCGTGCAGTTGTTGAATACGTTTCGGTGATGACTCTGGAGGAGTACCTTCGTATGTTTTCTGTGCTATCGGACGAGCGACACAACGAATCCAGCACTTGTAGCAAACGTTTCTGTAGCTCTGGATAGTCGTCAACATATGCCTCCACCAGGCTCATATCGTCCTGAAGGAGCAGGGGAATACACATCTGTACCAGACAAAACAACTCAAATTGAGAATACGTTCACAGATTGAGTAACAATTGAAATATTAGAGAACTATAAATTTATTTAGGCACAAGGAGCTAACATGAACTGGGAAAGAAAGAGTTAAGTATTTATTACACTCTCTAGGCAGAACCACCTGGCCACAAAGTACAAAATCTGCTGGAATTCATTACAATGAGAGAGGGGGGTTTAGGTGTAGAAGAAGTAATGAAGAAAAGGATGCTGGAGGGACAGCAACAAAGTCAATGGTGTCACTATACTATACTGACAAAGAGAAAATCACAATTCTGAAGTTACTGACCTGCATCTCAGTTTCTCCTAGTCATACAGTCATCAAAAGTTGCAACAGAAAAATTGGGTACTGATTTCAGTAACAAGCAAGTGTTTTTACACTAGCTCTACTCTAATCTCTTTTATTTTCCTTCCATTCCGATCCATTACACCAAGATTCCACCACTCACCTATACATTAGAGGCAGCTTACCACAATGTTCAATTAACCTACACTCAAAAACACCCTATGTTTTTGGGATGTGGGATGAAACCAGAATACTCAGGGGAAACCCATATGGTTACAAGAATTTATGCAAACTCCACATAGATTGCAATGGAGTTCAGGATGGAACCTAGGTCTCTGGAGCTGTAAGACAGCAGTTCCATTGCCTGTACCATTATGTCACCTTCACCACAGATGCTACCACTTTTGTACATGTCAAGTACTGTGTTTTATTGTACATTTTACCATCATCAGCTTTTTGATTCTCAGGAAGAGAAGCATGGGAGGACAGAAGAAAGACACAGTGACAGAACTGTAGACAATAGAAACGGAAGGTAAGACGGGAGAGCAAGAAGAGGGTGGAAGTGATAATAGAAGAGCAAAGACAGAATAACAGGACCACAGTGTAATGGCTAACTCTAGCTTCTGGCTTTAAATCATTTGAACTCTCTTTCCCACTCCACCTGTTTGTCCTCACTCTCAACTTTGCTACCGAGAGGCCAAACACCTCTTGGAAAGCTTACAACCCAATGATATGAGTACTGAATTTTCCAGTTTCAGGTAACCATTTGGTTCCTGCTATTGCCTAATAACTCTATCCCACACCCATTTATTTCTACTACATACAAGCAATCTTTCCTCTTCCCCCCTTAGCCTGATGCAGGGCCTCAATCTGAAACATCAAATAACAAGTTTTACCTCTACAGATGAAAAGGCATTAAACTGGAAACATACCAAATGGCAATTAAAGCAAGAACAAGCAACATTTCTTATCTCCTCTATAAATGCAATTCTTTCTGCACTGGACTTAAGTCATAAACACAACAGTGCACAAGTGGAAATGCTCTTTTCTTCCTACAAGTCTTCAAGAGCAGATGAAACAATAGTTATATGAATCTGCAATGGAGTTACGTTGTTTTCCTACTAACTCCTTCATTTCCCAATGTGACTCCAGAGACCTACTTACCTCCTCTATGTCCAACTGCAACTGCAGATTCAGCTTTATGCTCAGTAATACAGCCTGTGGATCAAGTAAATAGGCATATTCAGTATCTCAGGACATTGCTATCAATAACATGATGATAAACTGTTTTTTTTAAATGCCCTTTGTTTAAGGCAAAGAACCCTAGGATTTTCACTGAGAAAAACATTGACTGCCTCAACAATGGTGTCCATGCCATGGAGATATCTGCTTGAATTGAATAGACTTTATTACTTACATCCTTCGCATACATGAGTAGTAAAAATCTTTATGTCTGCATGTCCAATGTGCAATTTACTGTAATTTATAATAAACAGTATGTAAAACAGGACAGTCAATATAACATAGAAATACAATTGTATCAGCATGAGTCGGTCCTGGCTTTTATGGTGCGGTACCGTTTCCTGGATGGTAGCAGCTGGAACAATTTGTAGTTGGGGTGACTCGGGTCCCCAATGATCCTTCGGGCCCTTTTTACACACCTGTCTTTGTAAGAGAGGTGGTAATCTCTTTAAACTCACCTGGTAGAAGGCAAAGTCAAACCACTGTTGTAACCTGCCAAGTACATGATTTCCCAATATGTCAGTCTCAATAAAGGATCAAAACAACGACATTAACGGCAAGTGTCGGACAGAGTGGTGTGGAGGGAAATCGTTCGCCAACTGGAAATTCCAGATGCGACCTAACGATGATGACATCTTTGTAAATGTCCTGAATAGTGGGAAGTTCACATCTACGGATGCACTGGGCTGTCCGCAGCACTCTCTGTAGAGTCCTGTGATTGAGGGGAGTACAGTTTCCATACCAGGCAGTGATGAAGCCAGTCAGGATGCTCTCAAATGTGCCCCTGTAAAATGTTCTTAGGATTTGGGGGCCCATACCAAACTTCTTCAACCATCCGAGGTGAAAGAGGTGCTGTTGTGCTTTTTTCACCACACAGCCAGTATGTACAGACCACGTGAGATCCTCGGTGATGTTTATGCCAAGGAACTTAAAGCTGTTCACCCTCTCAACCCCAGATCCATTGATGTCAAAAGGGCAGTCAATCCCATTCACTGAGCTACCTACCCTAGGAGCTCAATGAAGTGATATAGTCCATAAGCTGAGGAAGGGGAGAATACAATGATTGATTTGAATGATTTAAAAATGAACAGTGCAATAACTTTTATTACAATAACTAGAGGGATATCAAGCCACGTGCAGACAGATTTATTTCTATTTCTCAACGGCAAGTATGAACTTGCCGTTCATACGCCAGTGTTATGGCAACCCAAGGCAGACAATCCTACCAAAGTCAAAGGCAAAGTCAAAGTCAAGTTTATTGTTATAGGCTCATGTACATGTATGCACAGGTGCAATGAAAAACTTAGTTGCAGCAGCATTACATGCACATAACACCACAAAAACAACATTTACAAGAAAAAGCAATTTTAAACATAAACAGAATGATTACGTAGAACACAAATGTAGCAAAAAAAGCATAGACCACTTCATTGCAAAATGATCAAAATGGTCAGTGTTGCTAAACTGTAATGATGTGTGTTTTTGACAAGTTCAAGGAAAGCAGCAGTTCTTGAAACAGGTAGTGTGGGGCTTCAGGTTTCAGTACCTCATGTCCAGTGATAGCTGTGAAAAGTTCTTCCTGAGGCAGCACCTCCTGTACATACAATCAATGGTGGGAAGAGATGTGTCCATGATGTATTGGGCAGAGTTCACTACTCTCTGCAGCTTCTTAGGTACCTGTGAATTTGAATTCTACAACATAATATACTACACTCCTCCATTAAACTTCCCTTAACAAGAGTATGCAGGTTACTACAGGTAGTCCCCGAGTTACGAACATCCGAATTACAGACAACTCATACTTATGAACCGGGGAAGGAGAACGCCGTCTGCCATTTAAAGTCAGATCGCGACGCCGTCTGCCATTTTAAGTCGTTGCCGTTGACACTGTGTTGAGCATTTAACTTTGTATTTGGCTTAAATTTTTCTTAGTAAGATTCACTCTGACCCCACCCCCTCTGTTCCGGTCAGCTGGTGGCGCCGTGGGATCAGCGCCGGGCTGGAGAACGGAGGTTTCCGAGTTCAATCCAGTGACAGACTGCTCCTGCGCTGGGCTGATGTCGATCCAGTGACTCCCGTACCATCCCTGCTGGGTTGATGTCGAGCTTGCAACTCGACCTCGTAAAAAACACTGCCACCTCCAGTTTAAATTCCCACGTGGAATATTGTGAAGGATCAAATACCCAAACCCAGCACAGCCCCCACTTGTCCCAATTAACCTGTCTCAGTGCAGTGCAATTTAGCACCCAGGGAATTCAGTGCTGTTGTTCTTAGGACCCAGCGGACCTCGGGAGCCGGCGCTGCTCAGGACCCGCCGCCCGCAGTGTTTCTGTTCCTTTGACGGGAAGCGATCATGATTGAAAATTAAGTGGAAATAATGAAGTGTTTGGAAAGAGGTGAAACGCCATTGGTCATTGGAAAAGCGTTAGGCTACAGTCGGTCAACAATCCGAACAATTTTAAAGGATAACGGATAAAGTGAGAATAACGGACCTTGTGAAAGGCGCTGCCCCGATGAAAGCTACAATTATTACTAAGCAACGCAGTGGTTTAATTATTGGAATACATACGTTTCTTAAGTGTTTTATATGCATAGAAAGGTGAAATATATACTATATACTAAGGCAAATGTTTGACTAACTGATGCTAAATAATACCGGATGTACTTGTTCTGACTTACGTACAAATCTGATTTAAAGATGGACTCAGGAACAGAACTTGTACGTAACCCGGGGACTGCCTGTACTCCCCAGCACAGATACTGTGTTGAAGCAGCCTGATCAACCCCAGAACACATTCAGAGGATTACTTTGTTCATTTATTAGAACTTGTTGTCAACTAACCAAACACAAACAGATGCATCCAATTTAAAGGTCAGGCCTCTCTCATGCCTTCTGTTGCTGCAGGGAGTATCTTTTTTCAGGAGTAATAATTACTGCTGAGACTAGATGTTTGTTAGCCTGTGGGCCTGGTTCTCATGCAGCCTCACAAGTAGCAGCAAAGCCACCTATGTAACCGCTTGATCACGAAGAACATCAGGTCACAGTGTTTGAACTCGTGAAAGGCAGGGGTGGTCCATGTGAACGTGAATGTACTGTGCAAGTAAAAGGTGTCTTATGTCCAGGAATCCATAAACATTATAGATGTCAGAAATCATGAACTATCACCCTCTCTGCAGATCCAGCTGTGCCCTCACCCATTTTCCTGCCAGGTTCATCTGGAGTTAATTCCACCTCTACTCATTTGAGCTGTTAAATAGTCAGTAACCCAAAATGCTCTTCCTCTGGTTTAGAGGAGACCCACCTCATGTTTTGGTACTCACGTTGCCTCCTGTTGTTGTGCAGAACTTTTTGCACATCACCTCTAGCTGAGACGGAATGGTATGCTAACTCCTCAGGATGTCTGCAGAAAGTTCATACGCCAGTGAAATATCACAGGCTAGCATCAAACTTACAGTAAACCCTCCTGGGTCACGGGTTTTCTAAAAAACCACCCCTCGTAGACCAGAGGCAAACTGATCCTTGGGGGGGGGGGGGGGCATCATAGAGAAATTTCCCAAGATTACTGGAGCTCTGCAGATGCTTCACTGAGGTGCCGTTATTCATAAGATTTCCTCTTCCTCTTGGTGTTGTCAGTAAAACCTGAAAGGGTTCTGCAGTGAGAATGGGTTCTCACTAACTTCTGTAAGACAGAGCCAGCCATATAATGGTACAACTGTATTTCTGAGAAGTAAGAATAGCTGAAAATAGTGAGGAATATATTTACATTTTTGCATCTGCAGTAGTATTTGTCACCAACCACTATTCAAAACACTTCAGACAAAAACCACAGTCTTCCTTTGTTCTTTCACATTGTGGTACTTGCTCACAGAGGACAGTATTTCATTCAGCTACGGCTCTAGGATTAGCCCAGTTCTGCTTAGCTGGTTGTGTGGAATCAAAACTTCCATTCCAGTTTTGAGAAGTCTGAAGCATCTAATAAGGCCAGTGTGAGAAATGTAGACTCTTCCACAGATAGGACATAGGGTGTCTCAAAGAGAAAGTGATGGAGGTGGGGTGGACAGTTTGTGAGGTGGTGCACTTCTTCCATCACTGACACTATATGGCCAATGAAAGAACTCAGGAGTCTCTACACCATTACAAATGCTTTTGTTCCACTTTCAGCAGTCATGGGCCAAAGATTTCCAGGACAATGGGACTTTTTCAATAAACCTTTGAGAACATCTTGAAACCTATTTTTCTTTGGAGATCTCTCCCATGAAACAGAGCTAGGAAGAGTGTTTCAGAAGACTGGTGCCAAATATGTAAGGATGCGGCTTGTCTAATGTAACTAAGATTAACCAGGGCTCAACATTGGACATATTGGCCTGAGAGAGGACAATGAATTTGTTTCACTTATCCTTTCAATAAATTTGACTCTATTCATCCTGACACAGTTTGGTTTGCTCAGATGTTAACTCAATTAGTTACTTATAATACAAAAATGGGAGGCCATTTAGCCCATCAGGTCTATGTTAACTCCCAGGAGCATTCCCCTTATTTCCCTGTAGCTCTGTAACCAGGAACAGACCAGTGAGAAAACCACTTCCACCTTCTTTTCATGTTCGTAAAGGAACTGCTCACAACACCTTGTCCATTCCTCTATCACCCCTTTTCTATCAGTTCCTATGTTCTTCTAACAATATCACCCTGTGAAACATGCACAACATCTTTCCTCTTACCCCACCCTACTGAAACCCAAACAAAGTTTTCAGGTGAAGCATTGCTTTCATTCTACTTTTACTATTTACAATATCACTGCCTCTACATTTGGGAGTCCAAATGCAGAAAGACCTCTTAATCACTTTGTAAGTATACAGGTTTTGCTGGCAGAGTTATCATATATTCTCCTTCTCTATTAGTCATTGAGAAGGTAGTGATGAGCATCCTCCTTGAACCCCTGCGTTCTGTTTACTGTTAGATTGACTGCTCCAGTATTTAGCCCCGACTGCATGAATGTTAGACGTGTAGATGCTACCCAACAATAAGACAAACTTATTAACTTTTTATCTCTTTCATCTACTAATGAACCCTTTAAGTAAATTGTTATATTATTCTTTAGTTGAGACCAGAATTAAAATATGACACATCACATCTTATCTATTCTATAGACCTATCCCATTCCAGAAAGTATTTCAATTATTTTGCCTGCAAATTTTATCCTTTTCAAAAATGCATCTAATTTCCTTTTGAACCTCTGAACCTATTTCCACAAACCTTTCTGACATGTTCAAAGTAAATTATCAAAATAAGTACGTTACCATATGCTACCCTGAATTTCATTTTCTTGCAGGCATTTACTGGAAAAACAAAGAAATATATATCTAGACTACATGAGAAACTATATGTAAACAAAGACTCACAAACAACCAATATGCAAAAGAAGACAAAATGCACTAATAAAAAAATAACACTGAGAACATGAGTTGTAAAGAGTTCTTGAAAGCGAGTTTGGAGGTCATAGAATCAGTTTAGAGTTGTGCCGCTGATGGCGGTAGCATAATATCTGTTCCTAACCTGATTACGTGGGACCTAAGGCTTCTGTACTTCCTGGCTAATGGCAGTAGAGAGAAGACGTCCTGTACGGTGGGGTCTTCGATGATGGATGCAACTTTTTGTGGCAGTGCTCCAGGTAAATGTACTCATTGGTGGAGAAGGCTTTCCCGTGATAAACTGTGTTGTATCCACCACTTTCCGTAGTTTTTTTCCATTCCTAGGCATTGGTGTTTCCATACCAGGCCATAATGCAACCAGTTAGGATACACTTCACTGTGCACCTACAGAAGTTTGTCAAACTTTTTGGTGACATGCCAAATCCACACAAACTTCTAGGAAAGTAGATACGCAGTTGTACCTTGTGATGGCACTTACATGTTAGTCCCAGGCGATATCCTGGCATTAATATATCAGATCCTCTGATATGCTATCACTAGGGAATTTACTGTAAAGCTGCTGCTCCTCTCTTCCCCTGATCCTCTAATCCTATCCACATTTATCCAATGCGAAAAGTATTTCTCACCTTCTCAAGAATTCTTTTGCAATTATAACAAAACTTCTGGATATAATT